>NW_027187342.1:9219951-9236407 GCF_028583685.1 Petaurus breviceps papuanus | reverse complement strand
GGGGGGGGGGGGGGGGGGGGGGGGGGGGGGGGGGGGGGGGGGGGGGAAGCCCGGACTGAAACGCAGCCCGTGCTCCCACCACTTGCCATGCAAGAGTGACGTGCAGCCTCTCGCAAGCTCCTTGCCCTCTGGCTCACGTAAACGCTCCGCCCAGTCCTGCTCTCCGTTCCGCCCTCCTCCTCCTCCCTCTCCCTCCTCCTTCTCCTCCCTCTTTCCTCCTCCTTCTACTCTTCTCTTCCTCCTCCTCCTCTTCCTCTTCCACTCATTCTACCCCTCCCCTCTCGAAGCACCCAGCTCGACTCCTGCTGGAGGCTCCGCGCACAGGCCCCTCCGAGGCTGAGCCAATGAAGAGGAGGAGTCCTGATCTGGGCTATCACTTACATGTGCCTTTGTCCCGGGAGATCAGATATGCTAATACCGAGCTAGGGCTGTAGCTGCCGCGGTAGAAGGAAGAGAAGAAGGAGGAGGAAGAAGTGGGAGTACAGGAGATGCTGTGTGGCAGCACAGAACGGCATCTCCTTCTCTGTCGTTACTTTAATTTCCTCTGATAGTGGCAACCAAAGAAGCAAAGAGTTTCACAAGGAGATGGTAGCGTAGTCAAAGGAGCTGTAACTATCACTGATAACCTCCCAGCTTCCCTCACCCCCCCCCCCGCCTCCGGCAAAAAGCGGCGGGTGACAAAAGGCAGTTGCTAATGTACAGCGCAGAAAAGCCTGCTGAGTAGCGTAACCACAAATATGACAAGTATTCGAGCTATTCAACAACTTGAGACTGGTCAACAAGTCACACTGGAGCACAGCAAGTCCTGCACAGGGCATTTACACTCCGCGAAAACCAACAACAGCTGGGGTTGGGGTTGGCAAAGTAAGGGTCAGTGGGGTGGCTCTGGGATCGCTGCGGGCTAGCTGCTGAACCTTACCCTGCGCCTTTCGGCTATACGGATAAGGTAGGGGTGGCGGTAAAGTGGGTGGGGAGACAGAAGCAGACAAAATAAGAATGCTATCACTCAACTGTTTCACTCAGTTACATATGTTCAAATCACAAGAGCAATTGCAGTGGACACATATCATCCCTAATCCCCCGCGGTAAATTACCCCGGGAACAAGCAAAATCGTAGAGAAGGACCCGTTAGGGAGAACTGCAAAAGCCCCATGTCCTTCTCTGTTAAATCACAGAGGATTCTGGAACTAGATTCCTTTCCTCAACTGGAAAGGTTTCATTCTATACATCATGGGTTTTAAGTGCCAGCAATAGCCACTAGTAAAGACTGGGTCTAGAAGAGGAAGTGTTCTGAAATATAGAAACTTCTTTTGATATTTCTTGCTCCCCACCCCCTTAGGTTTTATCTGCTTTGGATTTTTTAAATTTCAGGAAAATATTGGGTCCACTAAAGGGGTTTAAATCCAGTAGCTATGAAAAAAGGGAATTGAAGGGGGGTGGGGTGAGACTGACACAAGAAGACAGAGCTTTAAATCAAATTCTGCTGGGAATATAACATGGCTATTCTTTAAAGTTAAAAGAACATTAAAATAGAATGCATTTTTGTTGGTATCATAAAAAGCAATTCTGGCACCCTAAGTTTGGTTGCCATACATCATTTTTCTGACATCATGCTGGCTTTTTAAAATGATCTATTAAACTAGTTAGGAATATAAAGCTTTAATACCTAATATAAAGGTGATAGTAATTGGTTACTATCAAGACAAGTATGATTTATCTTATGTTCAAACTGTTCCAGAAGAATTTGGAATTAAACTGACATTCTGATTGGGAGACAATCTAAAAGCCAGCATAACCTATTATTAGACTTAAGAGTCAGAAAAAACTAGAATTCAGATTCAACCTCTGACATTAGCACCGTGACAGCAGGTAGGTCATTTAACCTCTCTAGGCTTCAAGCAACAATTTAAGACTACAGGTCTTGAGTTTTCACACACTTAAAATCACATACCCTAGATACGCTGAGATTTAACTACAGGTTAGACCACAATATTAGGATATTAGGGGAGATTAGTAGTTTCCCTACTCTCTCTCTCTCTCAAAGAGGCTAAAGACATATGACACATATGAACGCTGATTTCATATTTTAAATTAGTTCTTAAAAATTTCAATATAATGGTACTTAAATTCAAATTCTGTTGGCCTTTTCAGATGGTGCTCAATTCATGCCTTTGTAGTGACACGCTATATTTTTAAACTTCTACTTTGACACTGAGTTATTTCTATTTTCCTTTCTACCTGTCTAGAATTGGACATTTTGGAAACTATACAATCTCTCTCCCACACATTCAGGCTTTCATTTTAGGGTGAAGTCATTAAAATGAATCCATAATCAAGACAATCTCTTGTATTTTATATCAATGGACCAGTCAGGAACTTTATGGAATCTCAATAAGTGGTTCATGAATTCAGCTGAAGTTAGCAAAAAAAAAAATCATACTTCTATGATTAAAATGTTTTCTAGGGGCGGCTAGGTGGCACAGTGAATAGAGCACCAGCCCTGGAGTCAGAAGGACCTGAGTTCAAATTTGGCCTCAGACACAATACAAAAAACTAGCCGTGTGACCTTGGGCTAGTCACTTAACCCCAACTGTCCTACCTTCCCCCTCTAAAAAAGAAAAAAAAAAGTTTTCTAGCATGTAGTTTATCAAATGAGGGACCTTCCTCTTGCGTGAAAGACATCTTTGTTATTGTTATTCAGTCATGTCAGACTCTCTGTGACCCCATTTGGGGTTTTCTTGGCAAAGGTACTGGAGTGGTTCACCATTTCCTTTTCCAATTCACTTTACAGATGAGGAAACTGAGGCAAACAGGGTTAAACGACTTGCCCAGACTCACACAGTAAGTATTTGAGGCCAAATTTGAACTCAGGTCTTCCAGATTCAGGACTGGTTCTCTATCTACTGTGCCACTCCAAAAAGTATCTAGAAATCTAAAATTATTTTTATTTTTTCATGGACACATATACATAGTAAAGATTCTGAATGCTTCTAGAATGCTTAGAAAAACATTCTGAGCTTTGGTTTTTAACTGTGAAATGCTTTTCATTTTTTTTTCTTTCAGTTTTTAAGGTTAAAGTATCTGGGTAATTTCACAAGTACAATATTTCTTCTCTTTTTAGGGGTTCTGGCAAATTTGTCCAAGTAGTCAAAGCATTTGCCTAATGCTTCAACAGCTGTTAATACCCCACCCTCCAACACCAGGTGGTTAACACTTTCCCTAGAGAAACTGACATCTACAGGGTAATAGAGCGACCCTGAGCTCTTCCTTTTGGAATCCAGATCCACAAGGACAGAAAGGCTGCTGATGCCTGCTCCTATTACAATGCTCTCTGCTTGGAATTACTATCATTATTAATTGCTAGAGTGAATTTGGAATTTCTACAAAGTTTGGTTTTCATTTCCATTGGCTTTCAAATACAGAACAAAAGGTAAACAAGCATATAACTTTACTATATTATAGTCTCATTCAGAATTCAAGTCTCTCTTAATTTTCAAATAATAAAATTATTATAAGTTGACTGGAATAAGAAACTATACAAATGAACAGACATCCACATATAACTTCATTTTAGTCAAAATGGCCTACTAAGTATCCTCTACATTCAGCATTTAAGTCTCTGTTCCTTCCTGGATTGGATTCTTCTTAACTTGGCTTCTTAGAATTCTTAGCTTCCTTCCAGGTGAGATTCAGGTGACACCTCCTACTCAAAATCCTTTCCTTATTACCCCTCCCCCTCAAGTTGTTATTGTTCTCTCCTTCCTCATATCACCTCATATTTACTCGTGTATGTACATATTGTAGCCCCCAGTAGCATGTAAGCTCCTTGAGGGCAGAGAGTTTCTTTCTTTTTTTTTTTTTTTTTGTCTTTGTGTTCCCAGCATCTGGCAAAGGACACAAAGTAAATGCTTAATAAAAGTTTAAAAAGTAAGAAAAAAATAATGTAGTTATAACAAGGTGGTCATTAAAAAGAATAACCAACATTAATGTTGAATTTCAGAGAGAAGTCTTGACTCTTCTTTTAAATGTGAGGTAATCCTGGGAACCTTTTTAAAGGTAGAGGAAGGTAGGTAATCCTGGGTATCAGTTTACACTAAACTGTGCTCCTTATGAAAGTGCAACTTGAAAGCCTGTTGGTCCTTAATTTCCTTTCCCAAAAGAAAACAAATATAGTGTAATGAAATGAAATAGGGGACACAAGTAAAGGCAGTAACAGGTTATCAATGGAATGGATTTTGACTCATCAATTTGAGTTTTCTTGGTGTTTCTGACATGTTTTGTCCCTAATACTTTATGTGCCATAGTAATATGAGCACAGAAGCTGTGTATCTTTAAGAAAACTATGCAAAGGTAGTACTGAGTGATGAGTGTTCCAAATCAATATTTAAAAATAAAATATATCAAATGTATATACAGCACCTCATATAGTTTATAAAAGCATTTTCCTTATAACAAGGCTGTGGAATAAGTAACTTAAGCACTGTCATCCATATTTTACATATGAAGATTTAGCTTAAGTAATACCCATTGACATAAAATTAGTAAGATTTTGAACGAGGTCTTCTAAAATCAAGGTCAGTTACTCTTAAAACTAAATACCACAAAAAAAAAAAACCCAAAAAACTAAATACCATGCTCTTCTCTGGCTTCTTAACTATTTCAGTTATGCTATAAGTTTATCATTTGATAGCAGCAAAGAAAATCAGACTAATAACTGGGTAAGCCCTAAAGCATTCCACTAAGTGTATTACATATAAAAAAAAACTTCATCATTTTAAAAATTGGAATAAAATTACAAGATTAGCATACTGGTAGGCAGCAATTTAAAAGATTATCAGGTGAAGATGATATAGGTTATAATAATTAGAAAACAAAATAAAAGCAACAAAAATGCCCAGAGAATGACTGCTGTCAGACTTAGGGGATTCTGGGAGTCAGGAGCAATTCTTCTGTTTGAAATCTTCATTCCTTATTTTTTGCACATTGGCAACTCCTCCTTTGTTATCCCCTTCTTTATTATGCCAACATTCTTGCTTCTTCCTGCTAGATATCTGTGTGAATAGCATATGTAGTGATAGATAGCTATCTCACATCTACACTCTTTGCTCCAAATGATGTAATTCCTCTTAGAATGCTTTCATTTTTTCTATCCTATCCCAGTTGCACTGAGGCTATTCCTTCTTCTAAGTCACAAAGAATCTTTTAATTCTTCTCAGGTATGCCTTTTCCAAAATTGCAAACAAAACCCTAAAACTATTGCAAACCTTTTTGAAACTGAATCTATATTTTAAAGAAAATACTTTTGTGGTGGCTAGGTGGTGCAGTGAGTAAAGCACCGGCCCCAGAGTTAGGAGGACTGGAGTTTGGTTCCAGCCTCAGACACTTAACACTGACACAAAAACACTATCCGTGTAACCTTGGGCAAGTTACTTAACCCTAATCGCCCTCCAAAAAGCAAAAAAAACCCTTTTACTCCATTTTCTTTCTTTCTTTAAGCAATTGGGGTTAAGTAACTTGCTCAAGGTTACACGGCCAGTTATTTCTGGGTGTGCTACTAAGTATCTGAGCCCAGATTTGATTCCCAGGTCATCCTGACACTGGAGCCGGTGCTCTTACTCACTGTGCTACCTGGCCGCCCCATTTTCTTTTTCTAGTACTTTTGGTTAATGTTCATTAACCCAAATCATCTCATGCATTTCTTAAATTTTTAAATTTTATTTTTTCCAATTATATGTAAATTTTCTTAAATTTTTAAATTTTTTTTTCCAATTATATGTAAATTTTTAACCATGTTTTTACCATTCTGAGTTCCAAATTCTCTCCCACCTACCTCATTGAGAAGGCAAGCAATTTGATAAATATAGTCATGTATTTTTTTAAGGATAAAGAACATAAGTGCAATCATTCTTAACATCAGTATATGAATCTACGTAATGAATTTAATCAAACTGAAAAAAATAGCTTGTATTATTTATACCTTAGGCATTTGTTTCTTTTTTGTTCCCAATGGGCATTTTCCCCCTTGAAAGACCTAAAGAAATTATATTAAATTGACATAATCATCCTGTGAAAAAGAGCCTGAATTTTCACTTCTAGGATTGTAATGATTTCCTTAAAACTTCCTTAAATTACCTTCCTGTTCCTCTTACTTTGGCCAATGGAGACCAACATAATTTCCCCACTGTTTATTCCTTTCCTTCCTTTCCAATTCTCTTCCTTCAGACCACTGAGGATAATGTACTGTTATATCACTTATCAACAAAAAAGGATTTTAAGAAGTCGGGAGATTCATGTAATAACCCAAATAACAATTAAAATTAGGAAAAATTTCCAGCTGTAAAAATCCATACTTTTGGGAAGCCAAACAACAACAACAGCAACAACAATAGCAATAAAACCCACTAGTATTTATGAGGACACCAGTGTGTAGGTGGCTAGGAAATATCATGAAGAATCATTAGAAAATAAAAATGAATTTTGGAGAAGATTCAGTTTGAGTCTTACAGTATTCATTACTCTTTAAACTTTTGTAGGTTTGTTATACATGTGTATGTGATTTTGTTTTGTTTTAGACTTGTGACTTTACTGCTATAGAAAATACTGGGTAAGAAATCTCCTATCATAAAGATCAGTAACCCTTCTGCAATTTATAGTCTTAGGAGGTATTTAAGTTGTAGTACTTAGATTAAATACTTTCGTTTCTTCAATTACTCTGAGTTACTTCAATTTCCTTTCTTTGTCACAGATACAGAAATGCCTTTATAAAAAGTTTCGGTGTCGGGGTGGCCAGGTAGCACATAGAGTAAGAGCACCGGCTCCAGTGTTGGAATGACCTGGGGATCGAATCCCGGGCTCAGACACTTAGCACCCACCTAGAAACACCTGGCCGTGTAACTTTGAGCAAGCTACTTAATCCCAACTGCTTTAAAAAAAAAAAGTTTCGGTGTTGTAACAATAACACAATTCTGTCAAAACTAACCAAATACTAAATACCTCAAGTTAATAATTTTTTTCTGTATACATCAATGAATGTGTTATATCAACCTTGTATAATACCTCCAGTGGTACAAATCATAAACCATGCATAACTTTTCATCCTGTACTATTGTTGTCCATGCTCTCTCATAAATCCTCCATAGCGTATACACTCGAATCGATGCTAAAGAACTTTTGTGGCTGTGGGGCTGGAGGAGAAGGGATTCACAATGCCGCACTTCGGCTCTCTGTCATTCCATGCCTGCCCCATGTCTGCTTCCAATCACGTGTCTGACAGGATAACTTTCATGACTTCTCTTGTGAACAAAGCACTGCTGGTGATGCGCTACCTCCCACCTGTGCTCATTATGGTTCTCCCCATAAGTCATCTGCACTAGTGATCTTTTCGAAGCCGCTGCAAATGAGTCACAGCCTTTCAGGAGCAATAGAAACATTTTGATTTTAAAACTGAATTTTTGTTTTAGGGAATTGCTTGAAATCACTTGTGCTGAGTAATTTCCCAAATTCAATTCAAACTACTCTCTTTTACCTAATAGGACTAGTGTTGCATGAAGTGCCTGTGCAAGGCATATGTTTTGATAGACTATCTCAATAGGTTGCCAATCAAGTTACACTGTATCATATGAACAATATACATTCTTTATTTAGTTTGTCCTTGTGGAAAGTCGCTGATATTTTTTGAGTGATCATGGTTCTCACTGAGGAGGCTCTTAGTATTGTGGGGTTTGATAAATCACAATCACCACATTTCAGAATTAGAAGAGGCTTCAGTAGATATCTAGAACAACCTATATCTGAAAAAGAATCCTCATTATAACATATCCAACAAGTAGTCATTCAGACTTTTCTTGAAGCCTGTCAGTGAGGGAAAAGTTCCTATGTCTTAAGGTAGCTCATTCCACTTTTGTAGAGCTCCAATTATTAGAAAATTTTTCTTGACATCAAACCTAAATTTTCTTCTTTTCAACTTCTACCCATTGCTTCTAGCCCTGTCCTTGGCAGAAACTGTCTTTTCTCTCTTCCAGATGACAATTTTACTTGAAGATAGATGTCATATCCTCCTTGTCTTTTTCACTCCACACTAAACATCCCTAGTTCCTTCAAATGAACCATTATGTACCAACTCAAAGCCGGTCTGATGATTGGTTAATCCTTGCTTGGAACCTTCACGACATCAGAAGTCTAAGGTGCACTGCTTGCTTTTCTCTTGATTCACTCTGTGGTCTTTTCCTCTTCAACACCCCCATAAGAATGACCATGCATGGAGTCTGACTTAATTTGTGAGTGCTTGGGGGAACTGCCATATCACCAGAAGTCCTAGCCATGTTGCTTACTTCCTTTCTGGCTCATCTGAAGATGATACCTAAGTTGCAAGCCTGGGTAACTAGAAGGATGGTAGGACACTGGACAGTAATTACTACAGGGAAGCTAAGGAGAAGGAAAGGTTTTGGGGAAAAGATGATTTCAGTTTTGAACATATTAAGATTAAGTTGTCTGTAGGGCATACAGTATGAGATGTGCAATAGTCACCTTCAGATTAGAGACTAGAGGTCATGAGAGAGGTTAGGGTTAGATAAATAGATCTGAGAATCATCTTTATAGAGATGATAATTGATTCCATGGGAGCTAATGAGTTCAAGTATAATATAGAAGAGGAAGAGAAGAAGGATGAGAACAGAGCCTTGGGCAACACCCCTAATTAGTGGTCACAACCTAGATAATGACCCAACCAAGGAAACTGAGAAGGAGCAGCCAGACTGGAAGGAAAAACAGGAGGAAAGCACTGTTGGCAATAACCTTGAGAGAAGATTGTATCAAAGAATAGAGAGTGGTTGACAGTGTCAATAGCTGTAGAGAGGTCAAGCAATATGAGAATTGAGAAATTTAGATATGGGGATTAAGAGATCACTGGCAACTTTGGAGAGAGGTTTCAGTTGAATGCTGTGATCTGAAGCCAGACTTGAAGAGTCAGGAAGACAATGAGAGGAGAGGAAGTGGAGGCACTAATAGTAGATGGCCTACTCAAGGATTCTGGTCACAAAAAATAGGAGAGGTATAGGGATAGTCAGTAGCAATGGCTGGATCAAGTAAGGGTTTCTTTTTTTTTTTCCAGATGGGCAGCCATGGACATGTTTTTAGGCAGCAGAGAAGTAACCATTAGACAGGGAAAGAGTGAAGATAAGTGGCAGAGTAGGGATTATAGAAGGGGCAAGCTGCTAGAAAAGATAGAATAGAATGGGATCACCTGTGCAAGTAGAGAGAGTGGTTTAATTGCTTCCATTTGAATTGTCTTAGGAAGATTCTACAGATCACCCAGCAGGATAAGATACCAGACACTGAGTCCTTTCTTGAACTAAACTGCCAAGCATCAAATTCTGCTTTTAGAGAGCTCAACTCCTATGGGTTGGGTATGTTGTTCAAATGCAAAACATACACTTGCCAAAAAGACTATTTTATGGAAAACTCACACAGGGAAAGCACTCACATGGTGGTCAGAAGAAGTGATACAAGGCCACTCTCAAGGTCTCTCTTAGGAACTTTGAAATTGATTGTGTGACATGTGAAACATTGGCACAGGACTGCTCAGCATGGTGGGCCCACATCAGAGAAGGTGCTGTGCTCTAAGACCAAAGCAGAATTGAAACAGCTCAAAGGAAACTCAGGATGTGCAAATTTGGAGAATCTACTCCAAATGTTCACAGACTATTTGTGCCTGACCTGTGGTAGAGCATTCTGAGCTCATATTGGTTTGATCAGTCATAGCTGGACACATGAAACTTGACTCTAGCATAGTGATGTCATTTTGGTCTTCTTTGAGAACAAAGGGCCAACAACTAGTTGAACCACCTCTTCATGTAAGATAGAGGTGAAGTAAAAGATGGAAGGGGGTATCTGAGTGATGTGGGAAAAGGGGAGATGAGGAAACTCTTTATGAATGGCCTCAGGTTTTTTGGTGAAATAGGAGGCAAGGTTCTTAGCAGAGAGAGTGAGTGGTGGGGGAGCCATGAGAGGTTTGAGGATGGATGAAAGGGTTAAGAAAAGCTGCTGTTATGAGTTGAGAGTGAACTGATTAGGGAGGTGTAAAAGGATTGCTTTGGTGTAATCAGGGCCCAGTTGTGATTATATAACATAAATTTTCAGTGGACTCAGTCTAGACAGTTGCATGACTTTCTCCAGCTTTGTTCAACAGAAAGTGAATAGAAGCAAAGGCAACAGACACTGGGAATAATTCAAGGTTAGTATTTAGCAGGACAAGATTGGTGATAGCATAAAGGCGCAAGGGATTTGTGAGAAGCAGATAGTGTAGAGTTGTACCAGTTCAGCAAAGTTCCTCAAGACAAGGAAGGGAGGAAAGTATAGTTGGTGCAGGAGTGATAGCCAAGGGAAGATATGAGGAGTCAAGTGATTGGAAGCCTCAGTAAGAACAAAGAACAGGTTTAGGGGTTTTAAGATAAAGGAAAAGATGGAATGATAAAATATTATGGCTAGATAAAGCAATTTTAGAAGTTATGGACACAGAAGTATAACATTTGTGGTTGATGGCAAAATCAAGGATTTGATATTAATAAATTTGACCTATGCATAGCTGAGGTGGGAAGGAGGAGCAGGGCATGAGAAATGAATGTTGTAAGTCAGGGTGTTTGAGGGAGGATTAACATGCATGATAAAGTCTCTGTCAGTCTATTATATGGACTTGAGCCATTTCATTATTCCAGTTTCCCTGCTCTGAAAATTTTCTGATTGACCAATGTTGTTCCTAAATTTTGGTGCCCAGCATTGGACAGACATGGTCTGATCAGGTGTCATCTTTGTATTCCTGGAATTTGATTCTTTTCTTACTGCAACCCAAGACTATATTTTTATACTGATAAAATAATTTGTTGAGTGTAACTGTAAGATTTTATAGTTTATACCTGTTAAATTTCATCTCATTAGATTTGAACCAATGTTCTATCTGGTCAATATGTTTTTGGATCCTGAGTCTATCATCCAGTATTCTTCCCAGCTTTGTGCTATCTGCAAATTTGATATGCATACCATCTCTTCCTATATTCAAGTCATTGATGAAAATGTTAAGCAGCATAAGAGCAAATACAAATCCCTGAAGCATTCCATTGCATACCTACCAAATTGACAGGAAACCCTTAATAATTACTTTTTGAGTCCAGATTAACCATATCCTAATTCACCTGACCATTTCGTTATTTAGCTCATATATGTATCTTTTCAGAAATATAGGAAGAAATTCTGTATCAAACACTTGCTAACATCTAGGCACACTGTCTCTACCATATTTCCTTGCTCTACTAGTTTAGTGACACTGATAAAAAAAAATTAATCTGGAATAACCTGCTCCTGAGGAAGCCATTATGACTTTTTGTAACCACCACTTTCATTTTTAGATGTTCACTAAACATCTTTTAAAAATATATATATTTTAGGATTTCTAATTTTTTGTCTAATTTTTCCAAGTCAAATTTACTGACTTATGTTTGCAGATTCTATAATTTTCACCTAAAAATGGAAACATTTGACCTTTTCCAATCTTGTAGTACAAGAAATTATCGACAGAGGCTCAGCAATAACACCTGCCCCTTCTTTCAAAACACAAGGATGAACATCATCTTGTCTGGGTGACTTGACTTCATGAAGGGTAGCTAGGTGCTCTCTCACTATCTCCTCTCTTATCTTAGGTATCAACTCCCTACTAGTCATTTTTGTTTTCTCCTTTCCAGTCCAAAGGTCATTCTCTTTGGCACAGAAAACAAAATAACAATTAAGCAGCTTTCCCTTCTGCCCACAGTCTATATCATAATCCCATCTATGCTGAGTGGTGATCCTATGCCCTCTTTGATCTTACTCTTTTCCCCAGTATAGCTCAAACTTCCCCTCCGCACCATCCCCACAATCTTCTTTTTGTGGTCTACTTTCCTCATCAGCCTTAGCTTATTCAAAGCTTTACCACTCCTGACACAATTCTTACAGTACTATGGCAAAGTTCTTTGTATCAATCCTATCACCTGAGGACCTTTCCTTATGCTTTACAAGGAAAATAGGGATTTGCAATGAGCTTTCTCTTTTCCTCTTTTTTATATCTCATATCCCCTTGACATCATCCCCCCCCCATTCTCTCTTCCTTTAATTTATTCTCTGATAAAGTGACCTTTTTTCTCACTAAAACTAGCCATTCTACATTTGCTTTTTATCCCTACTTCCCATTTTGTCAACCACACTACTCCCAAAATTATGTCTGTATCCCAGTCTCCCATCTCTCCCTATCTATTGGTTTCTACTCTGTCCCATACAGATATATACACAAATCTCTCCTCTCCTTAAAAAATCTTCACTAGACTTATCATTCCCTTAAGCTACCCCTCTATACCTTTCTTCCTATTATAAAAAAAAATCTATTAAAAGCTATCTACACATGAACTGGGGCCAAGATGGCTGAGTAAGACAGCAACTCACCTGAGCCCTCCAAAATTTCTCTCCAAACAACCTTGCAATAATGCCTCGGAATCAATTTTGGAGCTGTGAAGCAATTTCTCAGCCCAGGACAATTTAGAAGGTCACCAGGAAAGGTCTATCTTAACAGCATGAGAGGGGAACATAATTCAGGGCAAGGCAATGGCAGACCATGACCCAAGGGGTCAGCAGTGAAACTAAGCCCTGGGGCAAACCCCCAGCAAGGCTCCTCCCTCAGTACAAACCAGCACCAGATCCTGAGCCCTGAGACAAGCCAACAACTTCAGTTAGCTATCAGTGAGATCCTGCCCCTGGAAAGGCCAGTAGTGAAGCCTCACTCCTAGGGCAGGCCAGCAGCCAGTCCCTGGCACAGGCCAGCAATAAGGCCCTGACCCCTAGTACAAGCCAGTAGCAATGCCCTCCCTCCAGTGCAAGCTAGCAGGTAGGCCTCAAGGCCTGGTGCAAGACTTTAGCAAGAACCTATGTTCCAGCACAAGAAGCTTGGGACACTGCTTTTTCCACTCCCAGAGCAGAGCCTAATTTTTACATAAAGTAAAAAGTTACAAAATAGGAAAATGAACAAAAAACTACAAAAAAAGAATCTGACCATAGAAAGTTATATAGAAAGTTCCCAAAAAGGGAAGATCAAGGGATAAACTTAGAAGAGAACAATAATATCAAAATGGCTACAAGAATAAAGTGAATTAATCTCAGGTCCAAAAGAACTCTTGAAAGAGCTCAAAAAGGATTTAAGAAATCAAATAAGAGAGGTAGAAGAAAACTTGGAAAAAGAAATGAAGGTAATGCAGGAGAATCATGAAAAATGAGTCAGCAGCTTGATAAAGGAAGTACCAAGAAATGGAAAAAGATATACCAAAATTCACCACAGAAAATAAATCCTTAGCTCAATGGAAAAGGAGGTACAAAAATTCACTGAAGAAAAATCTTCTTAAAAAGCAGAACTAGCCAAATGAAAATGGAGGTACAAAAGTTCACTGAAGAAAATAATTCCTTAAAAATTAGAACTGGGAAAGTGGAAGCTAATGATTCCAGGAGATATCAAGAAAAAATAAAACAATCAAAAGAATAAAAAAAGAAGAAAATGTGACATTTCTCCCTGGAAAATAGATTGAGGAGAGATAATTTAGGAATTATTGGACTACCTGAAAGCCACGATCAAAAAAAGAATCTGGAGAGTATATTTCAAGAAATTATCAAGGAAAACTACCCTGATATCCTAGAACCAGAGAATAAAATAGAAACTAAAAGAATTCACTGATCACCTCCTGAAAGAAATCCCAAAATGAAAACTCCCAGGAATATTATAGCCAAATTTTATTTAAATAAAATACTAGCAAAGAGATTATAGCAATATATCACAAGGATCATACACTATGACTAGGTGAGAGTTAGACCAAGAATGTAGGGCTGGTTCAAAAATAGGAAATCTATCAGTTTAACAAACCAAATAAATAACAAAACCAACAGAAATAATATGAGTATCTCAATAATGGAGAAAAAGCATTTGACAAAATACAACACTCATTCCTATTAAAAACACTAGGTACCATAGGAGTAAATGGAACTTTCCTTAAAAATGACAAGTAGTATCTATCTAAAACCATCAGCAAGCCTTATCTGTAATAGTGATAAGCCAGAAGCCTTCGCAGTAAGATCTGGGGTGAAGCAATGATACCCATTATCACCTCTGTTAGTCATTATTATACTAGAAATGCTAGCTATAGCATTAAGAAAAAAAACTGAAGTAATTAAAATGGGCAATAAAGAAACAAAACTATTATTCTTTGCAGATGATGTGATGCAGATGAAGTACTTAGAAAATCTTAAAGAATCAACTAAAAATCTAGTTGAAATAATTAACAACTTTATCAAAGTTGCAGGATATAAAACAAACCCACATAAATAATCAGACTTTCTCTATATTACCAACATAGTCCAGCAGCAAGAGATAGGAAGAGAAATTCTATTTAAAATAACTTTAGATAATATAAAATACTTGGGAGTCTATCTGACAAGACAAACCCAGGAACCATATGAAAACAATTACAAAACAATTCTCACAAAATTAGGTCTAAACTACTGGAAAAATACTAACTGCTCATGGGCATGCCAAGCCAATATAATAAAAATGACAATTCTACCTAACTTAATCTGCTTATTCAGTACCATAGCAATCAAACTACCAAAAAGTTATTTTATAGAGTTAGAAAAAAAAAATAACAAAATTCATCTGGAAGAACAAAAGGTCAAGAATTTCAAGGGAATCAGTGAAAAAAATGTGAAGGAAGGTGGCCTAGACATACAAGATCTCAAATTGTGTTGTAAAGTAGTAATCACAAAACAATATGGGCCTGGATAAGAAATAAAGTGGTGGATCAGTGGAACAGATTAGGTACACAATACATTGTAGAAAATGACCATAGTAATTTAATGTTTGATAAACTCAAAGATCCAACTTTTGGGACAAAAACTTACCATTTGACAAAACTGCTGGAAACACTGGAAGGCAGTATGGCAAAAACTAGGTATAGAATAACATCTCATACTGTCAAGATATGGTCAAAATGGGTACATGATTTAGATATAAAAGGTGATACTATAAGAAAATTAGAAGAGGATGGAATACCTGTCAGTATAAAGGAAGAATTTAGGACCAAATAAGAGATAGAGAACACTATGAAATATAAAATGGATAATTTTGATTATATTAAGTTTAAAAGGTTTTTGCACAAACAAAACCAATGCAACCAAAATTAGAAGGAAAGTAGAGAAGATGGTAGAATAAAAGCAGGAACTTGCTTGAGCTCCCGTTCCAACCACCTCCAATACCTGTAAAAAAAAATTATTCTAAACAAATTTTAGAGCTATAGAACCCACAAAGTGACAGAGAGAAACAAATCTCCTGCTGAAGGCAGCTTGTTAAGCTGACAGGAAGGGTCTATTGCATGGAGCTGGGGTTGGAGCACAGTCCTGCATGAGCTGTGTGGGCCCAGACCCAGGACGGCCCTGACCTGTGGCACAGACTGGCCAGAGCATATTTCAGGAGAGTGAATCACTGGTAACTGTGGCGGTTTCCAGACTTCTCAAACCATAAAGGCCAAGGTAAAAGGAAGATAGAAAACTTGAGAAAAAATTTTTATAGCAAATATCTCTGATAAAGGCCTCATTTCTTAAATACATAGAGAAGTGAATCATATTTTTTTTTTTGCTTTTTTTGGAGAGGGGAAGGCAGGGCAATTGGGGTTAAGTGACTTGCCCAAGGTCACATGGCTATTAAGTGTTAAGTGTCTGAGGATGGATTTGAATTCAGGTCCTCCTGACTCCAGGGCTAGTGCTCTATTCACTGTACCATCTAGCCACCCCCTCAATCAAATTTATAAGAATGCAAGTTATTCCCCAACTGATAAAAGTTCAAAGGATGTCAACAGGCAGTTTTCAAACAAAGAAGTCAAAGCTATCCATAGTCAATATGATTAAAGAAATGCAAATGAAAACAACTCCGAGGTACTACCTCACTCCTTTCAGAGTGGCTAATATGACAGTAAAGGAAAATGTTAGATGCTGGAGGGGATATGAGAAAACTGGGACACTAATGCATCACTGAGGGAGTTGTGGACTAATCCAACCATTCTAGAAAGCAATGTGGAACTATGTCCAAAGGATTATAAAACTGTGCACACTCTTTAATCCAGCAATACCATTACTAGGTCTGTATCCCAAAGAGATTTTAAAAAGAGGAGGGGGAAGGAAGACCTATTTGTACAAAAATATTTATAGCAGCTTTTTGTGGTGGCTAAGAATTATAAATTGAGGGTATACCCATCAGTTGGGAAATGGCAGAATAAGTTTTGGTATAGAAGAATGATGAGGGGTGGCTAGGTGGCTCAGTGAGTAAAGCGCCAGCCTCAGAGTCAGGAGGACCTGAGTTCAGTTCTGGCCTCAGACACTTAACACACCTCCCCCCCCCCCCCCC
>NW_027187342.1:9172817-9219851 GCF_028583685.1 Petaurus breviceps papuanus | reverse complement strand
ACACACACACACACACACACACACACACACACACAAACCAGCCATGTAACCTTGGGCAAGTTACTTAACCCCAATTGCCCTCCAAAAGGCAAAAAAAAAAAAAAAATGATGAGCAGGATAATTTCAGAAAACCATGAAAAGACTTACATGAACTGATGCAAAGTGAAGTGAGCAGAACCAGAACACTGTGCACAGTAACAGTAATTATATGATGAACAACTGTGAGTGACTTAGCTATTCTTAGCAAAACAATGATCCAAGACAATTCCAAAGGGCTCACAATGAAAAATGCTATATGCCTTGAGAGAAAGAACTGATGGCATCAGAATAACAAACATACCATTTCTCTCTCTCTCTCTCTTTCTCCCGCCATGTTTTCTTCTACAAAATGACTAATATGGAAATATGTTTTGCATGACTGTACATAGATAACCTATATCATATCACATACTATCTCAAGGAGGGATAGAGTCTAGAACTCAAAATTTGAAAAAAAAAACATTAAAAGTTGTTTTTATGGGGCGGCCAGGTAGCACAGTGAGTAAGAGCACTGGCTCCAGTGTTGAGAAGACCTGGAGATTGAATCCCGGGCTCAGACACTTAGCACCCACCCAGAAACACCTGGCTGTGTAACCTTGAGCAAGTTACTTAACCCCAATTGCTTAGGGGCAGCCAGGTGGCTCAGTGAGTAAGAGCACCGGCTCCAGTGTCAGGATGACCTGGTTCAAATCTGGGCTCAGATACTTATCACCACACCCAGAAATAACTGGCTGTGTAACCTTGAGCAAGTTACTTAACTCTGATTGCTTAAAAAAAAAAAAAAAGTTGTTTTTACATGTAATTGGAGGAAAATATTATTTAAAAGAAAAAAAACCCACTGATTTTGGCATCAGAAGAATTTTGGGTCTGCTTATACCTTGAGGGATCTTGAACTAGTTACTGAAACTCCCTTATTTCAATTTTCTCATCTATAAAAATGAAGGTTACGCTAACTCAGCAGTTCTCAAACTTTTAAATTTCTAGACCCCTTTTAACTCTTAAAAATTACTGAGGACACCAAAGGGCTTTTACTTATGTGGGTTATATCTATCAATATTTACCATATCAGAAATAAAAATCAATATAGTTTTAAAATGTGTATTAATTCATTTACTAACAACAATCACATTACATATTAACACATTTTTTTATGAAAAAAAAACTTTCTATATTTGTTACTTCTACTTCATCACCCTTTACTTTTCAACTCTTTACAATCGGACCTCCATTCTGATCACTCAACTAGAACTATCCTCTCCAAAGTTACTAATTACCTCTTCACTGCCAACATGGATGGCCTTCTTTCAGTTCTCATCCATAATGACCTCTCAGTTGACGACTTTCTCCTCCTGCAGTAGATATGTTCTCTCCTATCTGGGATTTTGCAGCACTTATCTTTTGGTTCCCCTTTCAATATCCTTTGGTGCAAGGGTGGGGAACCTAAGGCCTTGAGGTCACATGTGAAGTTTGGATTTGGTCAAAGGGCCACACTTGAGGACCCAGAGGGCCACATGTGGACTTGAGGCCACAGGTTTCCCACCCCTGTGTGGCTCATCATCCCTATCCCACCCAACTATGAGTGTATCACAACACTTTATCCTAACTCTCTCTCTTCTCTCTGCAGTTTCTCACTTGATGACTTCGTTGACTCCCATGAATTTAATTATTCAACCCTAGTTTCTGTTTCTCTTCAGAGTTTCAGCTCTGAATCACCAACTCCTTATTGGACATTTCAAACTTTATGTCCCACTAGCACCTCAAATTCAACAAATCCAAAGCAAGATTCATTTTCTTTCTCCTGAAATCCCACCACTTTATCAAATTTCTCTGTTTCTGTCAAGGGTTCCATTATCCTTCTAGTCACCCATATTCTCAACCTCAGTATACCACTCAACTCTTCATTCCCTGTCATCCCCCCATATCTAATCAGTTGCCAAATCTTGTTTTTATCTTCATAACATTTCTTACCTTGGTCACTTTCTCTCCATCCACAGCTCTTATCTATAATCTAAAAGAACACTTCTAAGTGTATGCAATGGAATCTATAATCAAGTCTCCTGGTTAAGTTTTCTCCTCTTTGTAGTGCCTGGAAGATTCTTACAAAACTTATTCCAAAAAAGCCCACTTATTTCCTTTTTCAACTTTTATCTAGGATAACTTCAGGGGGTGACATGACCGTTACTGTACTCTACTTTACTTTTCCTAAAGTACTGGTATAATTAAGTCCTTTTCTCAATAAACTCCTGTGGACTCCCTATTATCTCTAGGATTGAAATATAGCCTTTCTGTTTGGAATTTAAAGTCCTTCACAACCTGGCCTCAACCCACCTTCCAGGTTTTACTCCCCTCAATCAACCTATGATCCAGTCAAACTGGCCCCTGTATTGTTGCCCATTCACAATTCTATATTTCCTGTCCTCATTACTTTGAACTGGGTGTCTTGTATTACCAAAATACACTGCTTCCTCCCCTCTGAATCCCTAGTAGCCTTACAAGACCTAAGACTTACTTTCTACATGAAACTTCGCTCAAGCTCCTTAGCTGCTTGTGCCTTCTCTACCAAAAATCACTGTTTTTGTTTTTGCAAAAACCTGTGTGTATATGTGTTCTCACCCCAACAGAACATAAACTCCTTGAGGATAGAAACTGTTTCCCTTCTGTCTTTGTATCTAGTGCCTTGCACAGTTCTTGGCACATAGTAGACACACGACATTATTTTTGATTGACTTGTCCTTTGTCATTTAAGATCTAATTTGGATGGTAAGTTCACCTTGCTCCCTTCAGACGACTCCAATTTCCCCTTCTCATATGAATAGTTTCTATTTGTGATATAATCAGCACAATTTCACCCACAAAGAGTAACATTTGGAGAAACTTACCATCTATAGGGAATCTCCCTTCCATTTGCACCCTTTGTAGGACATGCATCTTGACAATGGTGAATGTTCTGGCAGTGTTTTATTCCTCATTTGATCTTGATATTCAAAGATTATTGAACAAAATTGTCTCTATGTTTTCAAATACCAAATCATATTGTTTGAGTCTAACACATGCAGAGTGGATGTTTTGTTGGAAGAAAGGCTCTGAGGCTGTTTTGTAGTCTATCAATTTAAATGGTTTTTATAATCAACAAATAATGGCATCTTGCATTATCTATTCCTTTCAGTCAATTAATGACGTGGCTCTGAAGATACTGTTATTCCACAGGAAACTGCAACAATAAATCATATTGGGTAAATCCTTGGGAATTATCTATGAGAGCACGTGGACAAGAACATTCTAGGATGAGAATGCATTGATAGGCTGTGATCTGAATGACTGGTGGAAGCATCCACATCAATATGGTCATAGATTCATGAGAATATTGACATATTTCCAGCTTGCAAAACTCTCTTCACAACCATATGAAGGAGGAAGTATAAGTACTATCATTCAGTGAAGAAACTGAGACTCTGAGAAAAGAACACCTCTAAGTATATGCAATGGGATCTATAATCAAGTCTCCTGGTTAAGTTTTCTCCTCTTTTTGTAGTGCCTGGCAGATTCTAACAAAACTGTTTCCGAAAAAACCCACCTATTTCCTTTTTCCACTTTTATCCAGGATAACTTCAGGGGGAGACATGACCTTTACTGTAGGAGAGACATTTAGGGAGGGTTTTTGCTCTACTGAATCATATGGTTTTAATTTTTAATTTTTTGGTCCAAACCTGTGATTTCATTGGTGGAGCAATCTCCCAATGAGGAAAATTCCTCCCTCCAATGCAGATCAACTGAGGTATACTCTTTATCTACTATGCAATTGTGCCTTTCTTAACTGCTTTTAAAAAACTGGCAAACAATAAACGCAGTGGGACTCTTATATTCTCTACATCTTTCAGTCAATTATGTGAATGGTAAAGACTTGGTTTACAGTGGAATATTGCTTACAAAAGCCAGCCTGTTTCTTTGTAATTAGCCTCATCAAGGATGCTCTTGATGCATATATAGATTACTCTCATAAAAATTTTATACAGATGGGAAAGTAGGCCTATGGATCAATAGTTATTGATGTTCTTTTGGTCACCTTTTTTTTGGTAGTGATAAAATATGAAACTTTCTCCACACTTTTGGTTTTTTCTCTCAGAATGTGTGTAGATCATTCTCATAAAGATTTTCCAGCACTCACAAAATAAGCATATGGGCTGGTAGCTATTGCTGTCCTCTTGGTCACTTTTTTTGGAAACACTACTGTTTGTGATTTTTTCTATTTGTTCAATATTCTACTCTCTTGAGTATCTTGAAAACTGATCCCTAAATGCTTTAAAAAAAAATTGTTGCCTTCAGCATGAATTTTTTTTTCTGTACTTGATCAGGTCCAGCTTCTTTTCCTATCTTCATCTCATTTAGTGTCATTTTCACTTCCTCTGTAATGTTTTGCAAATGAGTTTTGTTGTCATAGGCTGCCATGTTTTTCATTTTGCAAGGAAAGATCAAAGGTTTGTTGGCTAAGGTGGCTCCTGACCTCTTTTGTGTCCTTATTAGAGTGATTGCATTACATTGGTTAAACTTTTCTAGGGAAGGGGAGGAAGGGAATGAACTTTTATGTAGTGCCTACTATGTGCCTGGCACTGTGCTAAGCATATTATCTCATTTATCCTCATTACAACCCTATGAAGTAAATGCTATTATTATCCCCATTTTACAGCTGAGGAAAAAGAGTGATAGTTTATATCACTATCTTTTCATTTAGTCATTTCCTGTTTTTCAGTATTAATAGAATGATTAAATAAATCAGATTGGAGCTATTTTAATTGCATTTAGTGTTATTTTTTCATCTCTCCCCTTCCCCAATTTAATATTGATTTTGATCCTACCAGTGAATGTTCTGATTATACAAAGACAGCTATGTAGCTGACTCTCACATCTGAAATAAGTCATTTTCTGTTATGATGTAGCTAATTTAATTGTCATTATGATGTTTGGTACTTCCTATGTCCAAGAATTTTATTCTTGAAATTATTCATGTGATATTTAGTTGTGAGAACTGTGTGAATAGTCTACCTGCCCATTCTATTTTCTTATCCAGAATTACATTTTCTAGCACACCTGTCCTCCCTTATGCCTACCTTTTCATTGATATAAACAAGTGCCAATAACATGGTTGATCTGTTTTACAAGTTTGTGGTAGAATTTGCCCAGCTCATCATCCTTTGCAAGAAAAGGTGATATATAAAACTATAACTATCTTCACAGTGATCTTTTTTCTTTAGTTTATGCTCATGAGCATTAGGGTACAATCAAACCAACTCTACCAGCTTTTATTTAACTCTTCAAAAAAAGCTTGTGAACTATATTTCCATTTAGTTGCAACTGAACACATAACTGCCTTATGTTTTCTGGGTTAATTTATAACAAAAAGTTAATATTTATTTGATTCAGTTCCTCCAGTAATGGCTATTGGACAAGAAAGATTTCACATTTATAGTACCAATAGTTATTGAACTAATGCTTGTAGACTATTTAATTACTATATGGTCCTTAATATTCTCTTTCTCCTTTTCTACTACTCTGCCACCATTACTGCAGAAGAGGAGTGCAGAGCTATTTTGAATTTTTGTTTTTGTTTCATAGGTTGACATGAATTTATCACTAAATGGACAATCTATTTATAACGAGCATACTCATCCTTCGTTATCCGTAGAAGGACATGTGGCCCTCTAGGTCCTCAAGTGTGGCCCTTTGAGTGAATCCAAACTTCACAGAACAAATCCCCTTAACAAAAGGATTTATTCTATAAAAGTTGGACTCAATTAAAAGGCTGTACCCAAAGACCTAGAGAGCCATATGTGGCATCAAGCCCGAAGGTTCCCCACCCCTAGACTAGACATATCAATTGATCTAAAGATTCTATTATAATTTTATTTGAAATAAAAATTTTATTATCTTTCTATTTTCTTTACTGTATGGATTAAAAAAAAAAGCACTAAATTAATTCATGCAATTTGTTCCTTTGAGGTATTCTTAAATTCCAGCCCTAATATTAAGCTGGTCTTCAAACCCACTATCTATCACCTTCACTACATTTATATAAAAAACAATTTTAAAAAATACATACTTAGTGAGGCCAAGAAGAATGGGATAAGAGCTAATAGCTAGAGTAAAATTATCTATAGCACATTAGGTTTTTGTTTTTTTTTAAGCAATCAGGGTTAAGTAACTTGCTCAAGGTTACACAGCCAGTTATTTCTAGGTGTGGTGCTAAGTAACTGAGCCCGGATTTGATCCAGGTCATCCCAACACTGGAGCCGGTGCTCTTACTCGCTGAGCCACCTGGCCGCCCCTAGCACATTAGGTTTTTATAAGGTGTTTTTTAAAACATAATCTGGATATGGAATTTAATCTTACTAACAAAATTAATACTTCTAGTTTTGAAAAGATTAATTTTTAAAAAGTTTTATTGATGCTTTTAATTTTGCTAGCATAATAATTTCAACTTACTCTCCCCAGACTGAACCTTCCCTTATGGTTAAAAAAAAAAAAGAAAAAATATCTTATACAGTGACTTAATTTGAACATATATACAATATTCTGTTCTAAAAATGGCCTATTTATCTCCCATAATGGGAAAGGTATATTTCATTATCAGTTCTCTGGAATCTTGATTTTTTAAAAAATTACTCAAATTCTGATTTCTTTTTAGTGATCTTTTCATTTGCATTGTTGAGGTCATTCTATCTATTATCCTCCTGGTTCTTATTTTGCTCTGTATCAGTTTCATAAAAATCTCAGGTTTCTCTGAATTCCTAAAACTCATAATTTCTTACTACACAATAATATTCCATCATATTTTACATATAATAATTTTTTCCTAGTCATTCCCCAATTGATGGACCCACTTTGTTTGGAGTTCTTTGCTCCATCAAAGAGTGCTGCTTTGAATAGTGATATATAGTTGAATTTTTTTCCCCTTGTCTTTTACATAATTCTTTGGCATATACACCCAGTAAAGACTCATTTTTGAAGGAGAGGAATTTGGGAAGTTTTGCCAAACTTTTTAAATGGACAGTAATCTTTGAGTCTAGTTTTGAAGACAAGATAATACAGGGTTATTTGTCTATATCACTTCTCTTAAAAAAAAAGTTGACTCTGTAGTGCCAAATTTAGAGAAAAAAATAACAATTGGGGATGACATCAATAAATACCATGATTGCATCAGCTGTATTGTAAATGCCTACTTTTTACAAAGAAGTATGTTATGCATAAATCTGTTGAATCAATGAATAGATTTAATTATCCTTAAACTTGTTTCATCTGCATCCTTATAAAAAATAAACAAAATATATCTGAAAAGTTGAATCAAATAAAAAAATTTGAAACAATGCCATGTTATCTTACCAACTATGACTATAGAAATGGCATCATTCAGATGGCATCATAACCTTGAGCAGTGTTTAGATGAAGTGTCTGCAAAATTTAGCATTATCTATAGATGCAAAAAGCAACACACATAATTTTAACACCACCTAGAATTGTCTTTTTAACTTTGATTTGACTAAATACAAAAGAAAAAAGGGCAATACCTATTTTATAATTCACCAGATCTTCATTTTCAAACAGTTCTGATTCTTTATTCTGTGAGTAAGGGGGGGGAAAGGGGATAAGCATTTATATGATGCCTATTATATGCGCTAGGCATTGTGCTAAGCACTTCACAAATAATGTCTTAATTTGATCTTTAGGCCCTTCAGTTCAGTGATAAAATTTTTTAAAACTTTTGTGTTTTTTGTATATATACTATTCCCACATTAGAAGTAGAAATTTTTTTTAAAGTGTTCAGGATATATTTCTGCTTTGAGAGCAGAAAGATAGAAAATAAAACCTTCTCAAAAAGTTCAACAGATGAAAAAAAAATTACTAATCTTTCTCTTTGGTGAAATTGGAGAGCTAGAGATAGGTACTAGACTTTGAATTTCATTGGTGGGAATATGAACTCCAAACTGAGAGACTCCATTTATCAAGAAGGGCTGGCATGTCCTCTGCAACCTTTAGTCTTAACAGAGTTGCTTACCTAGAGAACTGAGAGGTTATCAAGGGTCACATTTAACATATTTTCTTTAAAAACTAATTTCCTAAGTAATTTTCTTTCCGATAATTTCTAAAGTCTATTAAAAACATCAGCCTACTGTGTTCATTTCAAAAATTCATGTTTGTCCCCTGTTTCAATAATAGACAAGTTTTATTCCCTTCACTGTCTACTATACATTGGAATAACAACAACAAATAACTTAAAATTTAATTTGTTTCAAGGTTTGTAAAGCATTTGCCTCAAAACAACTCTAGGAAGTAGGTAGGGAAAAGATTCCTCATCCATTTTGCAGAGAGGGAAATTGAGGCTCTGAAAGGTTAAATGAGTTATCCATTATCACCTAGCTGGCAAATAGTCAATGTGTGACTCAAACCTGTATCTTCTGGTTCCAGATTAAACACCCAATCCATGATGCTATTCCTTAGCTAATTCATTCTCTATTTTATGTAGCAGAATGCAATACCCAATGATTAGATTTAGATGTAGCCTAAAGTTCTCATTAGGAATCCTAACTGACAAGGCAAATATTTAGATGGTTATTTAAAGTGTGTGTCTTAGGTGGCCTTCTTACCTGCTAGGCTAAAATGGAGAAAGCATCTATTAGTGTTATGCTAATAACTTAAGCTGGCAATGCTACAGACAAAAAAAAATAAAACAAAAAACCTGCTTCATAAATATGGGAGGCCCTTTTGATGGCTTCTTACTGTATCAACGGATTTATTTGTGGCTGGGACACCTTTGTCTAAAAGACAAAATAAATACAGAAAGAAGCATTTTATTTGTGAACTCTCCATAACATGGTGCCCATGTGATTATGGACTTACTAAAACAAACATGTTTTACTTCTCTCCTCTTAGATGTTTCTTTCAGTACAGGTAAAAGAATAAGAAGAAACCATACTTTTTTACTTTGGGAACTATTGTATTGTCTCACAGCATGTGTAATATGACTTAAATATGTTTTTTCTTGAAATAAGTTTATGTTTTAAGCACACTTTTTTTTGCTAGCTAGCAAGCACTCTGTAGCTAGGTGGTTCTAAATAAAGAACTCTAGTCAACAACAGGAAATAACTCCCACAGAAAAAAGGGGCAGAATACAAACTCTCACCAACTCTTGTACACAGCTCACAACGGCCTTTTGTTCCACGCACATTAAGGCTGAAATCTTTACTTTTCAGAGCATGTTTCTGCCTTTGCTGGGCAATTAAATCTTTCTCTTTCCTTTACTGCAGGATGGTCTTCTTGCTCTTGCCTCCAAAGAAGGTACTCCTTAAAACTAACACAAGGGATGGGATTAGACACCTCAACACATACTCAGATTTAAGAAGAAATAGAGCCTTTTAGAGAAAATAAAATTAATCCTAGTGATATAATAGTATATTGACACATAGAATAAAGAAAACACAAATTAAATAACAAAATAAAGGAAAATATTCTACCTGCAAGTTGTGTTTATAACAAAGAATGATGAGATAATCTTTCTTTAGCTCTGATACATACTTATACATTTTTATGTCACTGGTGTGTTTATATATATAATATGTGTATATATCAATGTTACTGATAGACATTCATTATGACAAAATACTTGGCTTCTATTCAAAAGTTCCTTATATAACTCTAGAAAAATGCATTGGGAAAAAAATTCCAAATAATATATACCAACCAAACTGGAAGACTTGTAGAAACATTTCAATTGGACCAAATCACTAGAGTTAAAGAATATATTGGAGCTTGTATTCTTGGCTAGGCCAAATTAATCTTAAATCTGAGGAAAATGAGTCCAGAGAAGGAGAGAACACTTGGGAAAGCAGATAGGGTGGAGTGACCTTATGTTGTGATGAATAAATTTAGGAGGGGTAAGGCACAGAAAAATGAAAGGATGAAAGTTCCTGGTCAGAAAGCAGAATTTCATAGTTATGGATAGTAGGGGTGGAAGTCTGGGTAACTGGGAAAATCAAGAATAAGACCATCACTGCATGTGTCTGCCGTGGACTGAAGGTGCAGATCATGGAAAAACTGGGAAGAGTGACAAACTGGGAAATAAGGGTATTCAAAAGGCATCTAAGTGGCATAGTGGATGAAATACTGGGCTTGGAGTTAGGAAGACCTGATTTTAAATCTGGCCTCTGACACTTACTGTGTGACCCTGGGCAAGACATGTAACTTCTGTCTTCCTAGGTTTCCTCAATTGTAAAATGAGGAAAATAATAGCATCTACTTCCTAGGGTTGTTGTGAAGATCAAATGAGATTAGCACAGTGCCTGATACATAGTAGATGCTCAATGAAAGCTTTCCTTTCTTTCTCCATGTAAATTGAAATCCCCAGGTATAAAGATGGGTTGGGGAAGGTGCAAAGACTGTGAACTAGGTTTTTCAGTCTGACTCTTCATGACCCTATTTGGGGTTTCTTGGCAGAGATGCTAGAGTGGTTTACCTTTTTCTTCTCCAGCTCATTTTATAAATGAAGAAACTGAAGTCAACATGATTAAGTGACTTATCCAGGGTCACACAGCTAGTTAAGTGTCTGAGGCCACACTTGAACTCAGGAATATGAGTCTTCCTGACTCTAGGCCCTGTGTTTTATCCACTACAGTAGGTACTGAAATTCTTTGAGAAAGGAGAGAGAATGGCTTGAGGAATGGCAAGTAATTGCCACCCAGATCTCAATAGTATAATATATCTGGATGGAGTGAATGACTATGACAGCAGTAGGGGAAGAGGCTGGAAGGGGCAGTAGGGAGCATGAAGTTTGCCTAGTCTTCTTCCTGGCCCAATCTGTCAGGGAGCATGAGTGAAGATATGTCAAGTGATGGAATGGGTGACCGTGTAATAGCTTATTCTTATGGGGAAACAGGTTTCTGTGATTTCAAGGAAATGGAAGGAACACAAAAGGAACAGATATAATATGAGGTGTAGTTTACCACCAAGAGAAAGAGAGGTCCCCAGGACACCATGAAAGATAAGAGTGGGATAGATACATAGTCAAAATGGGAGTGACATGGATGAGGGAAGGAAATGGTAGCTAGAAAAGGGAGTTTCTGTCTAGGTAGCTTTATGATGCAGAATCATAGTAATTCTGAGTCGAGGAATAAGATAATAGATAACATGACTTGAGCAAGTATTGATGTTATTATCATTCTTTAACAGTATGGTTATATGTATGTGAGGCTGGGAAGATGGGAAGGGGAAGATCACAAAGCAGTAGGAAAGAAGTTGTTTCTAGTCAAAGCAGTGACTGATTGGTAGTGGATGTACTGGAATCTTATGGCCTGGCTAAATATCTGAGCCAATAAGTCACCTGAAATCATTACGTTCCTACTATGTGTTAGGTAAGTGCTAGGGTGCAAAGAAAGGCAAAAATGGTCTTTGCTATCATGGAGCTTATAGTCAACATGGAAAAAACAATGTACAAGCAAGGTATAAAAAAGACAAACTGAAGCCAATCTCACAGGGAAGGCACTTGTATTAAGGAGAATTTTGGAATGGCTTTGGGTAGAAGATGAGATTTTAGCTGAGACTTGAAGGAAACAAGGGAAGCTAGGAGGCAGAGACAGGGAAGAAGAAAATTCCAGGCATAGGAGACAGCTAGTGAAAATTCATTGAGTCAGTAAATATATTGGGCAAGGAACAACCAGGAAGCCAGTGTCACAAAATATATGGAGGGGAGTAAGAAATAAGAAAACTGAAAATTAAGAGAAGTCAGGTTATGAAAAGCTTTGAAACTCAAACAGAATTTTTCTATTTGATCCTCATGGTAATGGGGAGTCATTGGAATTTATTGAATAGTGGAGGTGACATGGTCAGACTTTTGATTTAATAAGATCACTTTGACAGCTAAGTGGAGGATAGACTGGAATGGGAATACTCAAAGCAGGGAGATCAACCAGAAAGCTACTGCAATAGTCCAGGAGTGAAGCGATAAAGGCCTATAGCAGGAAGGTGGTAATTCCAGAGTGAGAAGGGGGTATATATATATGAAAATAAAAGAGAGGTTATAAGTAGAGAAACTATAGGACAAGGCAACCCATTGGATTGGGGGGGGGGGGTGAAAGGAAGGAGTTAATGATAATACCTACTTTGTAAACCTGGGTAATTAGGAGGATGGTAGTATCCTATACAGTAATTACTACAGAGAAATAAGGAAAAGTTGGGGGTAAGGAAGATGATGAATTCAATTTTGGACATATTAAGGTTAAAATGTTTTTTAAAAGAACAATCAATCCCAATAGTATATAAACTATTTGAAAAAATAGGTGGAGTCCTACCAAATTCCTTTTATGACACAAATATGGTGCTGATACCCAAACCAAGAAGAGCCAAAAGAGAAAAAGAAAATTATTGACCAATTTCCCTAATGAATATTTATGCAAAAAAATTTTAAATAAAATACTAGGCAAAGAGATTATAGCAATTTATCACCAGGATAATATGCTATGACCAGGTGGGATTTATTCCAGGCATACAGGGCTGGTTCAATATTAGGAAAACTATCAACATAACTGACCATATCCAATAACAAAACCAACAGAAATCATATGATTTTCTCAATAAATGCAGAAAAAACCTTTGACAAAATACAGCACCCATTCCTATTAAAAACACTAAATAACATAAGGATCTTACTTTAAAATGATAAGTAATATTTACCTAAAACCATCAGCAAGCATTATCTATAATAGGGATAAGCTAAAAGCTAATCAAAGTAATTAGAATAGGCAATAAGAAAACAAACTATTGCTCTTTGCAGATGATATGATGATATACTTAGAGAATCAAGTAAAAAACTATTTACAATAATTAACAACTTTAGCAAAGTTGCAGGATAAAAATAAACCCACATAAACCATCAGTATTTCTATATGTTACCAACAAAGTCCAGCAGCAAGAGACAGAAAGAGAAATTCCATTTAAAATAACTGGAGACAACACAAAATACTTGGAAATCTACCTGAGAAGATAGAACCAGGAACTATATGAACACAGTTACAAAATACTTTTCACACAAATAAGACAGATCTAAACAACTGGAAAAATATTAATTGCTCATGAACAGGCCAAGCCAATATAATAAAAATGACAATTTTACCTAACTTTACCTACTTATTCAGTGTCATACCAATTGCTACTAAAAATATTTTAGAGAGATAGAAAAAAATAGTAACAAAATTCATCCAGAAGAACAAAAGGTCAATGGGAATCAATTAAAAAAAAAGTGAAGGAAGGAATACAGATCTCAAACTGTATTAGAAAGCAATAATTATCAAAACAATCTGGTAACTGACTTAAAAAGAGTAGTGGATCTATGAAACAGATTAGGGACAAATTAATTTATAGTAAATGACCATAGTGATCTAGTATAAGAAAAATCCAAAGATCTAAGCTTTTGGAACTGTATACCAAGATAAGGTCAAAATGGGTACATGATTTACACATAAAGGTGTTACCATAACCAAATCAAGAGAACATGGAATGGTTTATCTGTCATTAAAAGTTTTTGCCAAACAAAACCAATGTAACAAAAATTACAAGGAAAGTAGAAAACCAGGGAAAGAATTTTGCAACAAGTATCTCTGATAAAAGTCTCATTTCTCAAATATATGGAGAACTGAGTCAAATTTATAAGAGTATAAGTCATTCCCCAATTGATAAACAGTTAAAGAATATGAACAAGCAGTTTTTAGATGAAGGAATTAAATCTATAGTCATATGAAAAAATGCTCTAAATCACTACTGACTAAAGACATGCAAATTAAAACATCTTTGAGGTACCACCTCCCACCTTTCAGAGTGCCTAATATGACAAAAAAGGAAAATGTTACATGTTGGAAGGGATGTGGGAAAACTAGGACACTAATACACTGCTGGGGGAGTTGTGAACTAATCCAACTATTCTGAAGAGCAATTTGGAACTATGCCTCAAGGGTTATAAAACTGTCATATCCTTTGATCCAACTATGCCATTGCTAGGCCTATATCCCAAAGACATCCAAAAAAATGTAAAAGGACCTATTTGTACACAAACATTTATAATAGCTCTTTTTGTGACGGCTAAGAGCTGGAAATTGAGGGGATGCTCATCAACTGGAGAATGGCTAGCAAGCTGTGTTTATGATTATAATGGAATATTATTATGCTATAAGAAATGACAAGCAAGATGATTTCAGAAAAACCTAGAAAGACCTATAGGAACTGATGCATAGTGAACAGAACCAGGAGAATACTGTACATAGTAATAGCAATATTGTTTGAGGAAGAATTGTGAATGGCTTAGCTATTCTCAGCAATACAATGATCCAAGACAATCCCAAAGGACTAACGATGAAACATAGTATCTGTCTCCAGAGAAAGAACTGATATTAATTGAATACAAACTGAAGCATGCTATTTTTCACTTTCTTTTTTCATTTTTTCTTTTATTCGAGTTGTCTTATACTAGATGACTAATATGGAAATGTTTTACATAATTGCACATATATAACATATATCTGATTGCTTAGCATCTCAGCAAGGAGAGAGGTTAAGGAAGGATAGAATTTGGAACTCAAAACTATAAATAAAAATGTTAAAAAATTGAGGGAGAAATAAACTAGACTACTACTCAAAAGATTAAAATGTTTATGGAGTATCCAGTTTGAGATGTCCAACAGTCAGCTGGAGATAACATGACTTTAGCAACTGATGGTGCAATTATAATTCCTTGAATAGAAAGGCTAGATGTGTGTGAGGCTGGGGAGGCGGGAAGGGGAGGATGAGACAGCAACAGAGCAGATACTGTTTCTAGCCTCTCCTGGCCTCCAATCTTGAGAAGGGTTAGGGCTAGATAAATAGATCTAAGAATCATTTTCAAAGAGATAATTGCTTTCATGGGAATTAATGAGATCAAGTGAAATAGTATAGAGGGGTGAGAACACAGCATTGAGTGATACCCATGGTTAAGGAGTCATGACCTGGATGAGCATCCAGCCAAGGAAACTGAGAAGAAGAGTCAGATAGAAGTAGCAGGAAAGAGAGTTATTGCAATAACCCAGAAAGAAAAGAGTAACAAGGAAAAGAGAGTGATTGACAGTGTCAGTGGCTATAGAGAAATTAAGCAGGATGAGAATCGAGAAAAGGTCATTAGATATGGAGAGAAAGAGATCATTGGTAACTCTGGCAAGAAGTTTCAGTTGAATGCTATGATCTGAAGCCAGACTTGAAGAGAATTAGGAAGACAGTGAGAGGAAAGGAAGTAGAGGCACTGACTGTAGATGGCTTTCTCAAGTATTCTAGCCTGAAAGGGAGGAGAGGTATAGAATGAAAGCTAGTAGGAAAGGATGGATCAGGCAAGGATTTTTTGCATATGGGAAGACAAGGGTAAGTTTGTAGGCATCAGGGAAGTAAGTAACATCTTAGCATAAGAGTAGTGATCTTGCTGATCACTGGCTAATCAGCTTTTAGTGGGTGTTCTCTTCAGTGATGCAGATGGCAGTCTATCTACGCCTTTTAATACTGTGTAGTTCTTATCCATATTCTCCTGTAAATCTTCATATTGCATCACTGGGAGAACATCAATGTTAAAAGAAGAGTTTTAATGTCAGGAGTACTATGGGAATGTTGAAAATGCTAAATAACTTTCCAACAGCAATTCAGCTTACTTTTTCCTTCCTATTAGGTCCTGACACTAGGTGGCGTAGTGAAAAGAGCACGAGACTGGAAACGTGAAGATGAGTTCAAATGCTTGCTTACTCACATTTGCTAGCTTTATGACCCTGGGCAAGTCACTCGACCTTTGTTTGCCTCAGTTTCCTCATCTAAAAAATGGAGATAATAATAGTAACTACCTCCCAGGATATTGTGAGGATCAAATGAGATAATATATGTAAAGCATTTTACAAACTTTAAGGCATTATATAAATGTGAGCTCCTTTTCTTCCTCCTACTTCATTGTTGACATGCGATGCCTGTTCAAAGACATATGTACTGACAGTCTCTTTAATAGACTACCTACCCAAGCATATGTCATAGTTAGTTTTTCCTATATGGATATTAAACCAATGTATTTTGGGTGACTATTTATTGAGGAGGCCCTATGATATTCTGGGGTTTGATGGAATCAGCACAATGCCATTTTCATATAGGGATATTTGAAGGGTTTTGCCATCCACAGAAAATTCCACTTCCATTTGGACTTTGAGTCCAAATGAAATCACCCTCTCATAATAATAGCAAACAATTTTGGTAAGCATATTTTATGTTTTATCCTCTACTTGATATTGACAATCAGAAGATCTCTGAATAAAGTTCTCTCTGTGGTTGTTCCTACCAACGAATCTTGTATAATCTTAACATATACATGAAAGACAGTTTGTTAGTGGAGATTACTTCCAGCTGGGGTCGCTGAGTACGATTTCATAGAAGAGGTAGGATTCATGCAAGGCATTCTATTAAGGATAAGTAAAATTTTGATAGTTGTAGTAAAGGGAAAGGAAGGAAAGAAATTCTAAAACTGTTGGCTAAATAACAAATAGAATTATTGGTTTATTCAGACCAGAAGGCTTAATGCAGAGGAGTAGCAAGAAATAAAGCCAGAAAGTTATCGATGGACTAACTCAATGAGTTACCCACACAACTACCAGAAAGGTAAGCGTTAGGCCAGATTGTAGAAAGCTTGAGTGTCGGGTGACATTTTGTTCCAGAGACAATCTGGATATATTTCATGATCATCATCTACAACAATTTTTTAAATGTTTGCCCCCAATTATACTTTGTTGGTGTTGTAGGCAAATACTAGTCCATATATTACATCATAAGATCACTTGTTAAAAGCTGAAAGAGCCCTTAAAAATGATCTAATCCAATTCCCTCATTTTCAGATAAGAAAAATGATATAAATAGGCTTTTGTAAACAAACATCTCAGTTCTCAAAAGGCCTTAACACTATATAACTCTTTTTTTTTTTTTTGCTTTTTAGAGGGGGGAAGACAGGGCAATTGGGGTTAAGTGACTTGCCCAAGGTCACACAAATAGTATGTGTTAAGTGTCTGATTTGAACTCAGGTCCTCCTGACTCCAGGGCCAGTGCTCTATTCAGTGCACCACCTAGCTGCCCCTATATAACTAATTTTTATAGATATATTGATGATGACAGAGATGACAATTTATATGTATAAAACCAATTTATAGTCACAAAGTACTCTTACATGATCAAATCTGATCCTCACAATAAACCTATAAGATAGCAATGCAAATATTCTGTTTCAGAAAGGAGAAAAATTATTGGTCAGAGAACTTAAATGACATGTCTGAGGTTACACAGTTAATTTTAGTAAGAAAATCCAGGACTAGAACTCTGATCTTCTAAGTCCAAGTCCAGAATTCTTTCCACTTTACTTTCTTATAGATAGATAGATAGATAGATAGATAGATAGATAGATAGATAGATAGATAGATGTAATCTGACTACATATTCAATGTAGGTAGCTTAAGCATTAGTAGTCTTTTAAAGAAAAGAAACTGAAAGGTTATTAAAAAACTTGTCCAAGGTCTCATGGTACCAGAAGAGGCAAGAGAGTTATAGGTTAAAAAAATGTATTATACATAAAAAATCATACATTTATATATACATACATATATACATAGAATATATCATATATTTCCTGAAAATTTTTTTTATTTAAACAAGAGCACAAATACACTAAAAACAGAAAAACTAAGAAAACAAATTTAAAAGTTAGTCCATGCTATTTCACATGGCATTGACCAATTATTGCTAATAAGTTACAAATTCTACAGCAAGCTACAGCACTATTTGCAACTTTAGTTCAAAATGTGTGCCCTAGTCAAAAGCATAATCCAGGTATAAGGTTGATCTTTTAGTTTCTCACAAGGTCAGGCACTACTTGAGTCTGATCAGACAAGAATATTGTACCTTGGCATGAAATCAGAAATCAAATGTCTTACCATCTAAACAAAAGTAAAATCCTGGTCAAGAACAAAGAGCAACCAAAAGCTACTTGGATGCTAAAGCTAGGCATCAATTTCCCTAACCTACCTTTTCTTTTTGGCATCAATAAAGGGATTTAGAGGGTAGTGTTCTCTTAAATGAATTGGGAGTTCTGCTGGGGAGCCCCGAGCAGTCTCTGGACAGCCATCATCTGAGATAGCAGAGCCTGGACTTAACAGAAACAAGATCATTGTTGTTTCAGCACTGCCAGCTGCCTGTGACTTTACCTTTATTTTAATCAGAATGTGGACAACATGACTATTTTCTGTTTATTACATGGATGCGTTTTAACAGTTTTATTACTTCCCACCAACATGATCATGGGCAAGTCCCTTAACCTCTCTGGGCCCCAGTTTCTTCATGTGTAATATGAGGAACTTGAATTAGATGACCTCCAAAGTCCTTTGACCCTGAGTTCACTTCAAGCCACTGCTCATTCTACTAAGTAATTCAAGGTATTTGATGTACAAAAATGATATAATGTAGATAAGTATAAACAGCTAGACTCATTGTTTAATAGCAATAAACCACTGGAGTTTACTGAGTGGGGGTGAGTGGGAAGAGGGAGTGTTTGTGACACGATTAGACCTGTGCTTTAGGAAAATGACTTTAGAAGCTGAATGAAAAATGGACTAGAATGAAGAGAGACATGAGGCAGGCAGGCGCACCTGCAGGTTATTGCAATATGGTTCACTCCTGTCTCACATGAAGAAGTGGTCTTAATTCAGAGCCTGAGGGACTGGGAAGATGGGTGTTGCTCTCAATAATAAAAGGGAAGGTGGGAGGAAGAGGAGGAATTATGGGAAGTTTGAGGAGGGATGAAAAAGTTTGAAAATGCCACTCTAGAGAATGGGATAGTGAAGTGATAAGGGAGGTACAATAAAATTGCTTAGTAGCAGTAAGGGCCCAGTTGAGGTTCTATAATATAAATTTGCAAGATTTTCTCCACCTTTGTTCTGCAGGATGTGTGTAGGACCAAAGGGGACAAATGATAGGAGTGATTCAAGGCTGAGGCTTAGTTGTGCATAATTGGTGATATGATAAGGGGGTTAGGGATTCAAAAGAGAACAGTGTAGAGAAGAACTGGTTCAACATGGAGTCAAGATAGGGAGAAGACAGAGTGGCTAGTACAGGGGAGACGGCCTGGGAGAGAACTAAGGTGTCAAGGGACTAAAGGAAGGCACAGGAAGAAGTGAGAAGCTAATAGATTGCCACTTGTCCATGTCCTCCAACAAATCCTCTATGAGGGACCAATCCAGACCACCTGGATGTAAAGTGCAACTTTAAGTAACATATGGACAGCCCAAGATCATATTTATGAAATGTTGGAAGGCCTCCAGTGCATATGGTAGATCTTTCATGGAGAAGCTGTGGGGAGATATGGACAAGAAGGCACGGATAGGTTGTGAACACCATTGAAGGAAATATCCATATTAAAGAAATCATAGATCCACAGAAGCACTAAAATATATTTTTAGTACTCATATCCATTATATGTAAAACTAGCTAATCTGAAGAGCCAAGAAAGCAAAAATGTCAAAAATCAAGATTCATTTGTCAATGAAACATACACAAAACTAATTTGAGTACTAAATTCCAGATATAGAAGAAATGCAAATACAATAATAGCTCCAATTTGGGCTTATTTCCAGTGATCCTGAAGCACAGATCTATAAGTAAACTTATTTTTAAAATAGTTCCATGGTTCCAACAAAATTACACAGGTGTTTATAAATAAAACAGAACATTTAAAAAAAACTTGAATTTTAAAAAGTAAAATGTGTTGAACTGAAATACTCCCCTCAAAAAAAAAACATAAGTAAGTGAGATAATGAAAGTTGTTATGAAACATCCAGTTTGGTGAGTTGACTCAAATACTTTCATATATCAAAAGAGATCTATGATTTCCTCAATGTGGGTACACTTTCCACCAGAGCATATTACAATCCTCCCAGTTCTTAGTAGGCAGTTTTATGGGTTGCTCTGGCCAAATCATTCATCTCCTGGTGACTAGCCTTTCAGTTAAAGATATTCTGACTTCACTGGACAACATATTATTCCTGGGTTCATATCTGAAGCCTTTCTCCTTTAGTAGGACCTTCCAGAACTTGTGTTCTACTGTCAGAGCTTTCAAGAAGAGAGGATCACCTTCATGTCACAATGAGGCACTAGAGGATTTCAGTGAAACATCATATCCAATATTGTTTCCAGTCATGAAATATTAACAATAAACAAGTCATATATGTTTCACTAAGTTGTTTATAATTTTAAAAATCCACCCTGTTATTTGGTACCATCAGCAGAACAAACTTTAAAATAGTTTTTAAAAGTTTATTCTGCTGAAGTTTGGGGGAGAGAAAGTTCCCTTTCATTGAGATAAAAAATGATAAATACTGCATTAGATTATGGGAGTAAATACCCTTTAGGAATCTACCAGCTAATTAGTATTTATTGCACTACCATGAGAGATATAAAGCAAACATAAAACATGGTACTTGACTCAAGGAGTCTCACATCACCAATGAGAATGGAAACTAACAAACTGTTAAAAAAAACAATTAAGTGCTAAACCTTGATATACTCTCTGTGAGTAGACAGGATAGGAATTTAAAGAGGAATCATTATACTTCACACACAGAAGCTTATGGATTACTTGGGACAGAAGTAATTTGTGACAATAATGGTCATGTGTATGTGCATTACTATTCAGGAAGTCTGACCCTAAACAGATGAAACTGGATTGAGCTGGTTTCTTCACCTTTAATTAGTTTTCTTCTCCCAGCTGAGTGCTAGATTTTCTGGCATAACACATGCTTCACTGTTCTTTTGCTATGTTTTTAATTCTTTAGTTTTTAAGAAAGGCTATTATTGCAGGGAAACAAACAAAAGTTGTAGTTCTTAAAGAGCACACTTCAATGACTGTTAGTTACTTGCTGTCACTGTTGGCACTGAAAGTAAAATATTTCAAGAATTATTTTAGCCCAGAATAAAAGGGGTTCAGACACACTGAAGTGCAAAAGGAAGTGTAGTTGAAAATAAAATATTAAATGCTAAAAGAGGTTTCATATTGATAAGAAATTCATCTTAACATATGCATTTTAAGAAGTGTAAACACAATTCTGAGTTTCTGTAAATACAGCTTTAGCTCCGAGTGAAATTTTATGACTGAATATGAAATGCCTGAAGAAAAAAAAAGAGCTCTGTGAAGGAAATGCTAAGATGTATTCAGCTAATGAACAAAAGAATTAGTAGCTAATATTCCCTCTAAAGAAAATAAACTTATAAAAAAGCAAATGTAGAAAATTTACTAGCAGTTGGATGCTATAGGAAATACTGCAGTAATTTCATGCACTTTTAAAAAACCTTTAACCCCATGTTTCAGTGATTTTAGCCCAGGTGTACTGATGACACCCAAAACTCTGGCCATGCACTGAAGTAACATGCAGCATATATGTAGTCTCAATGTCTTTGTCATTTGGACCCAATTTTCCTGCCCCCAAGTTGCATTAACTTAATTCTAACTAAACATCGTTATCCCTTTAATCTATGTTCCTATCTGTCTGAAGAGTTGTTTGCAATGACACTGAATAAAGGGAGCTTTACACAAAAATGCACAATAAGAAATTGTTTTTTCTTTATTCATGATAAAATCTCCCCTATATAGTCTATTTTAACACTTTAATAACACTGGGTTTTGGGGGCTTTTTTGTAAGAGAAGCTGGGATAACAGTTTCATGTTTCATGATTACTATTAAACAAAGTACTACAACTAGGAAAGAAGGAAGCAATTATTAACTGCCAGATACTGTGCTAAACTCTTTATAAATATTATTTCATTTGATCCTCATAACAACCCAGAGAGGTATGTGCTATTATTATCCCAATTTTACATTTGAGGAAACTGAGGAAAATAGAGATTCAATGACTTGCTCAGGGTCACACAGCTAATAAGTGTTTGAGGCTCTATTTGAACTCAGGTCTTCCTGACTCTAGGCCCAATGTTCTATTCACTATATCACCCTAAAAAATAACCATATATCTACATATATTCAGGGATTTTTCCTTGTTATATAACTATCTGTTGTGTTAAATTCTGCTTAATTAGGTTCAGCCAGGTGGCTCAGCAAGAGCACAGGCCCCAGTGTCGGGATGACCTGGGATCGAATCCAGGCTCATATACTTAGCACCACACCCAGAAATAACTGGCCGTGTAACCTTGAGCAAGTTACTTAACCCCAATTGCTTTTAAAAAAAAATTCTGCTTAATTAGTTCTAACCAACTGTAGCTTTACTACTTAGTATGACATATAAAACAGTGAAAAGGAATATCTCTGTATTAGCTTACTAAGAGACTTAACCAACTGCTGTCAATCACTAAAAGCTATATGTAGTTGTTTTGTGACATAAATTATAGCCTACTAGAGACTGAATGAAACTCAACTTGTATAAGGTACTATGCCAACCTTGAGAAAAATTGAAACAAAAGCTTTCAAATTTAGAAATTTTCCAGAAACATAGGCCCATAAGTATTCTTTCTGGTGATGGCTGCTGCAAGACACAGAACACCATAATTTAAAAAAAGAAAAGTTGAGAGTCAACCAAATGGCACTGGAAGGGCATGAGTTTAGTACACTATCAACAAAGAACTATACAGAAGAAGTACCATAAAGGATATCAGACTGAAGTGCAACCAGAAAAGAAAGTAGGCTAATCATTTATCAAGACAATGAGAGAACTCCACTAGTATCCATAAAATATCAAGAGACCTAGAAGAAGACTAGGCCATTACTTTCTATTGACTCCTCATGGAGGATTTTAGGGAGAATATAAACACAAATCACACAAGATAAGAAATTATGGATGAATTGTAATCCACATCATTGGGGAAAATACCTGCACTACCACTGGAGAAAATACCTACTCTAGCTCAGAACTAAAGTATCAAAGTAAAAATTTCATTATCCAACTAACATTTAAAAATATACCACTGTCTCAGAAATTCAACATTTGCCTAAAATGACATAATAAATGTTCAGGCACATAAATGATGTATGGCATACTATCACATCTTAATTATTCATAACATTTCTGTTCTGCCCTAATTATAAAAGTAGATTCTGAAAAAGAGATGCAAATAATGTTCCCTTCCAAACCCTGTGAAAATCACAAAATACAAGATAAAGGTAAGGAAATGTTGGTCATTTTCTTCAATATCTTGGGAAGAAAAAGCAATAATAACTTTTACCCATGCCTTTCCCACTTTCTTTGCTATAAAGACTTGAATTATGTATATTTTCCTATCAAAAATACTGCCAAGAGATCTGTGGCAAGAAAACTCAAGTAAAAGAGGTAGCCCATGAGCAGAACGATTTAAGTTCTAATGGAATCAGACACATCAATTTCTGTTTCACATATAAATAGTAAAAGCCTGTTTAAATCTGACTATCTTTCCCTTGTTCCCCTTAAACTTTGAAGCTATACTTGTTATGTACATAAAGCCTGGCTATGCTCTCAAAGTAAAATAAGATAGCTGTTCCAACCATGGACCCAGATGACCAACTTTTGAACCATAATTCTATCATGCAGGTTGTTATGTTTTAGGAAGTTTATGAATTTCCCCCTGAGTAGCTTAAATTTATGTTGCAGAAAAAGAAAGTTATTTTAAAAATATAAAATTAGTCATCCTTAACTACTGTATTGGTTACTATTTATCTAAGGAATATAGTTACATTAACTACGGTAATATGGTAATAATGGTAATAACAATGCTATCTAGACTTAATCCTAAGGAACTTTAAATGTTTTTATGTATCACATCACACTTCTCAGGGTTTTGTGAGGCATTAAATGAGATAAAGCTTTAATCCCATTTCACAAATTTGGCCATTTCAAAGTGGATGACCAGGGGCATCTCAAATTCAACATGTCAGGAACAGAACTCATTATTTTTCCTCCAAAACCCATTCTCATCCCAGATTTCTCTATTTCTGCTGAAGGCATCCCATTCTTCCAGTCTCCCAGATTTGTAACCCTGGAGTTCTCAATTCCTCATTCTTCCTTACCCACACATCCAGTTATGGAATTATTAGCTGAACAGACCAGAGAAATTATGTCAATTCAGAGGGTCAACATGCTAATATGTTAATTTATCCATTCCCACCCTCCCATCTTTTTTTTAATTCACAGGGACATCACCATAGTTCAGGCCCTTGGCCTGGATTACTACAGTTTCCCAACTGGTCTCCTTATCCTAAGATTCTCCCTTCCCATCCTCTGAACAGCTGTCCAAGTGATTTTCCTAAAGCATAGGTCTAAACCAAGTCACTTTCCCACTCAGTAAACTCTAGTGGCTCTTGATAGCTTCCGGATAAAATGTAAACTCCATTTGGCATCCAAAAATTATAATCTGGCTCCAGCCTACCTTTCCAGTCATACCACATATTACTCCTTTTCACACATTCCACAGTCCTGCCAAATTGGCTTTCTTGTTGTTCTTCACACAAACACCACTCCAACTGCCATATCCATGCCTTTCAGAGGCTGTCTGCCATGCCTAGAATGCTCTCCTGATTCCATCCCTAGTTTCTTTCAAAAAGCTCAGCTCAAGTGTCATCTTCTCTAAGAGGACCTTTGTGATTTACTCAATAGCTAGTGCCTCCCTCCCCACAAAGAAAATTGTACTGTATTTATTTGGTACATTTATATTATGTACATATTATCTGTCCCAACAGAATGTGAACTCTTAAACTGTAGGGACAATTTAATTATTGTCTTAATATGTATTCTCAGTGTCTGGCAATGAGCTTATTAATTAATTGATTTTCTTCCTATATACTAACAAAGGTTAGAAATTTAAAGGCTTTACTACTAATAAAATATGCAAGAAGTTTGGTCAAGTATTTTTGGATTAAGGGAACTAAATGGATTCAATTCATTAGACCTACATTTGTTCCTCATAAAGAGGTTCATAAAGTCATGGCTCAATCCTTGTATACTAAAACAGAAAAAAAAATCTCCCAATACTTAGGTAAATGGCCAAAATAAATGCCTAAGCAGAAGGCGAAAAAAATTTTGTGCGTTATCATAAAAACAACTCTCTGAGGATTTAGTTTGTCTAGATCCACACATCTTCCCAATTATTCTGTTCCCATTTAACTTAAACCCACATTCAAAGAGTGGTAAATTCACAATTCATACCAAAGAAACCAAATTCATAAAGGACATGCCACACATACATACGTGCATATGTACACATATCTGGTCTTACACCCTATAAAGTAATCCTGTAACACAATGGTCTCCAAAAATTTTTGATCATATGCCCCATCAGTTAAATATTTTTACATATTCATCCCCAATATATGTATTTATTTATACATTATATACATGGGCTACTACTATACCCATGATTATGGACATTATGTAATTTAAAAATAGAAATTTTAAAAGAATGAGGTAAAAACGAAACAAATTTGCTCCTAGTCAATAGGAAGTTTACTAAAGGGGTGACATGCTGGAATCTACACTTCAAGAAAATAAATTTGACAACTATGTGGAATATGGGTTTGGAGGAGGAACTTAAGTCAGTCAGAGTAAGTACTGTAATAGTCCAGATGACAGGTGATGAGTTCCTGAATGAGAGAGGTAGCTCTCTCAGAGTTAAGAGAGATGTTGAGGAAATAGAAATGGCGAAATCTGACAACTTACTGGAGAGGTGGGATGAGATCGAGTGAAGAGTCAAGGATAACATTAAGGTCGCAGACCTGGATGATGAAACAGATAATTTAACAGAAATAAGACAGTTCAGAAGAAGGGTTGGTTTGGCTTATATGGACTTTTGGACATTTGGGTTTGTGAAACTTACACCTCATCTAGTTTCAAAAGTACAATATGCAGTTTGTGATGGGGGACAAGGTGAGGAAAGAAATTAAAGCTGATTATATTGGTCTGCAAGTCATCCATCTGCATAGAGATGCTAATTAAACCTACAGTAGCTGATGAAATAACCAAGTGAAAGAGTGAATGGCAAGAAGAGAAGGCTCAGGAATTAGGGGTGTGATATAGATGATGATTCAGCAAAGGAGACTAAGAATAGATCTGATAGGAAGGAGAAGATGCAAAAGAGAATAGCGTCCAACAACTTTAGCATAAGTATACAAGAGAGGAGGGTAGTCATCAGTGTCAAGTGCAGCACAGAGGTAAATTACATTTGGCAATTAAGCTATCATTGGTAATTTTGAAGAGAGTAGTTGAAACTCATTGAGAAGTCAAACATGGGAAGGAGGTTGAGGACCTGGAATTCTGAAAAGATATGATGTTCATCCTGGAAATAGGGAAGTTCAGAAGAAAAGTGAGTCTGGGAGGAAAAAGAAAATGCAATTGCTACTCATATATGGCTGTTCATTCTGTGCTACTCACTTTTTTCCCACTGAAAAATGAAAATTATGTCTATATGCTGGGGGTAGGGGGACAGTATGATGTTACTGGTCACTGTACTGGAGCACAGACATCCAAGGAATAGAGAGGGTGGGGACACTGGGCTAGGGTAAGGAATGGAAATTTCACAGCTTCTAATGCGAAGATTAGATTAGGTCACATCCAGCATAATGGGGGGATGGTAAAAGGGGGTGGCATAGTGGTGTTGGAGACAAGCCTACAATTGGCTATGGTGGAGAAGGTAGAATGTGACTCATCTTCCCACTCTCTTCTGGACCACCTATGCCTTAGAATCAAGCCAGGGCTTCTTCTTTGGAGACCACTACTCTAACAATTAACATAACAACCAATTTTTAAAGAAAGATTCAAAATACTAAAAATTCAGAGACTCAATAAAGTATATTCTTTTCTTTCGGGCATACACAATTTCCACTAAGCTAAACATACATGCCCTGAAAAAGGCTCATCTATAACATACATTCATATCCCCAAGTGCAACAAGAAATGCCCATTGACTAGTTATGATTTATAATTTCAGAAAAGGTACTATATGTGGCCATCAATTATTTATTTTGAGGTAATTATTTTTTAAAATTATTCTAAATCGTTTGTATCATTTACGGATTAGATCACAACAAGACTTTTGTGAGAAAAGTAAGGTAAATCCCAAGTTGATAAATGGTCAAAGGATATGAACTGGCAGTTTTCAGACAAAGAAATCAAAGCTATCTATGGTCATATGAAAAATGCTCTAAATCACTATTGATTAGAGAAATGCAAAATAAAACAACTCTGAGATACCACCTCAAACCTATTATATTGGCTAATATTAAAGAAAATTAAAATGAAAAATGTTGGAAGGGATGTGGGAAAAAATGGAACATTAATGTACTGTTGGTAAAGTTGTGAACCAGTCCAACTGTTCTGGAGAGCAATTTGGAACTATTCCCAAAGGATTATAACTGTGGATGCCCTTTGACCCAGCAATATCACTAATAGGTCTGCATTCCACATAGATTCTTTTTAAAAGGGAAAAGGATCCATCTGCAAAACAAATTTATAGCAGCTCTTTTATTGGTGGCAAATAATTGGAAAGTGGGGGATATCCAACAATTGGGGATGGCTGAGTAAGTTGTGGTATATGATTGTAATGGAATACTATTGTTTTGTAAGAAATGACAAGCAGATTGATTTCAGAAAAACCTGGAAAGACCTACATGAATTGATGCAGAATGAAGTGAGCAGAACCAGAATACTGTACACAGTAGCAGCAATATTATATGACTATGAATTGTAAATGATTTTGCTATTCCTAGCAATACAATGATCCAAAAAAATTCCAAAGGACTCAGGATAAAAAATGCTATATACCTTCAGAGAAAGAACTGATGGAATTTGAATGCAGTCAAAGCATACTATTTTTCACTTTATTCTTTCATGACTTTTTTTTGGGGGGGGGGAGTCTGTGTCTTCTTGCACATGACTAATATTGAATGTTTTGCATAATTGCACATTTATAACCTGTATCAACTTGTTTACCCTCTCAGGGAGTGAGGAGAGAAGAGAAGAAGGGAGAGAATTAGGAATGCAAAATTTTTTAAAATGAATTTTAAAATTGTTCTTATGTGCTTTTGGGGAAAAAATAAAATGTTATTAAAAAAGTAATGTAAGCAAGGCAGCTTTAGGATAGGGAATGGAACCTATGATACCATTGGTATAGATTTCTCCAATCCCAGGTCTTAGAGAGTTCCCCAGAGAACTAAGAGATTAAGTGAGTTCTCCAGGGGTCACAAAGTCACTAAGTCTTCCTAGCTTCAAAACCACCTCTCTTATCCACTATATCACCCGCTTCTAAGACATCCTTAAACATGCTAAATTAAGGTGCCTTTTCTCAGTACAAACAACGCCTTAGCTGAAATAAACATTGTCAAATTTTGAAATAAATTTCATGATTATCCATATCATAGTTACAGCAAAAATACTTTATTGGTACATATAAAATTGGGTTCTTTTTATTTTTTAACTATTTACTATAAAGACTCAACACAGATAACATGTTATACATAATTTAAACAGATGTAAACCCTAGCTGTGTCTTATTTTGGTGGGGGGAAGCTCAAGAAAATTATAGTGACTCTATCTCCCACTTATTTTCACTTTAATCTTCAGGTACATTGCACTTAAATCTACCGTTAAAAAGACAAATAAAGTTGCACTTGCACTAGGGATTCATAGCAAAGGGTATGAATATACAGTATTACTTTTTTTAAGAGGTTTTTTTTTTTTTTACATATCATTCGATTCATTCGTTTATTTTAGTTTTCAACATTCACTTCCACAAGATTTGGAGTTCCAAATTTTCTCCCTATCTCTCCACTACCCCCACCCAATGAGGGCATGCATTCTGGTTACTCCTTCCCCCAATCTGCCCTCCCTTCTATCACACCCCATTCCTTTCTCTCATCCCCTTCCCCTTCTATTTTTCCTATAGGGTAAGAAAGATTTCTATACCCCATTGCCTGTATATCTTATTTCCCAGTTGCATGTGAAAACAATTTTTAACATTCGTTTTTTTAAAACTCTGAGTTCTAAATTCTCTCCCTTCCTCCCTCCCTACTTACCCTCACTGAGAAGGCAAGCAATTCAATACAGGTTATACATGTATAATCAAGTAAAACACTTTCATAATGGTCATGTTGTGAAAGACTAATTATATTTTTCTCCATCTTATCCTTCCCCGTTTATTCCATTCTCTCCTTTGACCCTGTCCCTCCTCAAAAGTGTCTGCTTCTGATTATCCCCTCCCACAATCTGCCCTCTCTCCTGTTATTCCCCCTTCTCTTATCTCTTTCTCCCCTCCTTTTCTATACAGTAAGACAGATTTCCATACCCAATGGGTGTGTATGTTATTCCATCCTTAAGCCAAATCTGATTAAGAGTGAGGTTTACTCTTTCCCTCTCACCTCTCCCTTCTTCACCTCCACTGTAAAAGCTTTTTCTTGTCTGTTTTATCTGAGATAATTTATCCCATTCTACCTCTCCCTTTCTCCTTCTCCAATACATTCCTCTCACTCCTTACTTTTATCTTTTAGATATCATTCCTTCATATTCAACTGACCTTGTGCCCTCTGTCTCTCTCTCTCTATATATATACATATATATATAAATAAAATCTTCCCTCCAGCTACCCTAAAGAGAAAGGTCTCATGAGTTACAAATATCATTTTTCCATGTAGGAAAGTAAACAGTTCAACTTTAATATGTCCCTTATGATTTCTCTTTCCTGATTACCTTTTCATGCTTTTCTTGAGTCTTGTATTTGAAAGTCAATTTTTCTATTTAGCTCTGACTTCTCAAGAATGCATTAAATTCCTCTACATCATTGAATATAAAATTTCCCCCCTCAATGATTACACTCAGTTTTGCTGGGTTGGTGATTCTTGGTTTTAATCCTAATTCCTTTGACCTCTGGAATATCATAATTCCAAGCCCTCCGATCCCTTTATGTAGAAGCTAATAAATCTTGTTAACACATTAATTATGTTTCTACGGTACTAGAATTATTTCTTTTTGGCTGCTTGCAATATTTTCTCCTTGACCTGGGAACTCTGAAATTTGGCTATAATATTCCTGGGAGTTTTCCTTTTGGGATCTTTTTCTGGAGGTGATCAGTGGATTCTTTCAATTTCTATTTTACCCTCTGGCTCTAAAATATCAGGGCAGTTTTCCTTGACAATTTCTTGAAAGATGATGTCTAGGCTCTTTTTTTGAACATGAAAGTCATACTAGTCCAATAATTTTTAAATTCTCTCTCCTGGATCTATTTTTGAGGTCAGTTGTTTTTTCAATGAGATTATTTCATGATGTTGTCTTTTTTTTATTCTTTTGGTTTTGTTTTATAATTTCTTGATTTCTCATAGAGTCATTAGTTTCCATTTGCTCCAGGTTAATTTTTAAGGAAATCTTTTCTTTTTTTTTCCATTTTTCAAATGCTTTATTAACTTCTGATTTACATCATGCATTTCCACCTGATTTTGAGTTACAAATTTTCTCCCTGTTTTTGCCCTACCCACCGCCCCAAAATAGCAGTCCCACAGGATATCCCCTCCTCCAATCTGCTCTCTCCCATATTTCCTGCCATACCCCTTTCAACTTTTCCAATAGAGCATGGTGGATCTCTATGCCCCAGTGCCTGTATATCTTATTAACCAATTACATGTAAAATAGTATTAATAATAGTATATATTTAAACATTTGATTTTAAAACTTTGAATTCCAGATTCATTCCCTTCCTCCCTTGTCACCCACCCTTACTGGGAAGATAAGCAGTTCAGTATAGGTTATACATGTGTAGCTAATGCAAAACAGTAACATAGTAGATATATTATAAAAGACTGACTATATTTCTCTCCCTCCTATCCCACCTCCCACTTGTTCTATTCTCTACTTTGATCCTGTCCCTTTTCAAAAGTGGGTGCTTCCAACTTCCCTCCCTTCCATCATTCCCCCTCTCATCCCCTTCCCCCCTACTCTCCTGTAGGGTGAGATACCCTATTTAGTGTGTATTTCATTCTCTCCCCAAGCCAAATTCAATGAGAATAAGGCTGACCCATTCCCTTTTGCCTTCCTGTTCTTCCCCTCCATTGTAACCATTTTCCCTTGCCTCTTCTATATGAGATAGTTTACCCCATTCTGTCTCTCCCCATCTCCTCTCATTATATTCCTCTCTCACCTCTTAATTTCACCTTTTAAGTATCACCCCTTCCTGTTAAATTGTGCCTTCTATCCACTGTGCCCTCTATCTATGTATACCTGTAAACATATATACACACATTCACATATGTATTCATATGCCCATATACTCTCATATATAGACATACATATAATTCTATTCCCTTCAACTATTTTCATACTGACAAAAGTTTCATCAGTTACAATTATTGTTTTACCATGTAAGAATGTTAATAGTTCAACTTTGAAAAGTTCCTTATGATTTCTTTTCCCTGTTTAGCTTCTCATGCTTCTCTTACTTCTTGTATCTGAATGTCAAATTTTCTATTCAACTCTGGTTTTTTCATCAAGAATGCTTGAAAGTCATCTATTCCATTGAATGACCATATTTTCCCCTGAAACATGATACTCAGTTTTGCTGGGTAGGTGATTCTTGGTTTTAATCCCAGATCCTTTGACCTCCAGAATATCATATTCCAAGCCCTTCAATCCCTGTAGAAGCTGCCAGATCCTGGGTTATCCTGATTGTGTTTCCACAATATTCAAATTGTTTCTTCCTGGCTGCTTGTAGTATTCTCTCCTTAATCTGGGAATTTTGGAACCTGGCTATAATATTCCTAGGAATTTTCCTTTTAGGATCTTTTTCAGGGGGTGTTCTGTGGATTCTTTCAACCTCTATTTTGCCCTCTGGTTCTAAAACATCAGGGCAGTTTTCTTTGAGAACTTCCTGGAGGATGATTTTCTAGGATCTTACTTTGATCATGGCTTTCAGGTAATCCAATAATTTTTAAATTATCTCTCCTGGATCTATTTTCCAGGTCAGTGGTTTTTCCCATGAGATATTTCACATTGCCTTCTATTCTTTCATTTGTTTGGATCTGTTTAACAGCATCTTGATTTCTCATAAAGTCATTAGCTTCCATTTGCTCCAATCTAATTCTGAAGCAATGATACTCCTCATTGAGCTTTTGAGATTCTTTTTCCATATGGCAAATTCAGCTTTTTAAGGCATTCTTCTCCTTATTGCCTTTTTGAGCTTCTTTTGCCATTTGAGTTAGTCTATTTTTTAAGGTATTCTTTTCCTCAGTCAGGCTGTTGACTCTCATTTCATAATTTTCTTGCATCTTTCTCATTTCTCTTCCCAATTTTTCTTCCACTTCTCTTATCTGCTTCTTAAGGTCCTCTGTGGCCTGTAACTAGCTTGTATTTTCCTTTGAAGCTTTTGGCATAGGAGTTCTGACTTCACTGTCTTCCTCCTGTTCCATGCTTTGCTCCTTTTTGTCCCCAAAATAGGAGTCTAAGGTCGGAATCTTCTGTCTGCTTTGTTTCCTTTGCCTGGTCATGTTGCCCCTCAGTCACTTGACCCCTGGACTTTTTGCCACAGTAGGACTCTGCCACCAGACAGGGGAGCTTCCATCCCAAATGCTGGGGTTTTCTCAGCTGCCGGAGGTATTAGATGGGTGCCCTCTCTGAGGCCTCTACACGCTCTGGCAAGCTGGACACAGCCCCAGGACCTCCACCCTAGATTGCAATCCAGATCCAAGCAGGTTAAAACAAGAGCGATTACCCCTCAGACTGATCGCTTGGTCCCCCTACACTCTGCAGGCCAGGAGCTGAAGCTGCCATGTGGCGCTGGCTGGCTGCGCCAGCAGCTCAATGGCTTCTCGCCCCAGGGGCAAAAGCCTATGCACTCCCACTTACTGGGTCCCAAAGTACAGACTACACTGACCTCTCACTTTGTTCTCCACATCTAGGTGTTGATAATTCTGGAAATGGCCACAGTTGCTGCTGATCTGGAGTCCCTCTGGCTGACAGCTGGTCAGACCTGTCCTGGGGCTAAAACCTCCAGCTCAGGGCCTGGGCTCAGCTCCCAGAGCACTGTACTGGCCAATTCCTGCCAGCCTGCCAGGCTGTCCTCAGTGGGATGTTAAGTTCTCTGTGTCATTTTGTGGGTTCTGTAGCTCCAAAGTTTGTTCAGAGTTCCCTTTTTACACTGACTGGGGAAGGTGGAAGCTGGAGCTGCTTGGAGGTTTTGCTTCTACTCCGCCATCTTGACTCTGCCACCAAGGAATTATTTTCTTCAGTGAGCTTTTGGACCGCCTTTTCCATTTGGTCAAATCTGCTTTTTAAGGCATTCTTCTCTTCAATGGCTTTTTGTTCCTATTTTGCCATTTGGTTTCTTCTTTTTAAGGTGTTATTTTCTTCAGTATTTTTGGGGGTCTCCTTTAGCAAGCTATTGGCTCATTTTTCATGATTTTCTTACATCACTCTCATTTTTCTTCTCAATTTTTCCTCTACTTCTGTTACCTGATTCTCAAAATCCTGTTTGAGCTCTTCCGTGGCCTGAGATCAATTCATATTTTTCTCAGAGGCTTTGGATGTAGGAGCTTTAACTTTGTTGTCTTCTTCTGATTTTATGTTTTGATCTTCCTTGTCACAAAAGTAAGATTCTATAGTCTGAGTTTTTTCTACTGTTTGTTCATTTCCTCAGTCAATTATTTGACTTTTTAACTCTTTGTTAAGGCAGGGCTCTGCTTCCAGTGTGGAAGGCATACTATCCCTAGCTTTAGGGATTTTGTGTAGTGGTTTTCAGAGATACTTCTAGAGACCTGTAAGTTTTCAGTTCTTCCAAGGTGGTGTGGTCTATGGAGAGGTGTTTACTCCTCTCCTGGCCTGTGCTCTGGTTAGTAAGTGACGATAAGCACTCTTTTTGTCCTGGAACTGTGAGGAGGGTTCTCTCTCAACTGCTGCCACAAGCTCTGTTATGACAGTACTCTTCCTTGCCCCAGGACTACAACCTGGGACTGCGACCCAGATATGAGTATGGGTAAACCAACAGAATCCTGTGCCTCAGTGTCAGCAAAGAGACCCCTGTAATCTTCTTCTGATAAGTTGTTTGATCCCCTTACCATCTGTAGGCTGAGGGCTCTGGAAGCATCCATTGTCACCATGGCTGTAGCCCTGGAGCTGCACTTGGGTCAGGGCTAGTTTGCACTCCTCTCTCACCCAAATCCAACAGACCTTTCCCACTGACCTTCTAAGTTGTCTCTGACATTTATGGGTTGAGAAGTCTGGAAACTGCCTCAGCTGCCAGTGATACAGTCCCCTGAGGCCTGCTCCAGGTTTGCTGGGGCCTGTTCTGTGCCAGCACAGCTCACACTGCTTTGTGCTCCTCTCTCAGCCTGGTGTAACAGACCTTTTCCATTGACCATCCATGTTGTCTTGGGCTAGAGATTTGTTTCACTGTCTTTTTGTGGTTCTTCTGCTCTAGAATTTGTTTAGAGTCGTTTTTACAGGTATTTGGAAGGGCTTGGTGAAGATCTCAAGCAAGTCCCTGCTTTTACTATGCCATCTTGGCTCCACCTCACCCCCACTCCCTACTACACACTATTACAATGGAAGATAGGTAATTCAACCAACTTATTTCATTCAGAAACTTTTTTTTGTAATTACTATGCCCTCTTAAGTATTATTAAGTCCTTCTGAAAAACTTGCAAAAATGTGTGGATGCCTGTTTTTATTCCACATAGAAAAGCTCATCAATTCCATTTATATGTCATTGCATATGCTCTTTGGGTATGAGAAAAATCAATAAATTTTAATTGTCTACCATTGGAATAGGAGGGGGTTGTTTTGGGAAGAAGGGATTTATTTTAAAATGTTGATTTTTAGACTAAGAGAAAAATATTTATAAGTATGAGCACAAATGACAAAGACCCAGTATTTTTAGCTCACTTAAATGGCTTTATGCACATTGGTTTTTAAAGCCTAGAAACTGATTGGGTATCATTTAATCTCCTAGATTAAAATCACTTAGTGAATATTGTATTGTTCCACTATTTTTACTGTCATTTCAGCATTTGAAGCCTTACTCTGGTTCTTCTGCTGGTTAGCTCACCAGCTAATGAAACCTAGCACAGAAGCAGCTGTGTGAATCTATGTCAAACTGCAGATGGCACCCATCTATCTTCCAGTCATCTAAATTCACTTCTGAAATCATAGAGAAGCAGCCACAGATCTCCCTGCTGCCAGTCCAACACAACAGGCTTTGTCTCATCCAGTCTGTTAAGTAATTTAAAACAATTTATTTTAAATCTGTTTTATATTTTATAGTGGCAGCTTTTCAGGGGAAAAGGGAAGGAAGAAGGGAAGAGAAGGAGGAGGACAAGGAGGAAGACAGGTACAGAGAAAGGGAGGAAGAGAGAGAGGGTGAGAGGGAAAAAGAGAGAGGGAGAGAGAAGAAGAGAAGAGGAGAGGAGGGAGGGGGGAGAGAGAGAGAGAGAGAGAGAGAGAGAGAGAGAGAGAGAGAATGTCCCATTAAAATTTGGTAGACTAGAAAAACACACTGGTGCATATGTCTGTATATTTCTTAAGTTGTCATTATTGACTATTAAACGTGATATAGCATAAATACCCACCAGAAGCAAAGGTTTTTCTGTGTATCAGTTCAGAAAAATTATCCAAAACCAATCCATACCAAGAGGAAGCATAGTATAGCAGATGGAAGACTGGCCTTACAGTCAGAAGACCAGAGTTCAAGTCCTCTCTCAGATCCATAATGACTATATAACAATCTCTCAGTGCCCTCAACCAGTTCTCCAACACTAAAAATTACAGACATCAGTAGAAAATATTTGCACCACAGAAGATCCCTAAGTGGATAAAATCACAAGTCTGGATGAGCAAAAAATAGGGCTTTATTTGTTTTGTTTTCACAATCAAGAATATTCTATAGAATATGATCTCAGGGAAAAGTACAGGTTACTTCTCCCTTTTAGTTTTCCTTAGAATATAATTAAGAAAATTTGATATTTATCAGAAATTGTAATTCCCTGGACCACTATACATAGTTCCTGTCCCCCATGGTGTTGAAAGTGTACTTTTTTTAAAGAGCATAAAGTTTTCTTCCCCTGTATTTCAGGGCCATCAAGAATAGACTGTTTAATTTTTTTTTTTTGCTTGTTGGAGAGGGGAAGACAGGGCAACTGGGGTTAAGTGACTTGCCCAAGGTCACACAGCTAGTAAGTGTTAAATGTCTGAGGCCGGATTTGAACTCAGGTCCTCCTGAGTCCAAGGCTGGTGCTCTATTCACTATGCCACCTACCTGCCCCCCCAGGAATAGACTGTTAAATATACTAAGGGCCTTAGTATAAAAGCATGGTCACTGGAAGTGACTGACAAACTGGGTACGACAGAAAAGGTCACAAAAATATCATTGCTACTTATTTCTCTTTGTAAAGAAGTCATGAAAACTCAGCTAAGAAGGACATCAACTGGCCTAAGGACAAAGTGCTTTGTTTACTGATGTGTGTAATAAGTTAGTACAACAACCCCTTAACTTACATAGTTCCCTTGGCATTAGCCTGAATTCCATCTAATCCAAGAAGTCTTTCCTAGCCCTACAAACTGACTGAGGCTTCTCCTCTGAGATTACCTTCCATCACCTTTCTACATATATATTTGGTATGTACCCAGTTATTTTCACGTTTGTCTCTACCTTTAGAATGTTGAATGTTCCTCCTTGAAGAGAGGAGCTGTTGTTGCCTTTACTTGTTTCCCTAGGACTTATAACAGTACCTGGTAAATAGTGAGGGCTTAATAAATGATGATTGACTGCATGTCTGTTTTGGTAATGTGTTCAGTGTTCAAGTATAATCTAGGTTTGGCTTCTCTTGCCAAAGGCAGCCCTATAAGGTTCAGAGTCTATTTACTGGATTTCAAATTCTAGTTACACTGCCTTTTCTCCTTAAAAGATAAAGGAATGGAGTACAGGTATCCCCGAATTAGCAGACCCACAAATAGCTAAGATGCACCCTCCTCCCTACTCTTAATTTCACCACAAACTCCATACAATTGACTCCAAATCAGAATTCCTATGAAGTGAACCTTCTCAAGTCAAACACATAGATACCTTCTTTTATGTAAATGTAAATGCCCTAGTATATCCCTTTTGGAAAACTAGGGTAGTCCCTGTGACCCCTACTAGAGTATGAAGCAGGTGATTTTGGTTTTGGGAGCTAGAACGCAGAATATATTTTGCCTGTAATATAAATAGTGGCTAAATATACTTTATACAGTAAGATTAACAGTTTGATATTTTATGTAAAATCACTGAGAATTGAGAATTTCCATAGAAATGCTTTTCAGCTGGGAATGATGTTATAGGACTGTAGTTCTAGATGTTGAGAAGGCTAAAGATGATGGGGGGGGGGGAAGAGGGAGGGAGGAAAAGGAAGGGAATAAGCATTTGTACACCTACTACATGCTGGAGACTATGCTAAGCCCTTTACATCACTTGATCCTCATAACATTGCAAGGCAGGTGGTACTATTATCACCATTTTACAACTGAGGAAACTGAGGCAAAAAGAGGTTAATTGACTTGCCCAGGATTACACAGTAAAAATCTGAGGCAGAATGTGAACTCAGGTCTTCCTGACTCCAGGTCCAATACTCTATCCCACTGCACCACTTAAGTGCCTACGTAGATCACCTGAATTCCTGAGTTTTGAGCTATAGTAAGGTTAAAAGTCAACTGGGTGCCCAGCACAAATATGGTGAAACCCCTGGCAGTGGAGGGTTACCGGGTCACTTAAAAGAGGAGAACCAGTCAACTTTGGAAAAACAAGAGCACGTTAAAGCTTCTCTGTGTATCAGTATTGGGATGGGTAGTCAATGAACTTTTAATCTAGGAAGACTCAGTCTCAAAAATAAATTGATGAATTAACAAACAAATAAATGTATTTTTTAAGATAAGTCAAACTTAGCCCATGAAGAATCAAAACTTCCCTACAGTAAGAGCATAGGCTCCTTAAGAAGAGATCAAAATTGTGTTATTTTGTGCATTCTCAGTTCCTAAAAGAGTACACCTTGTACTTGCTAATGTTTATTGAATTAACCATTAAGATTAAGAAGCTTTCTAAAATGAACTTTTTTATTAAGCTTTTTTTATTAACCATTAAGATTAAGAAGCTTTCTAAAATTAACAACCAACTTCCATGTTTTCTTCAACAGGGTATGTTGGACTTAATTTTAACCTTTTATTGATTACTAGGGTCATCAGTTGTGCTGACTGCATCTCTATGCTGACTACATATTTATGCTATTAAATCTTATCTGTGCCCTCACAGCTACATAACAATTTTAAAAAATTTTCATATTGACAGTTCAATATTCCTGGGTTTTCTCATCTGCAAAATGATGGTGCTGGACCAGGCAACCCCACAGAAAGTGGGGTTTCTTAGTCTAATATTTTGTGAGCTACAAGACTATTCCAAATCTTTTCTCTTCAAGTTCTGCCCCACCCCCATCTCCTCTTTCCTCACTTTCAACAGATGATTTACACCTCCTAACTTGACTGAGAAGTTCAAGATCATTTGATGAATCTCTTTCAACTCACCCCCTCTACCTCCTCTAACCCTATTCTTATCTATTCTTTTACTTTTCCTATTAGACTCAGAAGAGATGTTACTTTTCCTCGCTAAAGCAAAACTCTCCACCTATGTCCTTAATTCCATTTCTTCATGCTATTTCCCAATCAATCACTGTCCCCTTTCCCACGAATTCTTTATATACTGTGGTACCTTTCCCTCAGTCAACAAATAGGTTTGGGCCATCTTAAAAAAGAAGCCACAACAAAAAAGACAACTCCCATTGAAGGCTCTACCCATCAAGTTATAGCTTCCTTTTCACTCTTAAACTTCTAACAAGTGTACTACATTAATGCCTTCCATTTCCTTGCCAACTCACTCTGAAATTCCTTTCAACATGGCTTTCATCCCACCTCTACGCTAAAACTTCTTCAAAATCCCTAAGTGAACTCCTTATATCTTAATCCAATGGCTATTTTTATTCTTTACCCTCAGTTCAACAAAATTCAAGTATGTTAAAGATAGGGGGCATAGTACAGTAGATATAATATCTACCTGACAATCACAGCCATCGAGCCTTTCATCCCACATTCATATCTACTGATACTTTCCCCTGCCTCATGGCTAACAAATTCCTATATCTCATTCCCCATGTGGTTTGGGATTTATAGAATCAAAAATCTCTTCCCTTGCTACAACTCTATAATTTGATCCCTATCCAGTTCACTCTTTTCCACAGTCTCCTCTGGAATCCTCAATCTAATGTTAAACTCTCCTTAGATCTCTTCCATTTGAAATCTTTCCATCTTCTGGCACTAACAGAAACCAATTTTCTCTAGAAGATACCTCATTACTTGCCACTCTCTCATTCTGGCCAACCGTTCACAAGCTTGTGACACACCAGACCAAGAGGAGCTGGCATATTCTTTGTTCTCTACTACCATTATTTAGGTACCTCTGCTCCTTTGAAATCAATTCATCTGTCTATGTCACTCAGTTGGGAGATGTACTGCAGTTATTCAGTGACCTCAAATTCATTCCCTGCCCTGAATCAAGGAGTTAAACACTTGGTTTACAGTCTTCCCTTCCCACCCAACCCTTATTACCCTCAATGTCCTTCAAAAACTCTGGTCTCCCAGTTAACTGATCTTGACTCCCATGAGCTTTATATCCACTTTATCTCAGCCATTCTCAATGGTGGTGACACTTTAAATCTTGCCACTTCCCAAAACTTTTACTGCCAAACCTTGAGTTTTTGAAATCCTCTTTATGACATGATCTGCAATTATCCATCTCTCCCTCACTTCATTTCTGGCTCCACTACTTACTCTCTATTATACATCTCCTTACCAGAAGCCTTTTCAACCTGCAGATGCAGCTGCTGCCCTGTGACCCTTTTCTCTTGACTGATGAGTCCCATACTACCACTTCATGAGGCACCCAGGCCATACTCACTTCACTCCTGCCTCCACTTACTCTCCAGACTTGTCTAGCATTTCAACAGTATCTTCAATTACACTACCACTTCCCCTCAGATTTCAAGCTCTCCATTACATATTGTCCTCCTTCATTAGAATATAAACTCCTTGACAGGAGGGAGTGTCTTTTTGCTTGTATCTGTATCGTCCAAACTTAGCACAAAGTCTAGTATACAGTAAACACATGTGCACTCTTATTCTCATATTCTCTCTCTCTCCCAAAATGTTCTAAACTCGAAGTCACTATCAACCTTGCCATTCTCACAGATGATCTTTACTCCTAAGAAATTTAAGGCCACTGTCACGAGATCCTCTTACCTCTATTTACAAAAACTATATTCCTACTCTCCTTTTCTCACCAAGGTTAATCTTTGTACTTGTGATCTTGATATCTTCTCTCTTTCAGGAGTTTGCTACCAATGATCATTCTTTCTAATCTATCCTCTCTTTACTAGCTTGGTCTCCAGGGACATCTAAAGTATGCAGGCAACTGTACCTGCAAGCAGGAAGACTTGAGGACTTGGAAGGAGATGTGCCAAGGTGGTCAGAAACCCACAGCTCTCTAAATAGGGAAGATGCTCTTTCCATTTCTGTTCTAGAATTTATCCTCTCCTCCTGTCACATAATTCTCCTGAAAGCTGGCCTTTATTCTTTCTCTCCAGATATACCATTCAGACCTAGAGAATCAATGAAAAAACACGCAGTGACTCTTTAATCTTGTTTTGAGAAACCACTGAGAAAGGTATAATGGGCACACCTAAATCACCTAAGATGAAAGCACTTGCTTCAAGGAGAAGACACTCTGTATTCCCTTACCATGTGGGTGGGAGCATCCTTTTTTGTTGGCTGTGTAGTTAGACAGGCTGTTTCTTTAAAACTACAAGACTCAGATAGTCTCATGCTCTTTCCTGTGACGTCCAAGGTGGGGTGGTGGTGGAGGGTAAAGGTCCTGTTCACCCACTCGTAAGAGATGCCAAGAGAAAAGATTCTGGGAGAAACTCTGTATTCCCCTACCATATGGGTGGGAATAGAAGCCTCTTTCCATTGGCTAGGTAACTGGAACAAATTTTGTCTTTAAAATTACTAAGACTGGGATAGTCTCAGATGCTTTCCTGTGGTATTCAGTGGGCTGAAGACTCTGTTCTCTATAGCATGGACACCATGAACTAAGCGAGGAAAGGGAAGGACTACCTTCTCCTTCTTCCCCTACTTTTGGGCCATGTGGCCCAGAGAAATGGGCTTGGGGTTTTCAGTTCTAGATGCAGGCAGTAGAATCTCCACCAGACCTATTTTACAGCTATGGTGACTTTGGAATTAGGGTTCTTGAGGGATACTGCTGCCAGTCCAGCAAGGAAGCCCTGAGAAGCATCAGAGTCTGGAACCAAAGTCAGGTCCTGCAGGAATTTCACTGTGCCTAGAACTGAAAAGAACAAATGAAACAGACTAGAAGAAAACCCCAAGCCCATTTTTGGGGGGTCACAGGGTCTAAGAGGGAAGGGGAGAAAGGAAGGTCTTCTCATCCATGGATTCATGGTATCCATTCTGTAGGTGTCCATTCTTTTACCCCTTTGGACACAGCTGGAACAAAAGCGATAATCTCATAGTTTTAAAGACCCAGACTGTTCTGGCTATACAGATAGTCAAAAGACACCTGGTAAGGGGATGAAAAATGGCTTCTTCCAGAAGTTGGTCCTTGTCCTCTCCTATGCTAGCTGATCTGGGCATGTGTAAAAAGAAAGCCCTGTCACAAAGGGAAAAGAGTTGAAATTTCAGTCCACTCAGAAATAATTTTCTCAGGATGGCAAGGATAAAGCTTACACTTTTTCTCTTGTGCAATGTGACCTAGAAACCCCAAATAGGAGCTCACTTTTGTGGTACCCTACATGATTTCAAAATCACTGGAATCACAAGATCCTTATCTCTAGTCCCCTTGGGATTAATAGTTCCCCTTCTGGGGATGCATTACACGCTGAGATTTCACAATTCTTTAGTGAAACCAGTGAGTATAAACTCTAAGGAACATTCTGGCAATGATAGAGGAAGAGTAGTGATATCAGGATAAAATTTGGGCTTTCTGAATTCAACAGAAGAGAACATCATGGGGCAGCCTAAGAATATAACACCTAAACAGAATGAAGGGTATAGAGAGGCCTTTCTTATCTAGGAGAAAAGGTAAACTTATGTAAAAAGGTAAATAGGGCATGAAGATTCAAGGCTATAGATTTCCCTGGTAAATGTCCAGGGATAAAGATATTTTTAAAATGCACTTACTTCAGGAAAAAATTTGGATTTAAGAATTAGTAATAATTCAATTTTACTGAATTTCATGATAGGTTTCCTTCTCTTATGGGTTTCAATCAATCAGCACTGCTGTCATTAAACAAGTTTTCTTTCATAATAATAATCTTAGGTAATCAGTCACCAATCAAAACTTAAATAAACCTGTCAGAGTACTTCAGTGTATCTTTATGTAGTATTCTAGAACCATAAAAAACACACTAGAAGCATCAGCTATCTTGCATCACAACTAGGACAGACCCCTGTATATCAAGCTATTTGGAAATGTGAGCATTGTGTTCAATGACAGCAATGCTGATTGATGGAGATTTACCAAAATGCCACCTGAAAGGGAGACACATGGCCTCCAACTGGGTAGAGAAGAAAACCTGTCACAAGCACCAGTATGAAACATGCTTACTCAGACCTTCAGGTTGGTGGCTTGTTCCTAAAGGGTTTGATGTTTTTATTACTGAATAGTCAATACAAGTTTGATTGCATCCATTGTTGAGTTCAAGTCTTATTAGCATATTCTCAGCCCTACCTGTGTACTGTACATAACACACATCATGGTTTAAACCTTTTCAAAGCTATTGTGGCTACAAGAATAAAGTATGTGGAATTCTCTTCTATCTCTAGAATACTGGTACTGCCTAGAAATTGTCCTATCATTTTCAGGCTTTTTTTAAAGGGGGGGGGGCACACATATGCTCCTCTTTCCAACTCTAAAAGGCTAGTACTAACCAGAAAATTCCTCTTCTGTCTTGAGAGAGCTGGATTCCAGGAATCTTAAACTTGGTATTGCTACACAGGCAATCCTCAAGGTAGGCACTGTCAAGGAAATCTCCCTCCTCTCACTGAAAGGCTAGATTCCAGAACTTGTGACTTTAAGTAGTTAGTGAGGTAACCCCAAAGGCTGGTGCTTCCAAGGAAATACAAAAGGTCCAGGAATCCTTGACAGAAAGCTGGGGTTCTAGAATTGTTGATATGGTTCCCCTCTCCATGAAGTTATGCCTCTGAGGTTTCTTAGGTCTGGGGCCAGGAACTTCAGGTCTAGGAACTTTCTTCTTGGATTATATGGTAAGGGCTGATACCAAGGAGCATATCTATGAGCTCCATATGAAGAATATTATAATCAAAAGTCTGAAGCAAAGGATCACCACTTTTTCCACTCATCAAACTGATCTGGGAAGACTCTTGATCAGTCCTTAGATGTTCTTAGTTTTGTCAATGATTTGCCAGGACGTATATCTACACTCTTAATAGGAAGATACTCTCAAAGTGCCAAACAAAGGATAATCATCTCGTAGATCAACAAAACATATTAGGAAATTTCTTTGATCATACTCTTACATGTGAAGTCAATATTACTGACACACAAATAGCAAAGGTGAGCAACATAGCAAATACTAAATTATCTGTGGGAGATATGGGTGAAATCACATACATCCCCAATCCTAATTTTTAGCAATTGGCTTTTTTCCTATTTTCACACCAAGACACATTTACCAGATGCATTAAAAAGTAGCAGACTTGACCCAACTGATTTTTATTTCTTCTGTCTGTCCTACAAACAGACTACTGAAATACCCAAAAGATAAGACCCATAAGGAAGTTGAATGAGGTAGCTGGACTAGCTGATCTCTAAGGTATCTGCAAGGTCTAAAATACTAAAATTTTATGATTTTGTAAGCAGGACAAAGGTAGTAAAAAAAAATCTGCATAATCCATGAACTTACTATTTAGGTATTGAATAATCGATAAAAAGAACAAATTTACTAAATTTCTAAAAGACAGAAGAGTTTAACTTTTTCTTTAGTTGGCTAAAGTGTTTCTTTAAGTGCTGGCTAAATAGCATGACTAAATTAGTTTTTATCTATCAAAATAGTAAAAATCTGGTATTTTATATAACCTTCATAACAGTCATTCAAACATACTTATGCCACCTAGCATCTATTTCAAGACATCATTGTGAATACACTGCCAAATATTCATAAATCATATGTCCATAAGTCATAGATGAGGAAGAAACCCGGTGAGGTTATGTGACTTGCTTAGGGTCATACAACTAGTAAGATTTTAAGGCAGAATTTGAACCCAGGTCTTACTGACATCAGATCCAGTCAGTATCAATTGGCTTATTCACAGAAAAGATCTACTGCTGTAGTCCCACATCATTATTCAGTATTTGGGTATTCTCTGTAGAGGTAAAACTCAAGCAAGTATTTGCTTATTAGTTACTTTCTCCGAATTAAGTCTTGTTGTAAATGATGTTCATTACAAAATGAAATTTTTAGCAAATAAAATATATACATACATAACAAGGATTTTTCAGCATCTTTGACTGGGTTTTCACTGATATGAAAAATGCTACTCAAACTTCACACCATTCACAGTCAGCTTCATGTAATGATTTTGCTCAGACCTGGAACTTTTTGGGCAAACTTTCCTGAATGTTACAGAAAGGCCTCTTCTTCATCTTTAACTGCATTTTTCACTAGCACCAATAAAGCAATTCAGTTTACAAACCTTTTACTACCAGTGTTATATAACTTTGTTGTCGTTGTTGTTGTTCACAACTGAAGAAGAAAGGATGACATTTTCCCAATATTACAGATGGTTTTTTTAATGGTAGTTTTTACAAACACTTTTTTCCCCACAGATGAATCTAAATTTTTGAGATCACTTTTCCCCTTCAAATAAGTCTTCCTGAAATTTTCAGTCAACTACAATTAGAGTAGAACCATTTTTCTTTCTTGATCTTGTTTAGGTTGGACTTATTTCAGCTTTCAAATGGGAGTTAAAGGTTCTACTCTGCCTCTAGGTTTTAAAAAATCCATTTAGGAAAAAATTAATAAATACATAAATAAAATTTAAAAAAATCAGTTTAGGACTATGTTATATTTATGCATATTTAACTGAATTAATTTTATAATACATTTACTTGGAGTGTAAACTGAGGGAACCAGCTACGAAGTAGCTATTTTTATAATGAAGCAGCAGACTACTTCAGGGATCAGAGAACTTTATAATAATTATAAAATACTAACAATCTATAGTCTTGGACATTGACTACTCAGTTTCCCCCCACCTACCCACTCCTTATCACCTATCCAGTCTGTCTCTCAATTATTTTTTATTTTTATTTTCTTCTAACTGCTTTCCCATGTCTCCCACCCTATCTACCACAATACTCAGCAACCCACACATTCTCTAACTTATTTTTCCTGTGTTTTTTCCTCTTTTTTTTCTTTTTTTTAAATGCTTTATTAACTTCTGATTTACATCATTCGTTTCAGCCAGATTTTGAGTTACAAATTTTCTCCCCGTTTTTCCCCCACCCATCCCCCCAAAACAGCAGTCCCACAGGATATCCCCACCTCTGATCTGCTCTCTCCCATATTTTCTCCCATACCCGTTTCAACTTTTCCAGTAGGGCATGGTGGATCTCTATATTTCCCAATTACATGTAAAACAATATTGATAATAGTATATATATATTTAAACATTTGATTTTAAAACTTTGAATTCCAGATTCATTCCCTTCCTCCCTTATCACCCACCCTTACTGGGAAGATAAGCAGTTCAGTATAGGTTGTACATGTGTGGCTAATGCAAAACAATAACATAGCAGATATATTGTAAAAGACTGACTATATTTCCCTCCCTCCTATCCCACATCCCACTTGTTCTATTCTCTACTTTGATCCTGTCCCTTTTCAAAAGTGGGTGCTTCCAACTTCCCTCCACCCCAAGCCTGCCCTCCTTTCCATCATCCCCCCTCACAGCCTCTCCCCCCCCATTCTCCTGGAGGGTGAGATCCCCTATTTAGTGTGTATTTCCCTCCCTCCTCAAGCCAGATTCAATAGGAATAAGGTTGACCCATTCCCTTTTGCCTTCCTATTCTTCCCCTCCATTGTAACCATTTTCCCTTACCTCTTCTGTATGAGATAGTTGCCCCACTCTGTCTCTCCCCATCTCCTCTCATTATATCCCTCTCACCTCTTAATTTCACCTTTTAAGTATCATCCCTTCCTGTTAAATTGGTCCCGTGCCCTCTATCTATATATACCTGTAAACATATATACACACATTCACATATGTATTCATATGCCTGCATACCCTCATATAAAGACATATATATATAATATATATATTTCTAATCCCTTCAACTACTGAGAAAAGTTTCATAAGTTACAATTATTGTTTTCCCATGTAGGAATGTTAATAGTTCAACTTTGGACAAGTGGCTCAGCAAGCAAGAGCACCGGCCTCAGTGCTGGGATGACCTGGATCAAATCCGGGCCCAGACACCCAGCACCACACCCAGAAACAACAACTGGCCGTGCAACCCCGAGCAAGCCACTCAACCCCAATTGCTTAAAAAAAATAGTTCAACTTTGATAAGTTCCTTATGATTTCTTTTCCCTGTTTACCTTCTCATGCTTCTCTTGCTTCTTGTATCTGAATGTCAAATTTTCTATTCAGTTCTGGTTTTTTCAGCAAGAATGCTTGAAAGTCCTGTATTCCACTGAATGACCATATTTTCCCCTGAAACAGGATACTCAGTTTTGCTGGGTAGGTGACTCTTAGTTTTAATCCCAGCTCCCTTGACCTCCGGAATATCACATTCCAGGCCCTTCGATCCCTCAGTGT
>NW_027187342.1:9034179-9172807 GCF_028583685.1 Petaurus breviceps papuanus | reverse complement strand
CTCCTTTGCCATTTGAGTCAGTCTGTTTTTTAAGGTATTATTTTCTTTAGACAGGCTGTTGACTCTCATTTCATAATTTTCTTGCATTGTTCTCATTTCTCTTCCCAATTTTTCCTCCACTTCTCTTATCTGCTTCTTAAGGTCCTCTATGGCCTGTAACCAGCTTGTATTTTCTTTTGAAGCTTTTGGTGCAGGGGTTCTGACTTCACTGATTTCCTCCTGTTCCATGCCTTGCTCCTTCTTATCCCCAAAATTGGAGTGTAATGTTAGAATCTTCTGTCTGCTTTGTTTCCTTTGCCTGCTCATTTTGCCACTCAATGATTTGACTTTTGGGCTTTTTGCTACAGTAGGACTCTGCCACCAGACAGGGGAGTTTTCGTCCCAAACGCTGGGGTTTTCTCAGCTGCCGGAGGTATTAGATGGGTGCCCTCTCTGAGGTCTCCACACGCTCTGGCAAGCTGGACACACACCCCAGGACCTCCACCCTAGACTGCAATCCAGATCCAAGCAGGTTAAAGCAAGAGCGATGACCCCTCAGACTGGTGCTTGGTCCCCCTACACTCTGCAGGCCAGGGGCTGAAGCCTCCACGTGGCGCCGGCAGGCTGTGCCGGTGTCTCAGGGGTTTCTCGCCCTGGGGGTAAAAGCCACGCACTCCCACTTACTGGGTCCCAAAGTCCAGACTGCACTGGCCTCTCACCTTGTCCTTCGCATCTATGTATTGATAAATCTGGAAACAGCCACAGATGCTGCTGATCTGGAGTTCCTCTGGCTGGCGGCTGGTCAGGCCCGCCCTGGGGCTAAAGCCTCGGTGTGGTGCTGGGCTCAGCTCCCAGAGCGTTGCGCTGGCCGATTCCTGCCGGGCTGTTCTCAGCAGGAGGTTAGCTTCTCTGTGTCATTTTGTGGGTTCTGCCAACCTAATTCATTTTATCCTGATCAGAATATATTTCCTAAAATGGATGGGTTGGAAAATCCAACATTTCTTTACACTCCAAAAATTTTAAAAGAGTGAAGGGGATAAAATGTTATTTTCACCAAAGTACCATACAAGTGCATCTACCAGGAAGTTAAGAAGTTATAACACAATTAAGCAATACTAGGGGCTAACTACTAGTTTGAAAGATTCTAGAGATTACAATGCATCTGAAAAATTCTGCTTTCCTTTGCACTTAAAGCACAACTGCTAATCAAAATCCTGTCAGTTGGCTTCTTTGCTTTTATAGTTCTCAATGAAAATAATGACACAATGCAAAAAAGGAATGAGAAAATCAGCTAAACTAATAACTATTTGGGTACAATGAAGATGAAGCACCAAAATGAAAGCTATACATAAGCAAAAAGTCTATAAATTATTTCAGTTTGTACATGATTAAAATTTGCATGACAATAATTATGAAGCACATGGAAAGCATCCTAAACATTTAGTTTATGTTTTTTTTTTACTAAATATGCGTGTTGCATGGTATCCAAGAAAAAGATATTAAAACTGCATTTTTAGGTCTGCCATTAAAACATTTATTTAATTCATCATTAATCTATTTCTAAATAATTTCTAATTTGGAAAGAGAGATGTCCAAGCTAGCATAATCCTCCATGCCCTCCAAGATGACTCTAACTCAAGAAGATTATAGGTAACATTTATAAGAATCTTGAACAAGGAAATCACAGTATGTAACAACATAGTTCAGGGTTAACTTTCTAGAAACTGAACAATCAACCTAGTGACAATTCATTTCTCCAGGATTATTGCCTTTGACAAAAAGAGTTAAATAAAGGGACCTCTTCCTTTCCATAGAATCTTAGTCCTTTCTCAATGAAGAGGGGTGAATCCTAGTGCCAGTCATGGCACTAGGTGAATAGACAAAAGTTACCAGACTACAGTTACTCATTCTTAATACACTATCCTTAATCTATTTCTCTAAAAAGAAAACTTTTTTTTTTGGTACTTTACTTATCACCCCTCTTCTGAGGGGCTTTTCCCAAGAGTCTGGAAAGGGTTTTAGAGGAAAATATTCCATAATATTTTCAGTTTTACAAAAAGGTGTTAAAATATGCTTCCAAAATAGTTATAGACAGAAAGCTTAAAATAGCAAATAAACGTACTATTAAACACTATAGAAAAGTTTTTTTTAGAAATATTTGCTAATGATGACTGTAAAAAGAATAGGCTAATGAAAACCAAGAAGTGGGACTAGACTGGACACCGGACTGAGGGCTGCCGGGCTGGTCCGGGAGCTGAGACCAGACTGGAGCTGACGGGATGGGCTGGGGCTGCCGCCACCGTGCTGAGTGGAGCCCTGGGCAGTACAGCTCATCCCAGCCAGGCCCGCAGGACCAGATAAGGAAACTGAGACTCAGAGATTAAATGATTTGCTTATGGTCCTACAGCTAGTGTCAGAAGTGGGATATGAATCCAAGTCTTTCTGATTCCAAGTCTAGCACTTTATCCACATGGCTTTGATGAACAAAAAGAAGGGGCTCTTGTGATCATGGAACCCCAATTGTGAAGGCCTATGTGTCCCTTGTTGCCATGACAACAGGCAACTGCTGTCATCTCCCTGGCTCACTGTGTGACTGTACTGGAAATACGGCCTTTTCTAAGATCGTGGCTGACCCGGACCATGGGCATCGGCAATATGTGTCCAGGTAACAGCCAAGGATGGCTGGCTTCTCTCAACTGTCATCAAAGCCTGAGGCATGCAAAGTGATGGACCCATCTGCTGATTCTGCCACGAAGGGTCCAGTGGGGAGGTGCTGTTGTCACCCTGTGATTGCATAGGCACGCTGGGTACTGTGCACAAGAGCTGCCTGGAGAAATGGCTTTCATCTTCCCACACTAGTTATTGCTAGCTGTGCCACACAGAATTTGTAGTGGAGAGGTGGCCTCTGCTGCTCACAGAGTGGCTGAAGGACCCTGGGCCCAGGAATGAGAAGAGGACACTTTTCTGTGACATGGTATGTTTCCTGTTTATCATACCCCTCGCAGCCATCTCAGGCTGGCTTTGCCTTCGAGGGGCCCAGGATCACCTACAGTTCAATAGCAGGCTGGAGGCTGTGGGATTTATTGCTCTCACTTTAGCACTTTTTACTATCTACATCCTTTGGACATTGAGAGAGGTGATTCCAGATAAGAAAAACTTTTCTTTCTGGATTACAGGATATTCTAGGTTTCATTCCACTATAATTGCCAGCTGCCAGAGTGGAGAAGGACTAATCAAAAAGTCCGCTTAATGATTCTGGACTCTGAAAGTTGCAAGACGGCCCAACATTCATTGCTGTCAGCCACTCTCCTTAAGGAAACAGCAAAAGAAACTACTTTATGAGTGCTCTGGAGCTCCCAAGTAGCCTTTGGGAGAGAGGAATCAATTCTAACCCAGAGTGGAGTCCAACCTAAAGGAATCAGCTGGCATATTGGGACCACAGAGGAAGAAGGAAAGCTGACCACACTGTCAGCTGGCCCAGGATCTTGAGAATACAGTTTGGAAGGCTCAGCATTTTAAGGAAGGACACAACTAGCTCCTTAACCCAAATCTGGGTTGTCACTGTTACAATATACACTAAGTGGAGTATATTCTATATATGTACATATTTTTTTCAATTTCCCTACATAAAATTTATGTATATTATGTTGACAGACTTGGTTTTAAGCTTCAGTACTAAAGCTGGCAGCTTGATCTCATCTGAAGTTAATTACATGCCCTGTTCTGGAGTCACTCAAAGACAATTCATGTGTCACATTGCCCTTGCCCTAGCAGGAGTTTGCTAAGATCTTGGGAGGGTATCTTCATATCTGCACTTTCTTTTATGGTATCGTACTTTATAAGTTTCTGTGTTTTAAAGATCACTCTGAAGAAATAAAATAAACTCAATGAATATTAAAAAAAAATTTTTAAAGTGGGACTAGAAACATCCTACTAGATTTTTTCCAAAGTTCCCTAAATAACTTGTGCCATAGGTGCTATTGTTGTTGTTCAGTTGTATCCAATTCTCATGACTTCAAGGACCATAGTACACAAATACTGTCCATGGGGTTTTATTGGCAAAGATACTGGAGTGGTTTGCCATTTCCTTCTCCAGTAGATTAAGGCAAACAGAGGTTAACTAACTTGCCCAGAGTCACACAGCTATTAAGTGTCGGAGGCCTCACTTGAAACTCAGGTCTTCCTGACTCCAGGTCCAGAGCTCTATCCACTGAACCACCCAGCTGTCTCTGTCATGGGCGCTACTTAGTGACAAAAACTTTAACCAGATACCAGATGAATGTTATGTTCATCAGATAAAACTTTTATAAACTGTTCAATTTCAAATAGCTATGGCAAATCTCACTAATAGGTGAAAGCTTTACTTAAATTCAAATCCTAATCCAGTATTCAAAAGCTTCTAGGAAGTATTGGGCTATTTCCATTTTCATAGGAAATGTTTTGGGAAATGAAAGGACCCCATGGCTTCTAACTTCTATAGTATTTGCTTTAATAAATTTTTTTGGCAGGTGGGGAGGAGAGAGGTTAGTTCTCAGGTATATAAATACTTAGTATGCTTTTTCAACATTTCCCATAACATGACCATGCCAGTTCTAGTAGTTTAAACCCAAATTTGAATTACACTCATTTTAATAAACTCCTTTAATCTTCCAAGAGAACTTTAGTATATAAATACAAGTACAGCAAAGCTTCTTCCTTTTGCACGTTTGACTGCATGAATTCAACAACAACTAAAATTGGTTTACTCTTAATTTCTTAGAGAATGATCTCTCCAATCACCATCAAAAGCAAGGGGTATATAGGTTGTTCAAGGAGGACTAAACTTTCTGGTGTGAGAGTTTGCTGAGCCTTTTTCAGGGCTACTCATCTACTTTTAGTGTCCACCTGGCACTCAACTCTCACCTGTGCCTCCAAGAAGCTATAACATGCACAGCAGCCACACCCCTGTAAACCGTCTCAGCAGACAGGCTAAACTAGGTTGAGGGCAACCAACAGGCCTCAGACCTGTCAGTGAGTTAGAGGGATGTTCACCACAAGCACATGAAGACTTTTCCCAGGTGGAATAGGCAGATAAGAACAATTTGTTTCAACAGCAATGAAAGTGGCTGAAGCAGGCTCTGTGGTATGCTTAGAGCTTGGTCAAATATCAAACACGCCAATATCATCTACTGAATTCTGGACCAAAGTCACTCATCTTGAATTTTGTCCTGCCACTGGACTTGGATGACTGGAAGAAAAAGTGAGGCTGACAACTTTGTGTAACTGCCTCATTTAAATCCAATTCATACACACATTAGTCTTCTTTGAAAATGAAGGACAGGGGGTGGAGCCAAGATGGTGGCATAGAAGCAGGAAAACTATGTATGCACCCTCCATAACCACCTCAAAGACCTATAAAAAATGACTCAACAAATTTTAGGGCTACAGAACCCACAAAGTGACAGAGAGAAACAAACCTCCCACTGAAGACAGTCTGGCAGGCCGACAGGAAGGGTCCATTGCATCACACTGGAAGCAGAGCCCAGCCCCTCCTGAGTCCGCAGTTTTAGCCTCAGGGCGGCCACAGCCACAACCAACTCCAGCTGGAGGGACTTTGGGAGAGTGGATCACCAGGAGCTGAGGCAGTTTCCAGAATTATCAACCCATAAATGCCAAAGACAAAGTGAGAGTTCAGTGTGGACTTTGTGGGAACAGAGGATCCGGGAGTGCAATATGGTCTCTGTCCCCAGAGGGAGAAGCAGCTGAGGTGCAGTGGCCACCATAAGGCTGCTTCAGAGCTCCTGGCCTGCAAATTGTAGGGGGACCAAGCAACCAGTCTGAGGGGTAATTGCTCTTGCTCTAACCTGCTTAGATCTGGATTGCTGTCTAGGTTGGAGGTCCTGGGGTACGTGACCAGTGTGCCAGAGCCAGTGGAGGCTTCTGAGAGGGCACCCAACTAATAGCTCCAGCAGCTGAGAAAACCCCAGAGATTTGGGACAAAGCTCTCCTTTCTGGAAGCAGAGTTCTACCGTGGCAAAAAGCTCAACAGTTGAGTAATTGAGTGGCAACATGAGCAAGCAAAGGAAGCAAAGCAAGCACAACAATCTGACTTTGGATTCCTTTTTGGGGGGATAAAAAGGATAAAAGCATGGAATAGGAGGAATACAACGAAGTAAGAACTCCTACACCGAAAGCTTCCAAAAAAAATATGAATTGGTTACAGGCCATAGAGGAGCTTAGGAAGGATTTTGAAAACCAAATAAGACAAGTGGAGGAAAAATTGGGAAGAGAAATTAGAACAATGCAAGAAAATTACGAAATGAGAGTCAATAGCCTGACTGAGGAAATCACACCTTTAAAAATAGACTAATTCAAATGGCAAAAGAGGTTCAAAAAGCCAATGAGGAGAAGAATGCCTTAAAAAGCTGAATTTGCCATATGGAAAAAGAATCTCAAAAGCTCACTGAAGAGAATAATTCCTTCAGAATTAGATTGGAGTGAGTGGAAGCTAGTGACTTTATGAGAAATAAAGATACTATGAAACAGATCTAAACAAATGAAAAAATAGAAGGCAATGTGAAATATCTCTTTGGAAAAACCACTCACCTGGAAAATAGATCCAGGAGAGATAATTTAAAAATCATTGGACTACCTGAAAGCCATGATCAAAAAAAGAGCCTAGAAATCATCCTTCAAGAAATTCTCAAGGAAAATTTCCCTGATGTTTTAGAACCAGAGGGCAAAATAGAGGTTGAAAGAATCTACTGATCACCTCCTGAAAAAGATCCCAAAAAGAAAACTCCTAGGAATATTATAGCCAGGTTCCAAAATTCCCAGATCAAGGAGAAAATATTACAAGCAGCCAAGAGGAAACAATTTGAATATTGTGGAAACACAATCAGGACAACCCGGATCTGGCAGCTTCTACACTGAGGGACTGAAGGGCTTGGAATATGATATTCTGGAGGTCAAAGGACCTGGGATTAAAACCAAGAATCACCTACCCAGCAAAACTGAGTATCATGTTTCAGGGGAAAATATGGTCATTCAGTGGAATAGAGAACTTTCAAGCATTCTTAATGAAAAAAAAAACACCAGAGCTGAATAGAAAATTTGACATTCAGATACAAGAAGCAAGAGAAGCATGAGAAGGTAAACAGGGAAAAGAAATCATAAGGAACTTATCAATATTGAACTATTTACATTCCTACATGGAAAAACAATAATTGTAACTGATGAAATTTTTCTCAGTATGAAAATAATTGAAGGGAATATAAAAATATATATACACACACATATATATGTATACATACATATATATGTCTATATAGGAGGGTATATGGGCATATGACTACATATGTGAGTGTGTGTATATATGCATACAGGTATACATAGAGGGCACAAGACCAATTGAATAGGAAGGGATGATACTTAAAAGGTAAAATTGAGAAGTGAGAGAGGAATATAATGAGAGGAGATGGGGAAAGACAGAATGGGGTCAATTATCTCATATAAAAGAGGCAAGGGAAAACTTACAATGGAGGGGAAGAACAGGACGGCAAAAGGGAATGAGTCAACCTTACTCTCATTGAATTTGGCTTAGGGAGGGAATGACATACACTCTAAACAGGGTATCTCACCCTATAGGAGAGTAGGGGGGAAGGGGATGAGATGGGGTATGATGGAAGGGAGGGCAGGTTGGGGGGGAGGGAAGTTGGAAGCACACACTTTTGAAAAGGGACAGGGTCAAAGTAGAGAACAGAACAGGTGGGGGTTGGGATAGGACAGAGGGAAATATAGTCAGTCTTTTACAATATATCCACTATGCAAATGTTTTGCGTAGCTACACATGTACAACCTATATTGAATTGCTTATCTTCCCAGTAAGGCTGGGTGACGAGGGAGGAAGGGAAAGAATCTGGAATTCAAAGTTTTAAAATCAAATGTTTAAAAAATATTATTATTATTATTATTATTTTACATGCAATGAGAAATAAGATATATAGGCACTGGGGTATAGAGATCCATCTTACCCTACTGGAAAGTTAGAGTGGGGATGGGGGAGGATATAGGAGAGAGTAGACTGGGGGAGGGGGTACAGAGTGGGATCATTGTTTTGGGGTGGTGGGTAGGGAAAAGATGGGGAGAAAATTTGTAACTCAAAATTTTGTGGAAATGAATTATGTAAACTAAAAATAAACATAAAATTTAATTTAGAAAAATAAAAAAAAAAGAAAATGAAGGACAAAAAACCACCATCACAACAGCAGCAGCAAGTAATTCACTGCTAAGTATAACATCTCTCTACTTGCTCCAAGGATGGGGAATGCATATTATACATGCAAATGAAATTGGGAAATGATCTTGCTGAATACTGACTGTCAGGCTTTTTGAATCATCTAACACACAGAAATGCTTTTTAATGCCAAGTGATTGTTTCTATAATTTTATTTTTTTAATTTCCTAGAATGTGTGCCTTTAAATATACTTGTAACATTAATTCAGATTTAATATGGTAAGTAAGAGGCTTTCAATCAAGGTACATCTCTATAAAGAACATAAATCTTACATTGTAATGCTAGTTACTAGTTTCTCTATATGTGATGAATGAAAAGCAACTTTTTACCCCCTATAAAGATTTCATTTAACATTAAATATTTAAGGTCTAAGAAAAAAGAAACTGACATGCAATGAGTGAAAGAAGAAACTTCTCTCTTAGGGACCTTTTTTGGGATCTTAAGAGTGGTTCACAGTGAGGAAGAAATTAAATCAACAACTAGCTCCCATTAAATTTACAGAAGCAATAATTTGCTAAATGGCATTCTATGGGCTAATATAGTTTTCATAGTTAAGTAAAACACAGAGAAAATAGACAAAATCAGAAAAAATAATATTTGTTAGGGCTATTTGAACCTAAAAGCTACCTAATGCTACTCAGGTAGGGAAATAAAGTGTAATTTTCACCTTGAAGGAGATCAGGGAACCAAAGAAAGAACCAGGAGTTGGACAACCTTCTCAACAAGGACACTCCCTGAAATATCAATGATGAAAGGATCTACTTCACTTTATCAGACTGAAATAGTGCCTTTCTGAATTTGAAAAAATTGAAGGAAGAAATAAAGGCCACCTGAGGTTGTTTAGGCTGGCACAATTCCAACTCTGAGAAACTGAAGTGATGGTACATTTGAAAACATCACCAAAATATAATCAAACTTTTGCTCCTACTATTTGCAAATGATTACTTACCTGATTTATTGCAAATTAAAACATGTGTCCACTATTTATTAGACCCCTGGATATCCAATCAATAAAAAGAAAATTGTATTAGGCATGTAATATATGGCAAAGATTGGCATCAGGAAGAGGTGGCATGTAGCCTGATAGTTTAGCACAACTCCTCCTGCACTTACCAATAAACTGTATACAAACATGTTTGATAGATGTATTTTTTGAACTAATTATAAAATATTCTCAAAGACTTAATTTTCAAGAAAAACTGTGCATAATTTAAATAGTGGCTAAAATATAAGTTCTTTTTGCAAGAAGATATGTCCAAATCTCCCCCATTCTTAAAAAAAATTCCTTTAGCATATCCTTCTATAACTCTCCTCCCTTTTGAAAGCAAATACTAGAAAAAATCATGGCCATTATTCCTCCTCTCACTCTTCAACCCTTTGCAATCTGAGTTTTAACCTCACCACTCAACTAAAGTTGCTTTCTTCAAGGTTACTAATATTTAACTATTTACTAGGTCCAAAACCTTTTTCTTCAGTCCTTCTTTCTCAACCACTCTGTTGCATTTGACATTGCTAACCCTTTCCTTCAAGCTACACTCTCTTCTATGGGTTTCTGTGACACCACTTTCTCCCAGTTCTCTTCCTACCTGTCTGATTGTTCCTCTTCCATTTTCTGCTGCTGACCTATATCATGACCCCAATTAAAGGTGTACCCCCAAATTCTGTCCTGGACCCTCTTTTCTCTGCACTCTCCCATTTTGTAATTTCATCAGCGTCTCCAGGTTAAATAATTATGACGTTCAGATCTATACATCCAGACATACAGATGACTCCCAGGTCTATATAATCAGACAGTCTCTTTTCTAAGCTCCTGTCACATATCACAGACTACTTGATGATTTCAAACTGGATGTCCCATGTAAAATATGAAACTCAGCCTGGACAAAATAGAACTAATCTTTCTCCTCAAACCCACTGCCAAACTTCCCTACTTTTGTAAGGGCATTACCATATTTCCAGTCTCCTAGGTTCACAGGTATTATCCTCGATTGCTCTCTTGCTCAGGCCACACATCCAATCAGTTGCCAAATTCTAGTCCCTTCTTACAACTCCTACAACTGCTAAACCTTAGCTCAAGCCCTCTTCACCTCCCACCTAGACTATTACAATAGGTTCCTAATTATTTTTCTTGCTTCTTCTCCCTCCATTCCAATCTATCCTCCACACATGCCATGCCAAACTGATTTTCTTCCTCATTCTTGTCTCTAAGATAAGACATCAACTCCTCAGCTAGGTTTTCAAAGCCCATAAAAAGAGGCCCCGATCTATCTCTCCCGCCTTCTGAGATAGTATTCCCCTTCCTATACTCTATGATCTAGTCAAACTGGCTTTCTTACTGTTCTTTACTTGTGACACTCCATCTTCCACCAAGTGCCTTTTCTTTAATGTGGGACCTCTTTATTGTGGTTATGATATGCTTGGACTTTTCCCTTTTTTTTTTTTTTTGCCAGGAAGTGATCAGCATATTCTTTCTAAGTGAGGATTCATCTTCCACATAGATACCAAAGTGAAGATTTTGCCCTCTAATTCTAAAAGACCTTGGCAGTTTTCACTTATAATTTCTTAAAATATAATTTGCAAACTTTTCAAGAAATCATGGTTTTCAGGGAGTTCAATGATTCTGAAATTATCTCTTCTTGCCCTATTTTCCAAATCAACTAGTTGTTTCTGATACCAAATATCTTACATTTTCTTCTATTATTAAATCTTTGATTTTATTCTAATATTTCTTGCTCTTGGGGGGTCACTGTTCTCTGTAAGGCCTGAATTTTTGGGAAGTCCATTACTTGGATAAGTTTGACTTTTTCTGTTCTAAGCTATTTATTCTCCTTCCAAGTTTTTCCTCCTGAGTTATTTAATTTTCAATATTTTGCTTTATATCTTACTTCATTTCTTCTAGCAATTTATGTAGTCCTTCAAGAAAATCCATTTTTTCCTTTGAGTCTTTACTTGCAGTTGTTATGTCGTTATGCTTTCCTTTTTAGGAATTTGTAGAGCTATAAAACATTTTAAACTAGTCATTGTCTTCTTTTGTTTCCACATCTCTCCAGCTTTAGTTTTGGAGTTGGGGCTTTGTTTCAGGACCAGGCTCCATAATTTTGGGCGGAATGGTTGATCCTAGGGTTCACTAGATTCCTGCTTTTCTGGGTCCTCCTCTCCTGTTTATTCTTTGAAATTCTTCATTGATTATTTGGACCTGCTCACAAACACAATGTACCTCTCCATTGCTTTCTATATTATATCCATTTTTTAATTCTTTAGAAACCATTGTATTTCTTTCCCTATTACTATAAAAAGACTAATTTAACTTAATTTAGAAGTTAGTTACAATTCAATATATTATGGATTAGGTTAAAAATAAGTTGTAAAGACTAATGTTCAACATGAAGGTATTTGTAGAACCTATATTTGATTATATGCTGCTATGGGGAGGGCAGGGGGAAGAAAAGGGAGGAGGAGGAGATTTGAAACTCAAGAGATTGTGGAACTGAATGTTGTAAACTAAAAGTAAATAAATAAATTTTAAAAATAAGTTGTATATTTCAATTTTTTCAGTGAGAACATGCATCAGATAGAATATCAGTCTTAAAATGAGGGAGATCTCAGCTGAAGTCTACTCATGCAAACTAGGGTGGGCAAGTCTTCTCAGTACCCTAAATAACTCTTAAGACTTTAAATCAGAGGTCAGCAAACTACAGACCAAGAGTCAAATCTGCCCTGTCAACTGTTTTTGTACAGCTTGTGAACAAGAATTGCTTTTACATTTTTAAATGGCTGGAAAAATAAAAAGAATGTTTTATGACATGTGGAAATTATATAAATTTGAATTTCATTGTCCATAAATAAAATTTTACTAGAACACAGCCACGCTCATTCATTTATGTATTGTCTACGGCTCCTTTCATTCTAGAACAGAGTGGAGTAATTATGACAGACTCTATGTGATTCTCTCATCACTTTGCACTGCTGTTCAGTGCACTCACTACAAATTACAGTGACTCAGTTATAACTCAACAGTAGTTCTGAGTGCCACTCATATCTCCATACTGTAACATTATCAGTGTATACCCATCATGTCAAAACAAGAAGAGAAAAAAAATTATTATAATTTTTTGAGCTCAGGGCTGAGATTGAAAATTTCCTGAATGAGAAAGGGCACTAAACAAGTGCCCTTAACCACTACCATACTGAATAGCTTTGGAAATTAGTTTTCGCCACAGAATTTATGTTTCTTAATGAATTCAACCTAAAATTACTAGACAAAATAGCATTTGCATAGGAAACTTATACATGCTTCAGTAAGGTCAATTCAATGATAGCTAACGAAATTTGAATCACAAATGTTGCCAAGCTGCTTTATATGTTTCCTGTGCTGCCAAAAGTTAAAACAAGATCTCTGTCCCCACAAATTTGCAACAGATATATTTACCAAGGTCAAACTACAATTCTAGCAGCATTTTTCAGATCTCAATGAATGTGCAAAAGAAATTTTCATTTTTCAAAATCCATTTAACTGTGCAATTGAGGACCTTCCACCCAACCTTCAATTGGAAGTGGTTAATCTGCAATGTAATGACTGTCAACAGGCAAATCTAAGGAGAAAAATCTAACAATTTCATAAATGCCTTCCAAGAGATGAATATCCTCAATTAAAATCATATACTCAAGGACTAATATCAGTATTTAACAGTACCTATCTGTGTGAAAATTTTTATCTTTTTTCAAATATAAAATGTATATAATCTATTTATTGATCTACATTAACAAAAAAAAACATTTGCAATCAATTTTGATGATAGGGAACATTTAATTTTTAACTCCAATTGAGTGAAATATTATTCCCAAAAAACCAAATTTCATTCTTTTTAGTAGACCTATATCATAAAAAATTATATTCAATTATTATTATATTTTGAATTTTATCAGTTTAAAATGTGTGGAAATTAGTTTTCTCTCTTGTTATATAAGTTTGTTATTCAGTTGTTTTCAGTAATGTCTTACTCTTCATGACCCCATTTGGGGTTTTCTTAGCAAAGATGTTAGAGTGGTTTGCCATTTCCTCCTCTAGCTCATTTTATGGATGAGGAAACTGAGAAAAAAAAAGGGTTAAGTGACTTGTCCAGGGTCACACAAGCTACTGTCTAAGGCTGGATTTGAACTCAGGTCTTCCTGATTCCAGTCCCAGCAGTCTACCCATACTTAGCTACTCCTTGTTATATAAGTACCTACATAATATCCTCAATTTTGCCTTTTGACTCACAAACCTAAAATATTTACCATCTGGCCCTTTACAGAAAAAGTTTGCCAGCCCCTGCTCTAAATTAATTAATAGTGAACTCTCTGCATTGGTGGATGGAATTCCCACATGAGAAGTTCCAGGTATCAGTGAAGGCATAGTTCAAGAGTAAAATACTAATAATAATGAATTATAATTTTTAAAAGTAGAACTTATCTAACCAAATGTTAATTGTACTTTATAAAAAGTCCTTAAGATATATTAATCAATGCCTTTTTGAAGCTTAAAATGGTAATTTATAGTGTTTTAAAACCAAAGGCAAAGAGCATTTTGTTTTTTGAATAAAACTGGAGTGGCTTATTAGATGAGGGGCTGGCTGTACAAAGTCAGCATGTTTCTAGTAACTATTAGTTACTGAAGGAATGAGAATTCACACACACACACACAAAAGGTAACTGGAGAAAAGGGAAGAATTTGCTGCTGCCTAAGGTTATGTAGCATGGTACTATCTCCCTATTGCTTTAGTCAGATTCTGTTTCCAAAGGTCATAAAATATTAGAAAGTACCTTTCATAATCATATACCTCAATCCCCTCACTTTAAAGATGAAGAAATCTAATGCCCTAAGAGGTGAAGTGGTACGCTGCTGTCCAGTTCCACTTTTGCTCTTTCCACTATACCAAACTGACACACAGACTTAGCTTCTTTCCTTGTGCTTCCTTAGCTTCTGTCCATTTTATTCTCATCCATTTCTTATATTTACTTGATGAACACCTTACATGCCATTCTATTCCTCATACTCTGCATGGTTTCTGTCTTAAAATTCAGTTTAATACACTTGCCAGTTATCAACAAATCCAGTTGGTCTTCTTGTCACATGCCTACAACTAAAACAACCCTGTAAACAAAATACATCACTATCAGCTTCAATGGAAGCAGGAAATGCCCTTGTTCTAAACAAAATTTTTATCCACTAGACCTCAACTACATTTAAAATCAGGTGCCTGCATTGTAGTATTTATAAGGACCATAATTTGGTTATTATAAATATCTCCTTTCAAGCAGGTCAATTTAAAAAAATATAAAAACTCACTTTTTTTTGCTAACAATATAAAATAAATGCCTACAGATGATCCACCAGGTCCTAATATGAATGAATGAAGGAATTTAAAAGCACTTGTTAGGCATAAGTATCATGCCCTGAATTACAGATACAAATACAAAGCAAAGATAGACCCTGCCTTCAAAAAGTTGGATTCTAATAGAAGGAAACAACACATACGAGAGAGTGGTGGCCAAGGAGGTAGTATTTTGGGCAGGGAAAATTACAGGGTTGGTGAATGAAGCCATAAGAAAGCAGATTGACACATCCTTTCCTGTTGTGATATAAGTAATGCTTTGATTATAGCTCCAGAACTGGAAAGAGGAAAGGAAAGGTACAAAGATATTGTGTAGCCAGAAGATATGTGGGAAGTAAAGTGAACCATGACAGGAGACAACCTGTATATAATGGGCCATGTTGAGATACTTACCATTCAGGGCAATGGAGTCCCCGGGGTGGGCATTCTGGAGTTTAAAGAGAAACCACAGATGTAGTTTCTAGTCTAGGTGGCTTTGATCTGGGAATAAACTGAAGCATGGCTAGAGAAGGTCTACATATTCAGCTATTTCCATATTTAAACATCACAAAAAAGCTAAGCTATAAGGACTTTAGAATAGGGTATAACCTTCTATTCCTTGGATGTTCAAAATAAAATTCAAGGTGCATTCTAAGAGTAAATTCATATCAACAAACTAGCACAGGTTTGGACCAGACCTAATTTTGGACATGTAAAGAAAATAAATCATGACTAACATATTATACTAACAGTCAGGATTACTGTTAATCCATGCATTAGTCAGACAGAGACAATTAATCAAACAATAAATATTTATTAAGCTTTTTCTAAGTGTTTCTGGGGCAGCTAGGTGGTGCAGTGAATAGAGTACAGGGCTTGGAGTCAGAAGGACCTGAGATCAAATATGGCCTGAGATACAAGCTTGTGTAACACTGGGCAAGTCACTTAACTCTATTTGTCTCAGTTTCTTCATCTGTAAAATGAGTTAGAGAAGAAAATGGCAAACCACTCTAGTATCTTTGCCAAGAAAACCCCCAAAGGGGTCATGAAGAGTCAAGCACAACTGAAAATGACAAAAATATTACAGATACAATACTTGCAAAGAAATTTGTAAAGAAGCAGCTTTTTGAAAGTCCCAAGAGTTGCAAAGAAAAAAACAAAAACTGTTCTTGCCCTCTAGGAACTTATATTCTAGTGGGGGAGACAATATATAAATAAGGCAGTATGTATAAGATAAATAAAGAACAGATTAAAGGGACAGAGAATTATATAATTATAAGGCATAAAAAGAGAAGAGATGTCAAGGGGTCATTTGGTTTAGACCCTTGCTATTAAGAAAATGCTCAAATGAATTTGTGATCTCATTGATGCGTATGTTCCCTCCAATAATGCTTATCACAACCTACCCATGCCCATCCTTCTTGTGCAAAATCTTGTCCATATTCTCCCATATATTTGCTGCAGGTCAATGCAACAGGTTAGGCAGTCTTTCTTAACTTCTCCCAGTGTGCAAGTATACCAGTGGAGAACACAAGGTATCTACCAGTTACCCTCCTGCTCACATAACCAGATTACTTTCTTTTTTGGTAACATTTTGATGACTTCTTTTACTATATATAGTTATTCTTTATGGTCCCTATGTATAATATGTAGCTCACATTTCCTGATTTCTCTCCAAGTGATACTTATTAATTCTTTGGAAACTAGCGTTCTATGACTTGTAGCCATATAACATTAGAAGAATGCTAGTATTGAAAAAAAATCTTTTTGTGTTTCTAAGAGCAGTTGGAGATCATTATAGAAGCTCTGCAATTTCCTAATGGAAATTCAGCCTATGTGCTCACACTGCCCCCAAAATAATATTTTATTTTCCTCAATTACATGTAAAAACAATTTTAACATATTTTTAAAGTTTTGAGTTTCAAATTCTATCTCTTCCTCCCCTCCATTCCCCTCACCCTGAGATAGATGGTAAACAATCTAATGTAGATTATATATGTGTAATCATGTAAAACATTTCTATATTAGTCATTTTGTAGAAGAAAACTCAAAGAAAGAAAGGGAGGGAGGGAGAGAGAGAGGAGAGACAGAAAAGGAAGGAAGGAAGAAGAAAACTTTGATTTGTATTTGGATGCCAGATAGCATTTTTCATTATGAGTCCTTCGGAATTGTCTTGTATTGCTGAGAATAAGTCATTCACAGTTATTTATCACGCAATATGGCTATTACTGTATACAATGTTCTCCTGGTTCTGCTCATTTCTCTCTGCATTAGTTCATATAAGTCCAGGTCTTTCTGAAATCATCCTGCTTGTCAGCCTGCTCTCTTCTCCATATTAAATTTTGAGCCCAAATCGTTGTCCATTTGAATTATTTCTCCATTTTGATGGACAAGCTGTACAGATCTGGACAACAGTTCCTCCTTATCTGCTTACTGTTTCCTGTGTGGACAGTTTTTTTTTTCCCCAGAAGGCTTTACAAAATTTGATGGCTTGATTCAACAAGCACAATATTTTACCTCAAAAGTAGCATCTTGAGGACTTCCCCATTTATAGGGGGAAGTCCTCAACTTGGACTCTGTGCTATATCTCCTAATATCAGTAGTGAACACCTTTGGTAAGCATATGTCTACATATTTTGTGCGTAGCCTCATAGTAATGATGGGAGGTTCATTGATTTCCATGACAATCTTATACCTTTCAAGGTATCTTGAATCCTTCTGTTGTATATGGGACCCATCTTGTTGGAAAAGAGGCTTTAAGCAGGCATTTTACTTTACCAAATCAAATGCTTTTTTTATAATAAGAAAATGATAAGCATGGGCTTATTTAGGTTAGCATTATAATTTTACAGATAAGGCATCTAAAGTCAGAATGGTTTAAGAGATAATTGTGGTATAGAAGCGAGATCATTCAATTAGGAGTCAGAAGACTAGTTCTAGTCAGAATTCTAGTTCTACTACTGACTAGCTGAGTGGGCCATGAGCAAGTCACTTTAACTCCCTAACCCTTAGTTTGCTCATCTGTAAAATATGAATAAAAGAGGGGTGTTGTTATTTAATGAGTTGCTATTTGTAAAGCATTTTTGCCTCTCCTCTCATCTGTGGAGTTTTAGGGGCCATCCACTTTAGCTCATGGGGCTATACAAAAACAGGTAGCAAGATGGATTTGGCCCTCAGTCCGTAGTTTGCCAAGCTGTTCTCAAAAACTTTTATCAGTGTTGTGACCTACATCATAACCTGTTGATGAAGATCCTGAATGAAAAGAACCAGAAGAAAACATTGTCATAAAAGCTGAAGGAAGAGAAAGTATTCAGAAATTAATACTAACTAAACATGTCAAAAATGGAACATATTTTCCCCAAAATCTTTTTCTTACTCAAACTTATCCATTGTTGTTGAGTTTATCGCTATTCTTCCAGTTAAACAGGTTCACAAACTTGGAGTTGTCCTGGACCCTGAACTCTTCTTCCTCAACCTCCATATTCAGTCAGTTGCTTATCTTAAATCCATAAACATCTCCCACATCCATCTTCTTCTATTTACAGAGTTACCATCCTAGTTTTTGATACCAACTACTGTCTATCCATGTATTCCCCATATTTTATACATAGTGGGCTATACTTGTCAAGTTGATTATTTCAACCTAATCGGAGAACTTTGTACTGACTCCTCATTAAATGTCCTTTTATTAGATGACTCATCATTCTAGGCTACCAAGATCAAGGCTAAACCCTCCATTTGTGCTCTTGATCTTAACTCCTGTAAGAGCTTGTCCCTAATATCACTCCCTTATTTCAGTCTCTCCTTATACACTGGTTCCTTTCCTCTTGCATACAAACATGCCCAATCTTCTGTCATCCTTAAAACAACATCCCTAACCTTTCTATTCCTTTAAACTATCTCTTCTCTCTTTCAAAGTCAAACTTATGGAAAAGATTTCCTACAATTATCACCTCCATTTCCCCATCTCCCACTCTCTTCTCCATTCTTTGCATGGTGGCTTCTGATCTCACCATTCAGTTAAAATTGCTGCCTCAAAGATTATGAACATTTAAATTTACATTTAAATAAATTTTACTGTATTTTTAAAATGTAAAAACAATTCTTAGTTCATGGGGCAATATAAAAATAAGTTAGCAGGATGGATTTGACCCTCAGTCTGTAGTTTGCCAACTGTTCTCAAGAACTTTTATTAATGTAAACCATAGTCTCCTATTGAACCCTCCTTTGACTTCCATGATACTGCTCTTTCTTGGTTCTCCTTCTACTTATCCAATCACTCTTTCCCAGGCTCCTCTGCTAGATCATCATCCTTCCATTAAATGGGAACATCCCCTAAGGATCTGTCCTGGATACCCAATTTTTCTTCTCTATTCTTTTCCCTTTGGTGATCATATCGGATTCCATAAATTTAATTAATATCTCTATGCAGATGACTCCTATACCTATATGTCTAGTCCTAATTTCTCCCCTAAACTTTAATCCTACACTGCCTACCTCTTGGGGATCTCCACCTAAATGTCCTATAGGCATCACAAAGTTAGATATAAAAAATGTAACTTATTGACATTTCCCACCCTTTGGAAGAGTGATACTTTTCTTCTAAACTCCCTTCAATTCTGTTGAGGACACTATCATCTTTCTCATCACCTTAATTTATAATCTTGATAGAGAATATTATATTTGCATACCCAATAACTAGTATTTACTACTGTCAAGAAATTATGGGCTTTACCAGTAGGAATTGCCCACTACAGTGCTACTGTGAGTTAGGAGGGAGGGGGGAGAATGCTGAACCACAAGGTCATGGTCAGGAAACACAATTTGGCAAGATATATGGAAAACTGAGGTATAGAGAATCAAGTATACCACATACAGTTAAGGCACAGTCCCTTCTAGAGCTAGCTTTGTTTCCATTAGAAAGACTCAAATGTCAGCGTATGGGCCAACAACTTGAAAGCATCACCTCACAATTTGTCAGGCATGTTTTTGCATAGTTATTCATAATCTTGAGAAAGATTCTAATAAGCACCATGGGACAAAAGGCTAACCAGAACTCAAGGATTGCTTCAGTTATATATCCATTATATGAATGATCAGATACACAAGTATTTTCATTCATTTCCCTTCTTAAAAAATTCACTCAACTGTATTAAGAAAACTGGTAATCAAAGAAAATAAGGAAAATTTGACCAAATTTCAGTGGAAAGAACACTGGCTCTGGAGTCAGAGGACCTGGGTTACCTGTGTGACCCTGGGCAGATTATTTTACTTCCCTGGACCTCAGTTTACTTATCTGTAAAATAGAATGGGTTGAACTTAGATTATCTATGAGGTCCCTTCCAGCTCTAGATCCTAATGATTCTGTAGATCAAAATGCTTAGAGATTTCTGGGAGAGGCTTGGAATTCTGTTTAGTACATTGATATGTCTAGAGTTTGACAAAAACAAAATATGTAAGCAAGATCCTTTATTGGGGGAAGGAGAGACAAAAGGATGAACAAGGAATGAATATTAAATCTTTGAGAATTAAAGATAGGTTTGTCAGAAGGGAGCAAGGGGAATTTATCTCAGAACATCTCCCCTTTAAAATAATATTTTAAGTTTTTTTTAATATTTAGACAACAAATACAATCTCTTCCAAGTTAATGCTATGCAAAAGACCTATGCACAGGTAGTGAAGATATCTTTCTTCCATGGCATTAAAGACAAAAGTTTGTTGGGTCTTAGAAAATCCTTACCTATGAAAGCTACTTTCTAGTCTAAATTTCATGTTTAGTCATATTGGGGGTCAAACTATCTCTTGGAAGACAACAGTAAAAGAGAGTTCCTAAAAAGTACCTTGACTACCAAGCACTTGACCTCTTGTTGCCAAAGCTTTTTGAAACTCAAAGGGAAGAAATTCTGTAAGATTTCAGCAAAGGTCAAATGAGCAGTTTATATTATCCCAATCAGAGACAAGGAGAAAGTGAACCTTTTTAGGAGTTGGAAAGGACAACAATAGTTTCATATTATTCTAGAGGGAAGACAGTATCCAAATCTACTATTTTATGTAGCTCAGGAAAGCCATCTTCTTCATTTACCATTCATCTACACTCCTTTGGACTTCCCCATTATGTTCTGGACCAGGGTACCTGTGCTCTTCTTCCTTTTCAGTTTCTTTCTGTGTGTTGTCTTCCCCATTAGATAGTAAACTCCTTGAAGGCAAAGACTTTCTCTATTTTGTATTTGTAACCCTAGCACTCAGCACATAGTAGGTACCTAATAAATGTTTATGACTGATTATTAAGAACCATGCACTGGGATGGCTAGGTGGTGCAGTAGTGAGTAGAGCACTGGTCCTGGAGTCAGGAGGACCTGAGTTCAAATCCAGCCTCAGTCACTTAACAGAAAAACTAGCCTGTGACCTTGGGCAAGTTGCTTAATCCCAATTGCCCTCCAAAAAAAAAAAAAAGAACCATGTACCAATCTTACCATATTTGCATATGGTAAGGGGAAGTAAAAAGTGACTTGTAGGTGGCCACCCTGAAGATTAATGTATCTAGCACATAATATGTGCTTATTGAATTAAATTGAGGTGTTATTTTACTATCCTTTATTTTTTAGTCCAAAGGTAAATGGGTTGTTCTTTTTAAGACCTACACCACTCCTTTCTCCTTACTTCCTAGGCAGAGGACTAAGCTTCCTAATTTACTGAGAAAATGAAGGCAATTTATGATCAAATCCTTGTTCTTCTCTAGTCTACACCTCAGTACCCCTCAACATCATCTCCTATTCTTTCCTCCTTTGTTCTAGCTTCTGATGAAAAGGAACTCCTTACTAAGTCCAGTTCCTCCACTTGTAACCTTGATCCCAATCCCTCTAGTTCCTTCTAGAGCATTCTTCTTCAACAATCCCCTCTCTAATATTCAATCTCTATTTATCCACCGTTTTTTCCTCTATTACTTAAAAACATGCAATGGTCTCCTCAATCCTTTAAAAAAAAAAAAGACCTTTATTTTATCCCACCATCCCCTGAAACTACTGCTTTCCCTATAACCTTGCTTCACTTTCATAGGTCAATTGCCTAGAAAGTTGCCTATATTCTTTTCTTCCACATTCCTCTTCTCCCACTCACTTCTCAGTTTTCTTATGCACTCTGACTTCCAACTTCATCACTCAACTGAAACATCTTACTTCAAGGTCATCCATAATCTATGAATTGCTGAATCCAGTGGATTTTTCCTAGTCCTCAACTCTCTTGACCTCTCTGCTGCCCTTCACACTACTAACCACCTCTTACTGGATATTCTCTGCTGTCTGGGTTGCTATACTGCTCTCTACTGGTTGTTCCTCCTGGTCATATCACCATATAGATCCCACTCACAAACTGCAGAATGGTTGGCTCCCAAGGCTTCATCCTAAGTCATCTCCTCCTTCCTTGCTTCAGCCTCTCTTTTGGTGATGTCATCAACTCTCATGAGTTCAGTTACAATGGTGATTCCCAAATCTATATATCTAGACCTCAAATACTGAACTCCAGTCCAGAAGTATCTCAAACTCACCATGTCCAAAACAGACTTTATTATCTATCATTTCCCCAAACTCTTCACTCCTTCAAAAATCTCTATTTTATTGAAAGCACCACCATCCTTCTAGAAGACAACCTTGGGGTGAGGAGGGGAAGGGTAGGAGAAATAAATTTGACTCTTTCCTCTTTTTCAACTTCTATATCCAATTATTTGCCAAGTCTTATCAATTTTAATTACAAAGCAGCTCTCTTATTTATTACCTTCTATACACCCCAGTTCAGGTCCTCAGCACCTCTTGCTTGGACCACTACAATAGCCTATTTGGTGTTTGGTCTTCAGTACTACCATTCTCCAATCCAACCTTCAGTCATCTTCCAAAATAATTTCTTTTTTAAGCAATTGGAATTAAGTAACTTGCTCAAGGTTACATGGCCAGTTATTTCTGGGTGTGGTGCTAAGTATCTGAGTCCGGATTCGATCCCCAGGTCATCCTGACACTGGGGCTGGTGCTCTTACTCGCTCAGCCACCTGGCCACCCCAAAATAATTTCTTAAAGCACAAGTCTGACCATGTCATTTCCCTGTTCACTTGGTTCCTTGCTTCTAGAAAGCTGGCTCCAGACTACCTTTCCAGAAATGTTCCATATTACTCTGGCCTACTTGCTGTTCCCAAAACATGGCAATCCATATCTCAACGGAGTATCTTGGTTTCCTTGTCTAGGATATCCCCTTTCCTTACTCCCACCTCTTGGAATCCCTCTAAAAGTCCTTTCCTGATCCTTCTGATTGTTAGTTCTCTCCACCATCCCCTTCCCCTCCAAAAAATTACTCTGCATTTATTTTGCATAAACTTTGTATCTACTTATCTGTGAACCTGCTATCTCCTCCCCAGTCTAATTTAAACTCCTTGAGCACATGGATTATTTTCTGTCTTTATATCCCAGTACCTAGCAAAATGCCTGGATATAGTAGGAACTTAATAAACATTTTTTGAACTGAATAGAATCTCAAGGCTCTGAAGGAATGGCAGATGTGACTGCTTAGCTTCTGTTGGTCATCTTCTTTAAATCACAGAGAATGGGAAGGAATAATCAGTATTAAGGGTCTACCATGTGCCAGTACCAGGTATTATGCTATGCACTTTACAAATATTATCTCATCTAATCCTCAAAACAACACAGTGAGGTAGGTGCTATTATCCCCATTTTACAGATAAGAAAACTGAGGTAAATAGAGGTTAAATGATTTACCCAGGGTGACATGGTCACATGACTAGTAAGTGTCTGAGGCCAGATTTGAAGTTAGGTCTTCCTGAACCTAGGCCCACATCTCTATCTACTGTGCCACCTAGTTGCTTCTATGTGGACGAGGTGCTTTAGTAATAAAAGGCTAATAATCGTTCAGTTTTTTTATAAGGGGAAGATGGTGATTTTTTTCAAATTACTGGCCAGTGAACCTGACTTCAATGTGATTCAAGAACATAATATTGAAGGGATGACTTATGAGCCCATAGAGAAGCAGATATCACTATGAGTTGACATGTGTTCATCAAGGATAACTCATGAGATTTCTTATTTGATAGTTACTAAACTTGTAAATCAGAAGAATATTATAGACATTGTAAATATGAACTTAAATAAATCTTTTGATAAAATTTCTCAAAAACCTTTGTAAGATGTCAAGGTGCAAGACAGAAGACAGTACTATGAAGTAGATTTGGAATTGACTGAATGGCCAGACTCAAACAGTGGCAAATAATGGAAACTTCAAGGAATATCTTTAGTTTGGTATCCCTCAGATTTGTTTTTGCCTCCATTCTATTTGGCATTTATCATCATATTGGATGAAACTAATGATAACACAGACATCAAATCTACAGATGAAAGGAAGGACAGATAAAAGATTTCAAAAGTTTGCAGACTATCCTCTCCACCCCTTTTATTACTGGATGGTAAGCTAGGAATGATTTTTATATTTTTAGAATGTTTTTTTTTAATGTAAAAACCATTCTTAGTTTTGGCCCTAAAGCCCCATAGTTTGCCAACTCCTGGCTTAAATGACAGAGGTAGGAGACCTAAAGATCTCAACAGGGTAGAAGACTTGCAGAATACGAGATCATGAAATGTATCTAGGTTAGATGACTATTATGTGTATTGTAGAGGAGATTCCAGTTAATGGTCTCTGCAATCTCTTCCAACTCAGTTACTAAGAATTTATGATTGTTCTTAGGTGGGAGAATATCTCTAAAACTAACAGCTTTCTAATACATTGCAACAACTATAAGAGGCAGATAATATAAATATATTGTCTTCATTTTTGAAATGAGGAAATGGCCTCACTGAGATTAAGTGACTGGCAATAGGTAGGAAGAGGCAGAGTCAAGTCTCAAGATCAGGTCTTCTTACACCCTTTCTAGTACTCTTCACACTATACTATGTTGCCTCCCAGTTTAGATGTATATAGTTCTCTTTTCAGTTGGTAAGAAACAACCACATACATATATCTATGGATCCTTTGCATAAAGGAATTATCCTTAACTTATGAATGAGTAAATTGAGGCAGGGGAGTTGACTTAAATTCTGGGCAAAATTTTAGAATTAAAGGGATAGTTAATAAACATCCAGAAAAGGGAAGTAGTGATCATAAAGGACCAAGATGGTGTAATCAAACCAAACAATGCCAGACTAACCTAATTTCCCTTTTTGACAAGTTTAATAAACTTGTAACTCAAGGGAATGCTTTAAATATATTTTATTTTGAGTTTTAAAAAAAGTATTTGATAGTCTTTCATATAATTGGAGTGAAAAAGAATGGTAGAGTTAGGGGGATTTCAGAATCATTGGAATGGTCAGACTAAAAGAACAGTTAATTAACAAATTGATGGCACCTTAAACAGAGGTTTCCAGCAGAATACCTCAGGGGTATGTGTGTGGCTCTGTGCTTTTTAATATTTTTATCGAGGACTTAAAGGGAGAGGGAGAATGCTTATCAAATATGCAGATGATACAAAGCTAAGAAGTAGAGTTAACACAGGGATGACAGTAAGGATTCAAAAAGATCCTGATAGGGGTCAGCTAGGTGGTACAGTGAATAGACCACTGCTCCTGGAGTCAAGAGGACCTGAATTCAAATCCAGCCTCAGACACTTGACATACTTACTAGCTGTGTGACCTTGGGCAAATCATTTAACCCCAATTGCCTTGCCTTCCCCCCTCCAAAAGAAAAAATAAAATAAGCAAAAAGATCCTGATAGGCTATTAGGACACTGAGGTAAACAGAATAAAATGAAATTTGGAATATATTAGAGACAGATGCAAAATGTTACACTTAAACGCTTAAAAAAATAATCTTCACAAATATAAGTGAGGCAGGACTGGACAGCACTTTTTTCTGAAAAAGATCTGCAGTTTTCAAGTGAACTGCAAGTTCATTATGAGTAAACGATATTAACTGGCAACCAGCAAAGCTACTGTAGTCTTAGGCCACATGAAGATAAACATATTCTTCAGGACTGGTAAGTAATAGTCCTATTACTGTATTCTGCCTGGGTCAGATCACATTTGGATTACAGTACTCAATTCTGGGGTCTACATATGAGGAATAACATAGATAAGCTGGAGAGTGTCCACAGAACCAGGATGTTTCATTTCAAGGTTTTAAGCTCATGCCATATACCTGTGTTGAAAGCACTGAGGATATTTAGCCTGGACATTAGAAGACAAACAGAGAAGTGGGAACTCAAGGGGCAAATTAAGATAAATAGTTTGAACATAGTCAATATGTGGATGTTTTTCTTGACTGCTTATTTGTTTCAATGGAAGGTTTCCATTTTTAAATTGGGGGGGAGTGGTATTTGGCAAGAAGGGAAGAAGAGGGAGATTTGTAATAGAAAAGGAAAGAAAAAAAGAGAATCATCATAGCATTTTAAAATCACCATTAAAAAGAATGGTGATTAAATAAACATGTTGGATTTATTATAACTTTTTAAAAATGAATGTATATATATATAAATCTATGTATGTAAGAAAGATCTGTGGTTTCATGTACAAAAAAAGAATAAGGGGTGAGGAGGAATGAAAGCTGTCTTCAAGTATTTGGAGGATTGTCACATGGAAAATGAATTAGTTTTATTCTACTTGGCCCCACCAGGCAGAATTAGGAGCAATGGGTGGAAGCTACAAAGAAGTAATTTCAAGTTTTATGCAAGGAACATTTAGACCTATCTAGAAGTGTAATAGACTGCCTTGGGAGGTAAATGGTTTCCTCCTCACTTGAAGCCTTCAAGGAAAGGATAGATGGTCATTTGTTGTATATAATGTAAAAGGGATTTTTGTTCAGGTACAAGTTGAACATGATGGTTTCTGAGGTCTACTGCAACTCTGAGATTCTGTGATGTTATATCCCAAAATAAATAAATCTGGAAATAAGAAAATACTTTCCTATAAGCAGGAAGACATAAAGTTAGGAAGGTTAAGAGGAGATCAAGGAAAAGTCAGTCATCAAGATTTTAAAGTACCTATTATTTGCCAGGCACTATTCAAAGTGCTGGGGATAAAAGAAAGACAAAAACAGTCCCTTCTCTCAAGGAACTCACAGTATAATGGGGGGAGAAAATAGCAGACAACTACATACAAATAAAACATATACAAAAATGATAAATTGGAGATCATCTCAGGGAAGACACAAAGAGTAAGAAGGACTAGGAAAGTTTCACGCAGAAGGTGGGACTTGAACTAAGACTTAAAAAAAATAACTAAAACTTAAAGGAAATCTGGCAAGAGGCAGAAATGGAGAGAATTCCAGGCATGGAGAACAGTCAGTAAAAATGCCTAGAGGTGGGAGATGGTATGTCTTATTTGAGGAACAGCAAGGAGACCACTAGAATGCAGAGAACATGGAGGGGACTAAGCTGTAAGAATACTGAAAAGGTAGGAAGAGGCCAGGTTATGAGGGGCTTTAAAGGGTTTCTTTCCCTTTCAATAGGTATAGGGCCAGACTAAGGATTTTTTTTTGGAGGGGGGGAGGCAAGGCAGTTGGGGTTAAGTGACTTGCCCAAGGTCACACAATGTGTCAAGTGTGTGAAGCCAAATTTGAATTCAGGTCCTCCGGACTCCAGGGACAGTGGTCTATTCACTGTGCCACTTAGCTGCCCCAGGGACTAAGGATTTTTTTAAAATAATTTTATTGATGCCTTTTATTTTTTATGCCACAGTTATTCCCCAATATAACCTCCCAATTCTGTCCTCACTTATTAAAAGACACACACACACACACACACACACACACACAACTAACCAAGAGAATACCTTTGTATGCAATAGTCTATTCTTATAGTTCTCCATTCCTGAAAGGCAATATGGTATAATAGAAAGTGTACTAATTCTCAAGTCAAGAGGACTTGGCTTCAGATACTGCTTCTGATGCTTATTGTGTGGTTTCTGTAGGTTGCAAAGGCTTTCCTGGACTTCATCTGTAAAATGAGGAAATGGAATTAGACTGTATCTGAGCTGAGGTTCCTTCCAGTTCTAGATCTACAATGCTGTGATTGTCATCTGTTTCCACTGATCGTGGCTGCCCCCAAGATGGTTATAAACTATTTAAAGAGGGAGTTACCACTTTGCTACAGTCATGAGATCAGGCAGGTTGCAAACATTTTTTAGACTCCTTTCCCTTCCCAAAGAAGAATGCACAGAAAGCATCTATTTTCCTAGGGGAGGGAAGAATGGAGTCTAAGCCCTATGCAAATATATTTTGTCTACCCCTTAAGAACTACACTGGCTGCCTTGGGGTGGCACAAATATGTGATGGCCCATGGTTTGCTTGTCATGTGACTTAGGAGAATTCCTAAAAGTTGGCATTTCTGGACTATGAGATGGCAGCAGACAAGGCACTGGTTCCTGAAGAAGCAGACATATGCTTGCCAACTCAGCCAGAGGGGAGAGAAAATTTTAAAGTTCCTAGGTATCATGAGCCCTTGAGGCAGGGTAGATGGGGTACCTCATGAATTAGCCTTACTTCAAGACTTCTTGGGCCTGGTATCTAGAGAGAACAAGATTTCCTGAATAATGCCCTTCCTGGAGAAAGATTACATATATGGCCCACACAGATGGAAGAACAATGAAGAGAGGCAAGAGACCCGGACCTTGTTATTCCCTTCTTTTAAAGTGAATGATTTGTATAGGACCAGTCTGATAGGAAGGACTTGTTTAGCAATCCTAAAATATAATTGCCTTCCAGGGAAAGTTTATGGACTATTTGAGTGCTTCTTTTGTTTTCTGGCTTAAGAATGGATCAGTAGAAGGAAGAACTAAGTGAACCTGAATTCTTGTTGTGAAATAAAAAGGTTGTACAATTTTATAGTATCATTTATTATAGGACAATAATATCTTTAACAAAAACATATCTTACTTATAACAAATGATGAACCCTAACAAAAGTGTAAAAATTATACTTCTTAATGAATCTGACAATTTTATCTCTCTAGTCAGACATTAAGATGCCATCATTCTTTAGCTATCAAGAATGTACATTCATTTGACTCAAAGGTATTTAAGAGCATGCTATTGTATAGATATCCATGAATTATATATTATTAATTTGAACATATTACAACTACATTGGAATATCTTTTCTTTTAGTGACCATACTAACACAGGTAACTTTTTGTGTGGCTCTGGGGCAAAGGAATTCCACAAGTCACACTGTTTTCTTAGTTTTAAAGATCAGGTACAGCTGAAAGGTAATGTGCTTTATCTGCATTCAAACTTCACCACCTTTGGTCATCTATATCAGCTGATAAAAGGTGAAGAAATGTATTCGATCCTCCCAGATGCTTCCTAAGTACATGTTGAAGGATATAATTAGTAGCACAGGATACACACTTCTATGTGCTCAGTTACTACCACAGAAAACTAGACGAATCATTAATTATAAATATAGTTAGGTTACTTTAATGTTACTTGTGTGTACATTTTTGTCCTTTTCAATTATTTTACTCTAAAGTCTAAAATTTTTAGGATAATTAATATTCTGTCACCCTACTGGGTACTGCTAATACAGAAATGCACTTGTTTTTCTGACCTAGTGCAGGGCAAATGGAGAATACCCAGAGAATGAGATACACACACAAAATGGAGGGGAGGGGTACAGACTTTAGAACCCGAAGCTACTTTAGAGATCATCTAGTCTAGCTCCCTCATTTTGGGTATGAGAAATTAGGGCCTTGAGCAGAAGACTGCTTCTCTCTTCCAAATACATTTTAACATGGCTGACAATACTGATAATGCTTATAGAGTCTATACCTATACTCCTTTATCTCAGTAGACTTTTGGCTCTGCTTTGTTCACATCCCATTCAGCAGTCATTCTGTGCCACTGTTGTTATGCATCCATCTGTCATCTCTCAATGTAATTTGAGATAGGGGTAGGAGATTCAAGTGTTTCAACAGGAATCATTCCTTTGACTGCTGACAGCTAACTAGTAAGATAAAAAAAAAAAAAGACCTTAGTCTTTCCCTGACTGATAGATTGCAGTGAGCTATCATGTTTACCTAAGGCTAAGATAATTTAGTTTCCTAACAGATTCCTTCACATGGTAAGCAGTAAGATGATCAGGAATGGTGAATCAGACTCTTCAGGTTGCTAAAGAAATTTTAATGAAAGCATTAAAAAAAATACTGTGCTAGTATTTTGTTTTAATAAAGAACTAAAAGCAGCTTAAGAAATTTTCCATATCCATCAAACTCCAAAATTTCTGAGTAAAAAGAAAATCTTGTACAAAATGAAGTAAACTTCCCAGGCTGGGCGTGATAGCCCATGCCCATAATCTTGGCTACAGGAGGAGGCAGAGGTTTGCAGATTACTTGAATTTAGGAGTTTAAAAAGGGTTAAAGCTGATCAAGTATCTACACTAAGTCTGGTGCTAACATGGTGAGCCCTCAGGAGCAAAGGACATTAGACTACCTAAGGAGTGGTAAATTGTCCCAAACTGGAAAAACTGAGCAGGTTAAGGCGTCCATACCAATCAACATTAGGATCAGGCCCATGAATGGCCACTGTACTTCTAGCCTGGGTGAATTCAAGAGACCCAGTTTCCAAAAACAAAAGATCAATAGTAGGCTTCTGTCTTCTAGAACTTATCACCTAGGACTGTTCTAGAAAGCAAATTCATTATTTTAGCCATGGCTAATGCAGTATTAAAATTATCAAGATAAACACATCAATGCTAAGTACATACCAAAACAAGTTTCAACTAATACATTAACTTGACTGCCTGACATTTTAAATGTATGGCATACAATGCTCCATTTTTTATTTTATGTCTTTAAATTGAGGTAACAAGTAGGAAACTAATTGGGTTGGATGAGGTCAGTTCTGAGCCTATGGCAATCTATGGAATTTCCTACCCTCCCCCCCATTCTACTTCTTAAAAGGGAATTTGGTCCACAATCTAGAAATGTATAAATAAAATGGAATAAAAGTGGTTATAATAGTATGACATAAATTTAACTTTGGTATTCCATGCTTTGAATATAAAAATAAAAAGCATATAATGGTAAACATATAGGAAAATAAATGGCTAGTTGAGAGGGAAGGCCCCTTAAGTGTCTTTTCTTATAAGGTCCCATGAATCATTTCTAACTTACCACCATTTCTGGCCTGATCTGGGGCAGTGAGACTTTGTGATGGGAGAAATGTATTGTACAGACCTTTCTCAATGAACTATTTGTTTTCCTTTAAAGCTGACCCAATTCATTGCTGGTTCCTCAAAGCTGTAACACATATCTCTCTCTGGAGCTGGTTTGAGGACAAGGTCACCTAATTATAACCAAATACAGCTCAATAGTTCAAGGTGTTGGAAGCAAAGATGTAGGAGAACGAAAAAGGTGGGCTAGCGGTCTAAACTGGACCTGTACTGAGTCAGGCAAGAACCAGGACAAGTATGTACACATATCTGAGGACTAATGATTTGAATGAGTCTTCTAAATTGATGAGAAAAAAGAAAAAACTCTCCTTCTGGGAAAATCACTTAGCTTCTGCCTCTATTTACTCTATTAGAGGCTATTTTTTTCCACTTGAAACTTACAGTACAACTCTACTTCTGTTTACATGAGCTTGAAGAAGGAACATTTCATGCACGTAAAGCTGTTAGGCACACAATACAGTTCATCTGACTTCAGCAGCAGTTCTGAGAATGAAAACTTTTATTCTTTTGAAAATCAGGGATATAAAAGCATTCTGTTTGTGTCTGTTGGCAAAATGATCTCTTTTGCATAACTGAACTTGTGATTATTTCAGATTATTTCTTCATTCCTTATTGTTTCAACTTAGAGTCTGCACAAATCATTAAGGACAAATTCTTAAAGGTTTTCAGAGTTTAGTTGTACCATTCCCATTGAAGACCTGAAATCATCTGAATAGTCCTCTATGGAGTTCTTTCGAAAAAATCTACCCTGGGGCGGCCAGGTAGCACAGCGAGTAAGAGCACCAGTCCCAGTGTCGGGATGACCTGGGGATCAAATCCAGGCTCAGACACTTAGCACCCACCCAGAAACACCTGGCCGTGTAACCTTGAGCAAGTTAATTAACCCCAATGTTTGGGGGTGGCCAGGTGGCTCAGCGAGTAAGAGCACCGGCTCTAGTGTCGGGATGACCTGAGGATCAAATCCAGGCTCAGATACTTAACACCATACCCAGAAATAACTGGCCATGTAACCTTGAGCAAGTTACTTAACCCCAATTGCTTTAAAAAGAAAAAAAAAAGAAAAAAACTACCCTAAGGAGTCAAAATGATTACTAAAGTTACATAGTCAAAAGGTACTAATAGTATGAGGTTTTTCTCTTGTTTAAAAAAAGTTGTTAATTTTAACTGTGATGCCTAAGGTGAAACTTATTGCTATAATTATAAATCTGCTTTGTTTTTAATTTTTATACTTAAATTTCTAGGAGAAGTTTAGGGTGATTTTTCAAAATTCCAAAGTGACCATGTCTAGCATTCATCGCAAATAGGAAGTCACATAAGAAAGGACTCCTTCATAAATATTTCCTGTGTATTGAAATTAAATTTGTGCCAGCCGCAAACTCACCTATGATATTTCCAATGTTTAGTTCTAGAGTCCAATTAGTTCCAGTGGTCAAGGTATACATCTCATACAACAGCTCTTGAAGGCAGCATACCATTTCTATGAAAAAGTCAACATGGCTACACTTTCCCTCTAGCATCAGACTTAAGTCAACCAAGAAACTAACATTTTTTGACACCTAACAGGTACATCACATATCCAAAATACAGTGAAATAAAACAGATAAATCTTTTCTCCCCCAAAGCTTGCCTAAAGTGAAACTAAATCTACTCAATTTATGAAACATTTATATTACTTTGTTCCTAGTATGAGCCACGTATAAAAGACTTGTTTCATATGGATACACTGGTCAAATGTATTTAGGAGAGAAAGGTTAAATGACTATAATGCGACAAAGAAAACTTGGTTGCCTTTTGCTAAACAACAAAAATTCGTATAAGGGTAACAGAATATTCCCAGTAAAATTAATGGTGTTAGAATAAAAAGCTACAAATACTTCCAGGAAGAGTCAAAATTCTATTTTTGCAATATGTTCACATGACAATGATGAATTGTAAAAAAGCAAGGTAACTTGCTTCTTTGGGAATTCAAACTGAAGTTCAACTTGGCTCTTGAAATTAGCCTCTGTGAACTGAATTTAATCATCTTAAGCCAAATGGAAGGTGTGCTACCACAGGGGTCCTCTTTCCTTACCCTTACTGTGTTAGCAGTTGGGATAATTCAATCCAGTGATGAAAAGCTGTAGAACTTGTATATTGACAAACACATACACAGGCAAACTGTTGTAAGCTAGAAGTGATTACTAGGTCCAGAAGATATTCAGCAGGTCAAATGGTCTGTTGTCCAGACAACAAAATAAAGCATCTAACATTGCATTATGCTGGTATGCACTCTTTTCTTTCTACATGAGTTTTGGAGGTAAAGCCAAACTTGCATGTGCGAGGCTCCCTCAGCAGGACTCCTATCTTTCGGATTCCTACTGCAGAAAGGAAATGAAAGGCTTTGGCCAGCAGCTGTTACTGCTACTTCTTTTCTGTCACTCAGAGAAAGAGGAGAGAAATGTTGAGATTGCAGCAACTTGGTTTCTTTGTTGAGGGTGAGTATGTGTACCTCATCCCTTATTCTTCCTTCATATTGCTTTAAAAAAATAGCACATTTCAAAATGCCTGGTCAAATTTTCATTTCTGTTCTTACTGAAACAAAGAAATATATACTAAATTTCTTATTTGTTTTTCAGTGATTCCATCAAAAATACATGGTTTTTTCACTACAAACCTATCTTCTGTTTTGTCAAGATTATTTTGATCAAATATTACACAAGTGTTAACATAGGAAGTATTACATTATAGAAACTGCTAAGATAGTAAATTACTTATTATTCATAATTATCTATGCATGGGAATAGCAAATACATGGAAAACCCAAAACAGCAATTAATTTTTAAAAAATTATATCTGGCTTTGTAATGCAATACATCTGGTAACATTTTATCATCTTGATCATGTTTTTATTAAGCTAATATTAAAATTAGTGTGTATTCTCTAAATATTCACCAATCAACAAGTATTTGTTAAGCACCATACTTGCTAGTTTGCCATTGCATGATGCTTAGTTTTTGTGACACAAATATAACGAATCAAACAACCTCAACTAATAAGGATATATTTAAGTAAATAGAGTAAATATAATGATCATAAAATACCAATAAATATAAAATAAGGTTGTTTGGGAGGGAGGTCACCAGCAGCTGGGTGGATCAGGAAAGGCATTAAATAGAAGGTGGTTTTTGAGCTGCATCAAAAACAGAGAGAATCTATGGAAGAGGAGGTAAGAAGAGAGTGCAGGCCAAGCATGCGAAACTGACAGGTCAAAGACTCAGAGACCAACAGTCAGAAGAGGGAATTCAAAATAGATCGCTACTGACAAAGAAGTTGTCAGTTGGGGGCGGCCAGGTGGCTCAGCAAGTAAGAGCACCAGCCCCAGTGTTGGGATGACCTGGGATCCAATCCGGGCTCTGATACTTAGCACCACACCCAGAAATAACTGGCTGTGTAACCTTGAGCAAGTTACTTAACCCCAATTGCTTAAAAAAAAAAAGTTAGCAGTCAACTTATTGGTAGATGTTTCTATGTGCATTCTTCATGTACATACAGATATAACTTTCAAAACTAATAATGCTAAAGTATGATGCAAATTTTGATTATTCCCCAATTGAAGGTTATTCTCAAATACTACCAATCTATTATTATGCACTCATGTGAAAATTATATTTTTAATTGTCATAATTTCAATCATAAATTGAAAATACAATTTTCTTTAAAAATAGGAAACAAATATCTTAACATATTATAGAAAGACAATAAAAGAGCACATTTTAATTGTGAGAATCTACACAATTTTTTCCTGGTTAATATTCAGATTTTAGCTTTTCAACATGGGGCTTTTCATGTTTGTTTTGTCCTCCTCATTATTACCAATATAATAGAATTAAACCATTCAATTTTAAGTACTGATTTTTGCAAAGAATTCTCTAAGGCTTATATATGTTTTCAGTGGCAAAATGAACAATTGAATATAATCTTTTATAGGATAGTTATGTGAATAAGTTAACAAATGTAAAAAAAAAGATTTTATCTCTGAATCAGAATAGGTACTTCAGTCATATCTTCATTTCAATCTAACCCTTATGCCATGGTTGCTATTCTTTATGCTTAGGGAAAAAAGAGTTCTTTGAGGGAATAACTACCACATGGTGCTGGAATGATTCCTTAAACAAAATTCAAATGTTATCTATGACTGTGTCAGAAATTTACACATCTACTTAATACAGTAAGAGATAAATAAGATTGTAAGATTATTTACATTCATGTTTTGATGAAAACCAAGTATTAAATCATTATAATTAATCCATGCTGAAAATGAAAAGACATTTGTATTCTTTGGGGACACAATAAAGACAGATAAAATAAAAACTTTGTAACTTCAGGGTCAATTAACTTTGAGTTAAATACAAAAAACTAACAAATCTGGTCAAATCTAACAAGCACTTATTAAAAGCCTACTATGTGTAAGGCATTGTTCTGGGAACACAAAGATAAAACAATAATTACTAAAACTATGCCAAAGGTGCATAAATCTACAAAATCAACCATAATATGAAATCAAATGCTAGACTCCCTTGTGTTTTAATTGTGCTCCAAATCTGAATATGGATACAGAAAAAGTAATAATTTACTAGATGGATTTACTGTATGAAGATTAGAATACAAATGTATTACTTTTTACATTTAAAATCTTTATCTACTAGGTCTGAAGTTAAGAATTTTTTATTACTGTCATTAATTTTCTCTTTTTGTAATTATGTAAAGTATAGCCAAAGATTATCAAGCATTATGATAAGTTTTCAATAACGTGGCCAAGTGAAAATTTCTAGAGTTGGGCTGCTGATCACTATTGCATGAGTTGACATCAGACTGCTGTTTACAGGAGATGAGATGCTGCCAATTTCCAATGAGCTGAAGACAGCAGTGTCCTGCCACTTTGTGTTGTATACAATCTAGAATAAACTCTTTATGTACAAAGTGTATGTGCTAACATCTGTGTGTGAAAAAGGAAAAACAAAAAATGTTTAAGAAAGTTATATCTGGGCATGTAAATAGCACATGCTCTAGGTCTTAAAATTTTAAGGCGGACCAGAAAACAAAACTGATTTTTTAAAAATTAATTTTATTTTCTTTCATAGTAACAAAAATATCACCATTGAGAATGGAATCCATCTTCTGTTCTATTTCTTTTTTTTTATGTTCTATTTCTTAATCATCTGAATAACCTTCTCCAAAAAGTCTTTGAATAGTCATTAACCAAAAATATAAAGATAATTTTCAGTGTATAAAAATACCACCTGTCAGAATTGTACACAGTAATCAGGTTTTATAAGACCTACTTAAATTTTCATATCAGTTGGAGTTCCTTATTCTTATACATACATTAACATACTCAAACTAAATCTACTATGGGGGATATTTTGCCAAATCTATTACTCCTAAAGAAAAAAATTATTAATTTTTTGTTTGTTCACGAAAATTTCTGGGAACCAAACAAATCAAATTTGGGAAGAAAAAAAGACTTTCTTCAACTATCTGATGGTTACCATGATGGCATTTAAATCTGTAATAATACAGTTATGGATCACGTTTTTAACTGGAACTGAAACTTAACAAAATAATATACTAACATAAATTATCATGTGAACAAAAAGAAGAGGTGGCCCAAGAGATCATTTTTGTTATGTGAAAATATTATTTCTCTAATTCTGTGGTGAATCTGGCTAAAACAATGGGAAGAAATTTGGCATAGTAGTAGTGAAAGCCACAACTCACATAGGATCATAGATCTAGAGCTGGGAGGGATTTCCAAGGCCATCTCATACAATCCTCTAATCTTAGATAGGAGGCCCAAAAAGATTCATTGACTTGTCAAAGGCCCCAAGGGTGGTATCGGAGATCGGACTTCAACCCAGGTTTTCTGATCCACATGCTAGTGCTCTTCCCACTGGGCCACTCTGTTCTAGGGACTACAGGTTGGCCACTTTAGTGCATCTTATTTTCTACATGTGTAAAATTAGACATAATTTCTTAATTCCTACTGCTGTTGACACACCTAAAATGAGAGCTCTTTGAAAGGAAAAAAGATAAACACAGTAATACACTGGAAAAAATAACAATAATTGGAAGATAGCTTTTATATAAATCATATTTGGTTGGAAGGAAGAGATTTAGACTAGTACAGTACTAACATAGGCTAGAAAAGAATGAGTGAATGACATGTACTGAGAATCCGGCCCTATGTCTATCAAATTTCCAAGTTTTTTTTTTTTAGTAGGGGTTCTTATCTGAGGTCTCTAAATTAGTTCTGAAAAATATTTTGATAACTAAATTTCAATATAATTTATTTCCTTTATAATTCTATATATTTTATTTTATGCATTAAAAACATTATTCTGAGGAGTCCATAGGCTTCACTAGACTGCCAAAGAGGTCTATGACAAAAGAAAGTTAAGAAAAATTAAGAAACTTAGCTTTACCTTTAAGGGAAGTGTGTTAAAATAATAGTCATGGCATATCCAAGTTGGAAGGGAATCATCTAAGCCATCTCACTTCCCCATTCTACAAATAAAGAGACTGAGGTCCAAAACAGTTAAATGACTTCCCAAAGGTCATAGACTGGCTAAAGATAGTATCACTTTTCTCATTTTACTGTTCAAATAAAAACACTGCCTCTCTAATCACTGATGAGATGCAAATTAAAATATCATTGAGGAACTGCCTCGCATACATCAAATTATCAACAATAATTAAAAGATATAAAGTTCAATCCTGATCAGTATTGTGGGCAACAAATGTATTAGTTCACTGTTAATGGAACTGCAATTTGGAAGAATGAAGTTAATTCCATCATTGCGAATATACCCTAAAAATAATATCAAAAACAGAAAAAAAAAAGTTGTCTGTTTAAAGATTTTCATAACAACATTATGTGTAACTGCAAAAATAATTAGAAAACACAAATATCAAACATTTAGGAACAATTAAGCAAATTATGGTACATTGATGTAATGAAATGTAAAACTATGAAATAAAAATATTAAAAATACAAAAAAAAATCCTGCAAAGACTTCTATGAAATAATATAAAATGAAAAAAAGACAGAACTTGAAGAAAGTAGTACACTCTAATTACTATCATAGGAGGAAAAATAAATAAGAATGGACAAATAATTCTGACAAAGAATAAAAGGAAGTAATTGAAATTAGTTACAATACTTTATTCATTTAAATGAAAATAATTAAGCAAGTTTTGGGGGGGTTGTACTTTTATTTGGGGTTGTTTTTAATAAAACATTTTTGAAAAATTTAAAAATGATAAAACATAGTTTTAAATATATGAAACCAGTTTGCTTCTTCAAATGCCTTCTCCCTCTACCCCTAAAATCATGATCATATTTTCCCCCATGACATAACTGCCCCCACTTCAGAATACTATGAAATCATCATAGTGACATTTGAAAATCACTGGAAAAGTTCACTTCCATCTAAACTTGTAGAAAGATATGGAGGAAACTTAGATTGCATTTCTAAGCAACTTCACTCTATCTGTTGAACAGCATATCAATATGAAAATTAATTAGTGATGTTTAGCACTAATAGCAGAAAACACAATAGGTACTGAAATTATTGGCCTTATGGGTTTTTTTTTAAGTGAGCAGAAATTCCTATTAACTGAACTGAGCAATAGTTGAGCAATAGAGCACTACTCATGTTTGTCAAAAGAAAAGGTCATCAACCTTACGTATCAGAGAATTATATGCATTGGTTACACAGTCAATTTTCATTTATTCAAGATAAGTAATGCATACAAATCCCCAAACTTATTTTTTCCATTCTTTCACTCTCCCTCAATGGGGCAACTAAAAGTTTGATTTCTTGAACTTTCCTCTACCCATCTTCTAGTAGTAAATAGATATTAATGGGCAGTATAATGTCTCAAAGTTAAGTCATGAAAAAGAGACACTAAATACCTAGAAAATATGAAAACTGATTACTCAGTTCTTTAATAATGAAGAGGTGACCATACAGGAGAGTGTGGTTAAACTGCATGTAACTTAAATGGCTACAAATTCTTTTCTGTTTGTCACATGGATGGACATCAATAAGCAAAGACAAGACATGTAATATTAAACTGGAAAATAAAGTGAACATGGAGGCAGTATGGAAGAATGGAAAGAATGCTGAATTTGGAGCCACTGGCCCCACGTCTGAATCACAGCCCTGCATCTTAATACATGTATGACCATAAATAAGTCACTTAAACTCTCTGGGCCTCAGTTTCCTCACCTGTAGGTCTATGATACAATGATCCCAATTTCACTCAGAAGGATCCTAAGTTCCATCAAGGATATCATTCCAGGATCTACATAATATATTATTTAAAGAAGGCAAAAAAAAAAAAATTACAAAATTTTCTCCCTATTAAGCAACCAGAAAGGTTTCAGCAACATTGCCCGGCTCTCAGACATTCCCAATAGTGATTTTTTTTTTTAGTAACTGACAGAAAAAGATAACAGCTCTTCTATACTAAGAAATAATTTCTTAGTCTCCTAAATATATAGCAAAAAGGGATCTAAGATAGATCTAATTCAATTCTTCCCTTTTACAAATGAAGAAATTTAGGCCCAGAAAGATCAAAACTTGTCCAATGTCATACCACGAGTAAGTGACAGAGTTAAGACTCAAGTCCAGCTGACTGGACTTAGGTTTCTACCACTTCACTGGGCTATATCCAAACAATGTTTGGTTTTTCACATTACTTTCTGATGTTGCAGTAAGTACTATCATCTCTTCAAAAACTGAGGGCAGAAAGTACCAATAGCTGAGTTAATTTTTTATAGATAGCAGAAAAACTGTGATTCTTAGCACCTTCTGCCCCACTTTCAACCACTCTGCAATCCTCACCATATAAGCATAAAGAGAGTGGAGAGAACTGAGAGATATTTTACATTTTTTGTTTGTTTCTGGGACTTCAACAATCATAGAATTCATCATTGCCAGACAACAGTTGACAAGTCTCTCTTCCTACCTAGGCTTGTCCCTTGAAAGCAGATAGTGTGTCAATTCAGCTGTACTCAAAGTCCTTCTGGGATGGCAGGGAGAACTTGTTGAGTCCTGCTGATATGGCCTTTAAGGAACCAGGCCACCTCCATGCCAGCAATAAGGTATTATCCAGAGAAAAAATAATCACCTTCACATTTATATAACTATAAAGCAACAAATTAATAATTTTCCCAAAGGAAATATATGTGTGAATTTGTATATAATTTATGATCCTATGATCCATGAAAGACATGGGTTCAAGGACTGCCTCTGAAGCTTTCCCTGGCCACTCTTTCCAGCACTGGTAGCACTTTCATTTGTCCACCGACTCTTGCCACATGGTGGGGAATTACAATTCTCCTAACTCCTTATTACTACTTCCAGGCCATTCCTCTACTACCATTATTTAAGAACATCTTCTTTGAGATTCATTCAATCCGTATTTATCACTCAGTCAAGATTCTGGTAGCTGTGGTCTACAGATCTCCAATACATCATCGTTCCTTCCTCAACAAATTCAGAGCCATCACATTATAATGGTTATATTCTCTACCCTTCTTATTTGAACCCCTTGGTGAACCAGTTCAACTTTACACTACTATCCTCTTCTCTTGATTCCCTTTTCTCCTTATTCTATTATCACTCTTAACCCTGCTTCAGGCTTGGATTACTCTTTGCACCATTCATACTGCCCTCACTACTATTTCTGTGATGCTGAATGAAGCTAGGTAAATACACAAAACTATGGTGAATGGGTCCATAATAAATGTATATTATGTAATCTAAACTGGACCCTGACTGCAGTAAGGCAATCCTTTTATAATTACCAAATCAATTCCTCTTCCATTCACCACAGAAACTTTTTCAAATCTTTTCATCTCTCTTTAAACCTCCCATAGCTCTCTCTCCCTCCAACTGAGAACCTTACCTATTTTACTGAAAAAAAAAATTAGGCCATTTACCAAGAACTTCTCATCTCACATCTTTTAGATGCCTTCCCCCATCATCTCCTACTTCACACTTGCTTTACATGAAGAGGTGACCCTGCTCCTTGTTAGGGAGATATGCACTCCTCTGTATGCACAGCCGATCCCATTCTATCCTATCATCTTCAGCAGATTGCCCCCTCTATCATCCCAACTCTCTTACTTATCTTCAATCTCTTCATACTCTATTTGTTGCTTCCCTAATAACTACGGTATAAAGATGCCCACGTTTCCCCTATCTTTAAAAAATCCTCAGTCAACAATATTTCTTAAGCATTTATTACCTGCCAGGCCCTAAACTAAGAGCCAGGAATACAAATACAAGAAGAAAAAAAGACAGTCCTTGCCCTCAAGGAATTTACATTCTAATGGCAGAAGACAATACATAAAAAGAAGTTGGGGAGTGGTGGTGGAGATTATATGGTAGAGGTCTAGATTGTAGCCTGTTGAGAAATGAAGAGATGGTTGGCCATAAATGAAGTTAGGGGAAGAGTCATCCAAACAAGGAGAGAGGGGCTACAGAAATTGAATGTACCACCTAGGTGTGAATTCTGTCCCTGAAGTGATCTTCTAGGATGAAGAGTTTTCTGGAGCATGAGGAAAGAATATGCATTATAGCCTGTAAAACCATCCATCCCACTACCTATCATCTTAGACTTCTTTCTCCTTTTTTGTGGCTAAACTCCTTGAGAAGGCCATCCACAATCAGAGCCTCCACTTCCTTTCTTATCATTCTCTTCTTAACTTGCTACAGTGTGGGTTTCAGCCACATCATTCCACTAGAACTGTTCTCTTCAAAGTTACAATTGAACTCTTAATTACCAAATCAAATGGTTTTGTTTCTTAATCTTTATCCTTCTTGACCTCTACGCAGCCTTCAACATTGCAGACCCCCTCTTCTCTTTAACATTCTCTTCTCCCTATAGATTTTCATGACTTGGCTCTATCCTGGTTCTCCTCTTACCTTTCTGACTGCTCCTTCTCAGTCTCCTTTGTTTGATCTTCATCTAGGTCCTGCCAGCCAACCACAGGCATCTGCCCTGTCTGTACTATTTCACTTGATTCACTTTCATTGATTTCATTACTTTCAATAGATTCAATTATCCTTTACATGCAGAAGATTCTCAGAGATTATTTGTCCAGCCCTAACCGCTCTCCTGACTTTCAGTCTCACATTCCCAATTGCCTACTGGACAACTCACATTGGATGTCCCATAGAAATCTTAAACTCAACATGTTCAAATCTGAACTCATTATATTTCCCCTTACATCCTCCCCTTTTCCTAACTCCCTTAATACTTTTGAGGGTACCACCATCCTCCCAGTCACCCAGGCTTACAACTTAGGTGTCATTCTCAACTTCTTATTCTCTCTCACCCTTTATATCCAACCACTTGCCAAGTGGTTGCTGCCAACCTTTGTCCCATCTCTTCATCTTTTGTATATGCCCCCTTCTCTCCTTCGACACTGCCACTATCCTTGTGTAGACCTTTATCAACTTACACCTGTACTATTGCAGTAGCCTTTTGGTTGGTTTCCCTGCCTCAAGTTTCTACCCACTTCTTTATCCTCCACTAGCTATCAAACTGATCTTCCTTAAGTAAAGTATGATTATGTCATCATCCCTATTTGATAAACTTCAGTGGCTCCCTATCACTTCCAAAATCTAATATAAAACCCTCTATTTGGCATTCAAAACCCTTTGTAACTGGCCCCCTTTTACTTTTCCAGGTTTCTTACACCTGACTCAGCCCCACATAGTCTGCAATCTAATGACATTTGCTTCTTTGCTCACACAAGAAACCCCATCGCCCAACTCCAGACATTTTCACTGGCTGTCTTCCATGCCTGGAATTCTCTCCTCCCTCATCCCCACTTCTGGTTTCTCTACCTTCCTTAAAGAAAGAACTAAAATCCTGACTTCTACAGGCAGCCTTTTCTGATCCCTTTAATGTCAGTGTCTTCTTTTGATTATCTTCAATTTATCACACACACACACACACACACACACACACACACACACATTCTCTGCACGTAGGAGTTTGTACATAAGTTATCTCCATTAGACTCTGAGTGCCCTGAGAACTGGCTCTGTCTTTTGCTTTTCCGTGTATCTTAGTAAATTAGCACCATGCCTGGCACATAGTAGACACTTAAAAAATATTAATGACTGAACAAGACTGAAAATTTTTAAATTTACTTTTGTATTCCTTCAGCAATGATAACAATCTTTCCTGCTATAATTTGTATTTTTCAGTTTTTTTAAGTTACCATACACCTTGAGAAAGCCACTCAACTTCTCTCGGCCTCCATTTCCCCACTTGCAAAATGAAGAAGTTGAACTCAATGACCTCCAAGGTCCCTTATGGGGCAGCTAGGTGGTAACAGTGGATATAGCAATGAGTCTGGAGTCAGGAAAACTCATCTTCCTGAGTTCAAATCTGGCTTTAGACTCTTATTGTGTGACTCTAGGCAAGTGACTTAACCCTGTTTACCACAGCTTCCTCATCTATTAAATGAACTGAAGAAGGAAATGGCAAAGCACACCAGTATCTTTGCCAAAAAAATTCCAAAGCAGGGTCACAAAGAGTTGTACTTTGAGAAACAACTGAAAAATAACAACAAAGGTCCCTTATGCCTCTGGATCTAGGATGTTATTAAATAGTTTTTTTAGCCAGTCCTTCTTCCAGTGGCCAATGGTTCCTCATTCATCATTCTGTAATTTTCAGGATAGGAAATTTTCCTAAGCAAAACATAAAAGCACAGATAAAACTGAAGAAAAAAGAAGAAACTGTTCATAAGTGAAACAACTGGTTTACAGAAAGATACAGTTTGCTAATCCAGACTAACTCCTTAGAGCATCAGAAAAAGAATAGGGAACATGGCTTCTACTCATCTGCAGCATTAAGGGACACTGAATGAAAGAGGTAGCTGGTAAGCTGTCATTGGGGTGTAAGTGTCCTTACTAACACAGGCCAAGAAAAGGTTGGCAGAGAAGCAATGTAGATCTTCTTTGCTCTCTATTCCACTGTCACTTAGGCTTCAGTTCCATATTCTGAGGTCACTTGCTACAATACTATTAGGAGATAGAATGGAAAATAAGTTCTCTGGAGAGGAAAAAAAAAAGTTGAATCAGCCCCAGTTGCTTCAGTCCCCTTGGTTTCATCTGCCTGACAACTGGCCAAAGAAAAGAAAACTCCCTATTCTGACCACTGAGTTTACCTAGTATACTATAGTTACGAGGAAAAAAAAGTTTCCTTTATATTATTTTTTCCATTACAAGAAAACCACAATTTATTCTAATTAGGAAATTAAATTTTAATTTGAGTTTTGGGGCCTTCTTTAAAAAAAAACTCAGAAGGGTAAAAAGAATAAAGTATAAGTATAAAAAGGAAAGCAATAACTATTTAATTTCTGACAGCCTCTGAGCCAGCCATAGCAAACATCAAGTAGAAAATCTACATAAAATCCCTAATCTGTAAACTAGAAATCTAATACTTATCATAGGGTTATTGTGGAGGAAAATGCTTTCCAAATTTTATGGTGATACAAAAATAAGTTATTATTACATGTGCTAAAAGGGAAAAAAAATTAATCTTTTTCTTTTAGTGAAGGACCAGTAACCACTGCAAGTACCTAAAAACAAAAAAATTCTTCTAAGCCCAGCAAGTTTACAGTTTATAATCATATCTTACCTTCTTTTAAAAAATTCCAGGAAGCTCAATGGGAATTTAAAAGTCTTTCCAGAACAACACAATTCTTACAACTAAGACTGTAGCCAAAACATCCTTACCCTAGCTTCTTTAATTGCAATTTCAGAAGTCTGAGTACTATTCTAACAGTGCTCCATAAAAACTCAACATTTACACAACTTCATTTTGTGATGTTATGAGAAGAGACAGCAACACATGCTTAAATAGTTCTATTTAAAAAATAGCCCTCCAGTTGAAACAAATCATTCCAACAGAAGCTCTGAATTATGAATGGTACCATTCAAAACTGAGGATATGATATTCTTTCAATATTCATAGAGCTTAATACCTTCAAACAGAAATAATTCAGACTGATGTAGCTCTCATTATTACTAAACCTAAAAATGACAGCAAAAAGAAGTATAATTTTTAAAAGGGCAAGGTAAGGTTTAGCTACCAAACAAACCCTTCTGCCAAGTTATCTGTGGGAGTGGAGATTTTATCTACTGACCTTTCTTCCTTTCACAGCAAAGTACCATACACCTTTTAGTTTGTTGCAGTGTAGAAGATCTCATTGCATGGGATCAAAGAGGTTAAGTGCCTTTCTTTCAACAGTAGTCTTTCTCTTTCTGAGGGAAACTTGGGAGAACGTGAATCTTGCCTTTTTGATCAGGTTATGAGTATTTTGCAAAGCAATGCAGGTGTTTGAGAGTACTCAAGAAATACAGTAGGAAACAAATATCACAATCCTCTGGCAAGAACTTTATCAAGGGCGTGCCTCAACAAAGACCCTTCTCTGCTTACTTATATTAGGGGAAGATGGACTCTTTTGGAATAGGTGTGGTTGAGTTCAAGACCAAGAAAAGGTTGCTAGTAAACTAGGAGCAATTATTTTCAAACATTCCTGTTACAGAAACTGTAGCAATCAAATTTCTCTGTGGTAAGCCTAGGTCCTCCCCAAAGCATCAAATGTTTAAAATTTGGTTACTGCTTCCAAGTCCTGGTTTGTCCTGGCTAAATAGAATGTTACATTTTTAAGGATAATATTTTGCTTTGTTAACTCCTTCACTGACGATTACGCTGTAAAGCAATGATACAGTAGAAAGTAAGTACTGTATTTGGACTGAAAGGACTCAGTTGGAACCTTTATTTTAGCATGTGATCATGAATCCCTGGGGAGCCCGAAAACCCTTTCAGGAGGGCTGCAAGGTCAAAACTATTTTTGTAATAATACTAAAATGTTATCTGCTTATTAAAATAGCACTTTTCCAACTACATATCTGTGTGAGGCTGGATTTTCTTCATACACTTCAATCAAAACAACACGTCACAATAGACAATGCAGAAGCAAATATAAGAATCCAGTTGTCTTTTATTGTCAGATATTTTAAAAGATTTGCAACAGTACCACTCTTCTTACTAAATTTTTTTGTTTTGAAAATTATTTTTCATTAAAAATACATCTTTTATGTTGACATGTAATGGGTTTATTATTATTTAAAATGAATATTTTAAAATTTATTAATTTTAATTTCTAATATGATAAATATTGATAGATATAATCAACATAAGCAAAAGCTCTTTGAAGTTCCTAATAGTTTCTAAGATTATAAAGGAATCCTGAGGCCAAGTTTGAGAAGCACCCCTCTACTCTAATCTCTACTTTGCTTACAACCTGTGTAAACTTGAGCAATCCAAAGTAAAAAAAAAAAACATTCATTAAGTGCCTATTGCATTTGAGCACTATGCTAGGCACCAGAGATGCAAAGCAGTGCTTGTTCTAAAGGAGACTGTAGTTTACTGGGGAACATAACCTAAGTCCATAAATAGAATGCTAGCAATGCAGCTCAGAGAGGGGGCAGCAAGAGAGCTTTTCCATAGGAGTTGGCACCTATGCTAAGACTAGAGGAAAGGCAAAGATTCTAAGGCAGGCACTCATTCCAGGCATGTGGAGGCTAAGGGGGGGTTAGGAGGCAGGCAGGAAAGGTGGAAAGAAAGGCCAGTGCAAAGACAGAGAACCAAGAAGGAGATGAAAGGCTGAGTTTAGCCAGTTTGCTTGGTAAGAGCATGGGGGTGGGGGGTGGTAACCTGAAATGAGTCTGGGAAAGGGAGGATGGAACCAGACCGTGAAAGACTCTAAATGATAACAAAGGGAGCTTGTATTTTATCTTCAAGGTAATGGGAAGCCACAGAAAGTTCTTGTGCATGGAACTCATGCTTATACTGGAAGAAGATTATTTTAGCAGCAGTATAGAAGACAGACCTATATAGGAGGGGAGAAACTAGAAGTCAGGAAACAAATTAAGAGGTTGTTAGATTAGTCCAAGCCAGAATGGCCTAAACTCAGGTATTGGTCTTGTGAATGAATGAAAGAGAGTAGATTTGAGATCTATCATGGTAGAATGAGTAAGACTCAACAACTGAATGAACATGTTGGGGGGGGGGGGAACTAGAGGACCTCCAGAGTCCCTTTCAGCTCTAAATCTATGGAAAATCACTGCAATTCTAGCTGGTTTGTAAACAGTGATATAAAAGAGACACTTCAGAAAATTGCATGTTTGCAAATAGTCAGGGCCTTGATAAGAAATGAAAACACATTACAAATTTTTCTGAAATAAGAGTAGATGGAGCTAAAATAAAGTATGAAAGAATAATTTAACAGGTCAGTAGAGATCAATGAAGTAAATTTGTCCAAATCAAAGCTCAATTAAAATATTACATCAAAGAAATAGAAGAGGAAGTGAAAAGGAAAAGAATAAGCATTTATACAGTGTTGTGCGCCAGGTCCTGGGCTCACTTTATACATACCACTATACCATGTGCACAGCAGCAGATGTATGCATTTCAAAAGAAAGCTAATTTGATTTCATTTGTCACCTAACTCAAACCTGGAATAATTTACTGTAGGATTTCCATGAAATCTGGCAAACGTTTTCTTCTCATTAGTATATGGCAGAAATTTTAAGTAGGACTTCAACATAAACAAGAAAAGCAGTATTATTTGTATAATACTCCACAAAACAAAACAAAATCATAGTGTTGGCCAAATAAACCTGATAAATTAGAATATAAACTCTTTACTTTGGAATCACAAATACAATTCAACAATTATGTACGTGCCTACTACGTGCAAGGTAGTGCATTAGGCACAGGTACTACTTAAGACAAAAACAAAATAGTCCCTGAACTCAAGGAATCCATTGCCTTTTAGCATATATAAAATATTTTTACAATTTTAATAACTTTAAGGATTTAATATTCTACCATAAGATTTTTAATTTATTGTTTCTTCATCTATAAAACATCATTATGTAAATCTCACAGAATTTTATCAGGAAGAATTTAACCAAAAAAAAAAACCCGAGTTGTCCTATTGTTGTTCATTTTGATTTTTCTAAACATCTCTGCTTATTAGTGTCAAATTCTATCTATATTATGTAGGTCTAAGACAATATCATCTCTCATTATGTTGTTACCAATCTGGCTGATTTTCTATATTTTTTGCCACAGGTTTCCATATTTTAAAATCATCTAAACAATTAAATTAATAAAACAATAAAATGACATTAAATATACTATACTGTCAATCATTTACATTTTACTTGTCTAAGAGTATACTGAATACTATTAACAGGAATATAAAGCAATTATTATAATCAAGTACTATAAAATATACCTATATTCTTTAAATTATGAACATGGCAATAAGCAATAATCATAAGAGAACACTTTTTTTAAGCAATTGGGGTTAAGTAACTTGCTCAAGGTTACACGGCCAGTTATTTCTGGGTGTGGTGCTAAGTATCTGAGCCCGGATTCGATCCCCAGGTCATCCCGACACTGGGGCTGGTGCTCTTACTTGCTGTGCTACCTGGCCACCCCAGAACACTTTTATCTTAACTGCTAACTGATCACTTATTTCTAAGCACAATTTAAGGAAAGAAAGTCCTGGATCAGTACCAACATTTGGTCTGGTCCTTTAGGATCAAAGATTTGGAGAAGAGTTCTTCGAGGTCATTTAGTCCAACTGGCTTATTTTACAGTTGAGGAAACTGAGACCCAAGGAGGTTAAGTGGTTTGTCCAGGGTCACACAGATAGTAAGTAGCAGAGCCAAGATTTTAATCCAAACACCTATGACTCCAAGTTCAGTACTGTGCAATGCTACCTTGATAAAATTCAGAAAGTCCTTTATATTTTCATAGTAATTATGACAGAAGTGAATTTCAGAAATTATCTAGTCTAAATCCTTTATCTTAGTTTTAGAATCAAGGGTCAGATTTAGGCAATGTTTGTGGATATAAGTCAATTTTCCCCCCTCTATTCCTCATTCCCAATTCCCATAAAAACTTATTTCTAAAAGTTATTTGTTTTTGTTTTTTGCTTGCTGATAGTTGATAGCTAGTTAATTTGACAAACAAGTGTGTCCTGATGCATTTCCTCCCTCAGATCTATTTTGACAGAGGTTTTCTGGACATAGTACCTTAACCAAAAAAAAAATGATCCTATTATCAGGAATTTCACATATTTCAGTTGAGTGGCAAGAATATTTTAAGACAAGACTTTTAGTCACCCTCAAATCACATCATATATGGCACCATATCAGAATAACCTTTCTCTGTAGTCAAAGTACCAAAGAGAGGTCAGAAAAAGTTCCTCATAAAATGCTTCCAAAGATTTTTTGGTTCATAAAATTTGGAATTACTTTTGCTATTTTAATCTTCATATGTATTGACTCCAACAATAAAGAAAAGCAATATTCAACAAAATTTTAAACAATACATCAAGATAAAATGCATACATAAAGTGTACACAAGACAAAAACAATCCATCAAAATAAAGAAGTAGAAAAAGAAAAATGTCTTTAAAAGTTCATTATGCTAGATGGTTTTTACTAAGTGAGAAAGAAAGCCTTCTGAAAAATGATGTTAACAGAGTCAAAAGGAATGCATAATATAGTCCTCAAATGAGAACCTAAATCTCCAATTCCATAAATTCCATTTTGAGCCCTATCACTAAGGGCTGTTCCAACAAGTTTCATAGGGCAAAAGTTCTCTACGTTTCTATTCTCCAAATGTTCCAATGTTGTATCTCTTTCCTTCCTAAGTCTTACATTCCTGATGGAAGGTATTTAGGTCAACAATAACTGAGGAATCAGAGGAGAAAATTCAAGAAGAGACGATAATAGATTTAATATCTGTAATTAATTTTGCATTTAAAATAGAATTCATAAAATCCCAAATAGAAGTTTAATCCCAATATATTTTTGTCTCTCATAACATAAGAATGCCTGTCAGAAAAAATTTGGAGGAGGCTGTTGCACTCAGATAAAGTGGAGAACTTTCTACCTAGACACCTTATCATGTAGAATGACAAACATTGAAAATAAATGTCAAACTTTGTCTTCATTTTTATTTAAATCTACATATAGAATCTCACTACATGATATTTTATGCATATTTAAATAAATATTCAAAATACTAGAACAAATGTTACACAGTAATTTTAAATATATTTCATATTAAGGATTCTAAGAACAAAATCTATAGTCACACCATATACTCTAAAATTTTTTTAAACATAATTCAGAAACTTCTTTTACTCCTCCAAAAACAAAAGTGGATCAGAAACTTTTATATATACATATTACAGAAAAGATAAGTACAGTATTTACTAACAATGTGATTATACACAAAGAGTTATATACAGATGCCCATCAGAGGTGACCCCAAACAAAACTATTAAGTAGGTAAAATTTATCTCTTAAGGAAATTTCTCTTCCCACTAAGACTGCCCTACTCTTTTCCCCCTTCCTCCTGACCTCTATCAAAACATATCTGCCCTGAATATACTAAAGTCCTGCTTTTTTGATTTCCAAAGCCTGACTAATGCAATAAAAATATCTAATCTATGCTGATGTGCTACAAATGGGCACTACTGCTTTATTTGTCTTTTTTTTTTTGCAATATACTCCTAGAGACAGTTTCTTAACCCAAAGAAACAACTCTACTAATAAAAATTTCAAGAGCCATAGCAGAGACATTCAGAACTGAAGAGTAGGTGATAGTTCACCAGACTGACCTAAAAGCTAAGTTGACCTGGGTAGTCAGCATATAAGTTTCATTCTACCCACCCCCTCAACACCACTCATCAATGTAACCCATATCTTGGGTTCTATGCTTTTAGTTTTTCATGTACATGTATCTTGTTTCCCAACAGATAATATACTCGGAGGGTAAGGACCAATTTACACTTCAGCACAGCAGGTACTCAAATTTTTGCTGAATTGACGTAATGCTACAATTTCCATTCATAAGATCAACTTTGAAGGGAAATACTATGAGTTATGCTTTTTTTTTTTTTGCCTTTTTTTGAGGGCAATTGGGGTTAAGTAATTTGCCCAAGGTTACATGGCCAGTGTTTTTTTTTAATGTGTTAAGTGTCTGAGGCCAGAACTGAACTCAGGTCCTCCTGACTCTGCGGCCGGTGCTTTACTCACTGCGCCACCTAGCCGCCCCAAAGATTAAAGACCTAGGTTTTTTTCATTTTTTTTTTTTTGAGTTATGCTTTTTTAAAAGAAATACATAGAATTTCCAATAATAGATTCCACTGAAAGAATGGCCTAGGCCTGAGTATACTGGCTAACACAAACTTTAGATTTTCTTTTAATTACACAATAATGCTGAGGTGGCTACACTGCCATTGTGCAATTTTCACATTGTGGTACTTTTCTCAGCTCCTGTCACAAGGAAAACAAAACAGCAGGAGGAAACAACTTCCAAATAATAAAGTATAAGGAAAACTAAGAAACTTCAGTCCATGTCCACTATGAGGTTTTTCCAGAGTTCATGAATGTGGGATGATTCATGCTTTCTGGTGGAAACAATAGGCAGTTTTACTGTATTCCATGATTTTCAACCCAAACCACAATAATGTTTGTGAATTTTAATGGCATTTTGCTTTTAAGAGCTGGTACTTCTTTTACTCTAATCACAGGATGTGATGCATATACACACATATAAATATATACATACACACATATGTACACATGTGAATTTTTTTCAAGATAGCATAAACAAAGTTCATAACATAAAGTTCAAATTTGCCCACTGAAAAGTACAGAATTTTGGATCTGGAAATAACCTCAGTAGCTATCTAGTGCAATCTATAACCAAAAAAGGATCCTCACTATAACATAATCAACCTTTGCTTAAAGATCTCTGGTGATGGGGAACTGATGACTTCCCCAAACAACCCATTCAATTCCTGGATACCTTTAACTGATCAGAAGTTTCCTGACATCAAACCCAAACTCGCCTTCTTAGCAAACCCATTACTCCAAAGTTATGCCCACTGAGGCTAAACAGAACAAGTCTATTTCTTTTTCCACATCATAATACCTGAAGACTGTTAAAATGTCCTTCCTGGATCTTTTCTCCTCAGAGTTTTCTTTTCTATACACTAGACTTCTCTGAAGCCAAGAAGATAACAAAAGATGTACAGAAATGAGGCAAACATCTTCAGTCAGGTCAGGTTTTATGAAGCATTATATCTCAAGAAATCTAATATTTAAGTCATACCAAGAGGCAGTTTAACTAACATTATATTGACAGGTAACGTGGAATGTGTATTTCCTAAATTAGCAGAAAATATATTTTGTTAAATAAATCCTTCAAATTCAAAGCTCTGACCCTCTTCAATTTCTAGTCAGAGTTACCTCAAGCACCAACAGTTTAAATGATTCACTCAGGGGTCACAGAACCAGAAGGTGCCAGAGGCTGGCCTTGAACCAAGACCTTACTGTCTTGGAGAACAGTTCTCTTTCCACTATACCATTTTGCTTCTCAGTAAGATTTGGGATGATATCTATTAGGACTCAGAGAACTTTCATGTAAACCTTGTTTGCTTCAATTCATATGTATTTCATTTTCTTTTACTTTGAAGGCAAAAGGAATTCTAGGTATTAAATCCCAAATATTAATTCATTTGATAAATATATTCAAGAAATCAATATATTTCACTTGGGTTTGAACTGAAACAATGGAAAACAATACAACTGTTTGTTTGCTTCCATCAAATACCATGAATCATCCCAACAATGCCAAATAGTGGAAAACATCCTAGTAGACACTGAAATTTTGTCTAGTTGAAGGGACTTTTTAAAAATTGCTATTCACAACCCTACTTCCTATTCCTATTACCAGGACCATATTACCAATATGGTCACCTGTAAGAGATCAGGTACAGTTTTCCATTTTAAAGATTACCACTAGACATACTATATGGAATTGTGCATGATGGCAAACAATCTTGGATATTTTTAACATTCACAGAGAAATCTCAGAAAAATGAGTGAAGTTTTCAATAAGTTGTATTAGTAGGAAACAGAGAGCATAAACTGGTATACTATGAATAGTTATTACCTTAAATGAGTTTTGTTTTGTTTTTGCCCAAGCAATCACTTTTTAAATTATATGAAAAATTGACGTACAGCTGATCTTTTCAATTGTGACAAAGCAAATTTTTTACATGCAAGAGACACTGAAAATCAACTACACAAAAAACACTCAAATGCCACTATTACTTTAGGTATGAGACAAAAACAAACAGAGAACAGATTTAGGAAACAGGTGTGGGGGGAATCATAAGCCAAAACACAAAGAGGATTCAGAGAACATGGGAGATACTGTAATAAGAAACATAAACTCAATGAAAGTACAGAGAACTGGAAATGGAGGTTGAACTGAGTGAATAGAATTAAGAAATTTGAACAAATTAGATTTTCAAACACTTTCAAATATGTAGGTAATTATATAAAATATGTTAAGGAAAAATGAAACAATAAAGGTTATAGTACTATAATAATATAAAGAGTCTATGTCAATATGGATTTGGATAATATGTGAATTCAGAAACTTGGAAGAAATTTGACATCAGAATTAAAGAATTTTGGCTTGTTGACTCAATGACTTAAGAAAAAAAATGGTAATTGTATAGATAAACTCTACTCTCTTCTTCAGAACCAGGAAGTTCTGAGAGAGCAGAGCTCATGCAAGTACAGTTTTTTCTTCAAATATGTATGCATGTGTGTGTACATACACTAATTATATATTTATGTATTAGTTTCTAGCTAGATCCCTATTCTTTATTTTTCTTCTTTCTGACTTGTTCCCATTATAAGCTACATTTTCATTTTCACACTGAAAAAGGATAGTGACAGAAGATGAAGGATCGCAATAATGCTTCAACTAGAAGCTCTTCCTTTTGACCTTTTCAAAGCCCCTTGAATATCTACTGCATACAAGAAGACCAAAAGTAGTTTCCGAAATAACACAGAACATTAAAGCCTTAAAAGTAGTAATACATAAACTTCAGAGTGATTAGAGTTATATTCTCTAAGCTGTGCATATTTTCTAGGTGGCATGGTATTCTAGACTAAGTTCTGGAGTTGAGAGGGCCTGGAGTCAGAAAGACTTGAGTTCATATTTAGCTTCAGATACTCACTAGCTCGAAATCACTGGGCAAATCACTTAAACTCTGTCTGCCTCAGTTTCTTCAGCTACCTCTCAGGTTCGTTGTGAGGTTCAAAATAGGTAATATTTGTAAAGCACTTGACACAGTACTTGACATATAGTGGGTGCTTAATAAATGTTTTGTTTCCTTCCTTACAGAACTTTAAAGCCAGAAAAATTAAGTAAACTGGAAAGTCATACAAGTAAGTATTATTTGGCTATTTCAAGTTGAATATGATTAATTTTCCACTTCTGTGAACTTTAGATTTATTACTGCACGAAACTGGATCATTTGAGCACTTTATACTTACAATGTAAATACAAGCAAAAGTTTTATAAGCCTTTATATAATCAAAACTTACTGTGCTTGCCAGTATAATGTGGTGCAGTAGAAAGTGATGAATTTAGTCAGAGGATTGGGGTTCAAATTCTGCCTACCATTTATAATAATCATGTGAGACTGAATTGCTTAACCTCTTCGGTCCTCAGTTTCCTAATTTATTGCAGTTCTTCATTTCAGCTCCTTCCTATCTCCATGCACAAGCTGTCCCAAACCAGACAGTTGGGATGAGGCAGCTGGTGGCACAGTGGACACTGGTCCACAGCACTGGACCTGCAATCAGGAAGCCCTGAGTTCAAATCCAGCCTCAGACACTTAACTAGCTGTGAGACCCTGGGCAAATCATTTAAACCCTCTCTCTGACTCCATAAAGAAAATTTCTAATAGATAATATGGCAATTAATAAAAGTGAAAACCAAAAACCTATTTTAGATGCCCATAATTATATTTACCTAGCATTGTGCCTCTTTAAAATGCTTTTAATAAATACTAAATACATCACATCTTTCTTTATAATTGAGGAAAGCATTATTCCTTCCCCCATTTTCTTTTTTTTTTTTTTAAGCAATCAGGGTTAAGTAACTTGCTCAAGGTTACACAGCCAGGTGTTTCTGGGTGGGTGCTAAGTGTCTGAGCCCGGGATTCGATCTCCAGGTCATCCTGACACTGGAGCCAGTGCTCTTACTTGCTGTGCTACCTGGCCGCCCTCCCCCCCCCTTCCCCATTTTCAAATGGGAATAGAGGTTAGGAATCATATTCAATGTCATTTGGAAGTAGATCTGGAGTTAGAATTCAGAGTATCTTGATTTTCAGTCTATCCAGTTGCTACTAGTAGGCCAAACAGATACTGTTGTAGTATATTTTCCTCCCTTTAATCTCTAGTAGACTATATAGTTATGACTTTTCTGAGCATCATAAAGTGCAAATTTCTCAGATGCAAAAATAAAATGACAAACCACCAACTCTAAAAAGGTCATTTATAACTCTCCATCAAATCTTTTTTCATCATAAACATAATTTTTCATCTAAGTGCACCAGATCTAAGTTTGTAGGAGGCCAGCATATACCTGTACAACTTCATAGGAAACAATGTCATGTCAATGTCATGCCAAGATGTATCATCTGAAAAATAAATGTTCTGCACCTTGTGTTCTGCAAATAAACAAGGCCATAAGAAATCCAATGGCAGGATACAAAATTGAAACAATTTTAATGGTTACATGTGTAATTGTTAAAAGCCTTTCATTTGGGGAAATTTTTAAAACTCCTTTACTAAAGAGGGTATCTTTCTAAATGAAGAGTTTAGCCAATCAAATTGGTGTATATTCAGAGAGTAGACGATTAACACATTTTCCATGTATGTAAAATAATATAATGCTTAGGTCTACATTTAAAAAGCACCATCTGAGGCATACTGAAATAAATTCGATGTCCAACACTTCTGATAGAAATTACCATTAACCTTTTGTCACTGTAACTTTCTTCTTTCTTAAAATACACTTTTTGAATTTTATAACTTGTAGGCACATAGTAATTAATTGAGATTTCATTAGTAAATATAAAATTACTTTATAAATGAAGAATGGTCATGTGCCCCTAAATTTCGATTGTTTTAAAAAATCATTTCTCTTAAAAGAACTGTATCTTATTAAGCATGTTGTGAAGTTTACAGTACAACTAAATGAGTTTTATATTCATTTTCCTGTCTACTATATATTCATATTTTATTAAGATTGCTCATTATGAATAAGTTTCTCTTGTGAATGAAAAAGTAAGTACTAGTTTTTCTATTCAAATAAATCCTTACACAAATTATGTATGTATTTCTGATGAGCTCTTATCACTCTTTGTAGTAATAACAAAGTAACATTAAGACTTTGGATACTAAAAGAAAATTTAATTTATACAATTAAAATTAATTATACCACTTTAGTGAGTGATAGTAAATTTAGAAATCATACCAAAAATACAAGTGTCAGATGTCAAAGATGAGCTTGCAGGTACAGGTTCTTGTACTAATTGACAATTTCCAGATGTATTAATATGTTAAGACAAGTCATAATGGCATTTCCCCAAAGTGTATTCTCCATAGAAAAGTTGCAGTTCAAAACAAAATATATATGTACAATAGCATCTTCCTACATTTGATCTACAACTCATTCAGCTAGCTGAAAATAAATTGTTACACTGATAAAAGCATTATTCTATTATCTTATAAGATGACTATTCTTCTCAGGGTCATATAAGAATTTGAGAACAGAAGCACTGAATTCCACAACACATCTCTCATTAGGTTCAAAGCAGAAAATACTCACAAAAATCATTTGCTTATTTTATTGGCATAAGTTATACTTCTAAAAGGTTAGAACATGCAATTTTCTATCAACATCCTGAGGAGAAAAAAAAACAATAGTTATTTATTTCAGGCATACAAGCATCATAAAAGACAGTACAGGCACAATTCATGAGGTTGACAGAGTTAATGTTATTTTACAGTAACATACTTTTAATTCATTATACTAAAACGCATATTAACATTACAAAACCAAATACAAATAATGTAGTTGATCACCTAGTTGGAACACTTATGACATAGCCTTTGAAAATTTGTCAACTATCCCATAAAACATGTTTCACCTAACATCTGCATTTTCAGAAGCCAATTAAAGCTATTAGGGTATACTTATCCTTTTAAGGAATCAGGTGTTTTCAGCAGGTAGAAACTATGGCGTTACCACAGAAAGAATAAAATATCTAAGAGTTTCTGGACTGTTTGCCCCATACACATAATGTTAGTCATTAAGATTCTAAAATAAAACAAATATTTAAATTCTTTACATTAAAAAGCTTTAAAAAAACTGTACAAGATTGTATGATTTATTTCATTTATTTAACATATTGTTACAGTAATATTACAAGATTTCCACAAATCAGCACCTTATTTCTAGAAACTTTTCAAACAGCACCATAATATTATTTACATAATCAGCAAAAACACTAGTATAATTCCATAGTGAGGCATACTTTCTGAAAGGATTCTCCTGATGGAATTTGGCAGATTTCCATGTAGGAACAACCTATTCTTTTAATTACACTTATTAAAAACTTATTTTGATGGGCATGAAAATGAATAAGGAACTGAACTACCGGGGTGTTTTGGATGCTTTTTCTGTTCTTTAACATTTCAAAACGTATTTTTATTTAGCCCAATTTGAATCTTGGAGATAGCTAGTACAGAATTTGGTTAAAAAGCACTACTCAGTATAAAATAGCAAAAAAAAGCTGGAAGTCTCAAACGCATCATCAGAAGTAGTTACTGAGTCTTTTTTATAACTGTGACTTTCCTCTTACATTAAAGTATTAAGAATATACTTATAAGTTAGATATGAAGGTATATTACAGACATACATAACTTGTCAACACTGAAGCCACTAATAGCAAAAAGCCAATTAAAATCCTACTAAACTTATGTATCATCACTTCATGTGACAGGCTATCAAATATACAAAAGGAAAGATAGCAGAGGCATAAAACTCTCAGCATATGCAATTCATTCCACTGTATCTAATAACTAAGGAACTTAAATTTTGAATATGCTGCAATACCTAGGCACAAAATGGGTGAGTGAAGGTTGAAGTGCCAAATCAGATTTTTCATCCTACCGTTTCCAACAGGTTCAGATGGAAGACTTTCTATGCTTTACAGCTGTATGATTTACTAATTGTAATAGTGATAACAGCGCTAACAATAGCAAGATACTAAGATATGCCATTTAAGCAGTAACCTATCTTTCCCCTCTCAGCCAAACCACGTTTTAAATAGAGAGGGGAGAAAATAATCTCTCTTCCTTCAGGTCCATCTTGCATTAAATAAAAGTTTAACTTTTAATTTCAAGGAAAATAGATTAATTAGCTGTTTTATCCTGTTTGTATTCAGCATGGATTATCAGATAACATCAGGTTAACAGTCGCAGCTCACGAAGGCATCTTAAAGATATGAAGCATCCCACTAGGGTTGATTATTATAAATATCCCATTACCCTGAAGTCGCCTGGCAATACCTACGTATACGTTAAGAATGATGAACGAGGTGAGGGGGGGAGGAAAGAGAAGAGGGAGGGAGTTACCACCTCAAATTCATGTAGGGCAAGAAACCTCTAAACCCACAACGTGATCTCTCCCCTCCCCCCCACTAAAAAAAAAAAGTGGACCAGCTACATTTTGAAAAACCCCAGAGGACAGATTCGGTCTGGTACTCACCCTTCTCCGAAGAACTCCACTCACAGTCTAGCTCCAACACTAGGAGGGAGGGAAGGCAGGGTGTCTGGCTGGCTGGAGGGGGTGGATGTGTGCGGTGGGGGGTGTCGGTGCGTCAGTGGAGTAGATGATTGGGAGTTTGGGAAGGGAAAGGTACTTAGTGGAGAAGGCGGGGGAGGGGGATGGGGGGGGGGGGGGTGGATGGGGAAAAGAAAATAAAGTCCAAAGGAGAAATAGACTGAGGTGAAGGGATGAGAAGGTGGGTGGGTGAGAAGGGGAAAGAGTAACCCCTTCCCCAAAATAAACCCACCAACTACCACCACCCCTGGAGGAGGTGGGAGGGAGGATAATAAAGGAATGAAAAAGAATGAGCGTTGGGTCAGTGACTCTTTAAAAAAAAAAAAGGCTGAGAAAGGAACAAGGACCAGACTTTAATGGAAAGCCCGGGCTGGCAGGGAGGCAGCGAGGAGACGCTTTTGCTCTATCCCATCCCTTTGCAGTCCCCGAGCAGAGGAGGAGGCTGGCTGAGGGGGAAGTTGCTGCCGCTCATGAGGAGGAGGAGGTTACACTGTAACAAGTACAGACAGACAGCCATGGATCAGAGGGGAGCTGGGAGAGGCGGCGGCGGCCGAGGCAGCGGCGGCAGCCGAGGCAGCGGCGGCGGCAGCAGCAGCAGCAGCAGCAGCAGCAGCAGCGAGCGGCGCTGGCGGCAGCAGCGGCGGCGGCGGCGGGCGGCAGCACCGCCTGCTCGACTAGCACAAGACATTTAATTGGATTGATGGGTTGTGCAGTGACTCACAGACTTTACTGAGTCGTACAGCAGTCCCCGCCCAGCTGGACAGGGAAGATGCTGGGAGGGGAGGGGAGAGAAGGGGAGGAAGAGAAGAAGGAGGAGGAGGTGGGGGAAGAGGCTGAGGAAGATCCGTGAGAGAAGGGGAAGGCGGTAGATCGACCCGACCCAGGGGCGAGGCGTTGGAGGGCGGGGTGTGTAAGGTGGGGTGGGGGAGCAGGACGGAGACGCCCAATGGCAAAGCCCGCCCTGGGGACGGACGCGAGCTGCGGCCAATGGGAGTGCTGCTCCCTAAGCGGCCGGCGTCACCCCCGGTCCAATGAGTCTTCTGAGGACACTGCCGAGAATTTGGGGGTGGGGAAGGAGAGTATGAGAGTTGGGGGGGAGGAGAGGTGGGTGGACGTTGAGACTGAGGAGGGGTGAAGGAGAGAGAGAAGAGGAACCCCTTTCTCGCTGGTGGGCGGCTCTCTTCTCTTCTCCCCCCACCATGTGCTGCCTCCGCCAATCGGAGCGCTGCCAGAGAGGTGATGGGCGTATTGTTGCGGCCAATGAAAAGCAGGAGGAGTAGGCCTGGGAGCCAGAGAGGAAGGAGTAGGCGGGTCTAAGCCCCTCCCCCCCACGCTTCCCTCTCGGTTTGGGTTGGTCACGCAAATAACTGTGTGAGGGTTGGGGCTGCCAGGGAGGAGGAGAAGGAGAAGAGAGCAGGGGCTGCTGGCTGCGTGACAGAGATAGGGACTGACTGTGCTGCCGACTCTGATCTGGGAGGAGGAGGTGGAGGAGGAGGAGGAGGAGGCAGGCAGGCAACTTACTCAGCGCACAGAGCTGCTGCCACTGCCGCCACCACCGCCGCCGCGGCCTCCCCCTGACTGGGGAAAGAAGTCCCACGGACCCCTTCAGGCGGCCCGGGACTCGGTGGGCTACGAGATGGGAAGAGAAATACTTTTAAAAATCCAAAAACTTTGGCCCAGATCTGTGTTGTAAGGGCCTCATGAGCCCGAGACGGTGTAGACAGCCCTGCTCAACTGTCGGGGCACCTTCCGAGGTGTTTGACAAGGGGGCGGGGTGGGAGCTGTGCCACCTTTGCCCCCTATTTTTTTTTTTTCACTAGAAGTCGGGTTTGGAGCAAGTTCCAAATACGCACACACCTACGTATACACATACATATACACACATACACCTTATTTCTGATTTAATTTCTGAAAAACGTTCTCTTTTAACTCCATTTACCACAGCAGCTAGGGCTGACTCTGTCTTCACCCTTAATCCCCGCGCTAAGAAACCTTCCCTTTAAATCTCCATCTCTCCGCTGTCCCCACTTTACCCCCACTCCCTTCCCTCCCCCTCCGATCTTCTCTACCTTGCCCTACGCTGGCAGCAACGATGATGCACACCCATTGGATCCTCAGCTAGCTAGCTGTCTATTCCCAGGAGCCATGGCTTTTTTCCATTTCTTGGCTACTATCCAGCAGTCATCTCACAGGCCTTAACTCTTTCCATGCCTTTGAACTGATGAAGAAAAGAAACGCTCTAGGTCAGCAAGGGGGGAAAAAAGAAAGCAAACAAACCAACTACCATCCATCACCCCCACTGCCAGGTGAAGTTCTGGCTGGGCACTAACTAAAACTTATTCTCCATAAAGCAAAGAAAGAGAAATCAGAAATCACACCTGCTGAAAACGGGAAGGGCTGTTTTAAGAGTCCTTCAGAAGAAGGCCCCAAATTGGTTTTTTTTGTGTGTGTACAGATCAACCAGGTTATTAAGGCGAGTGACTTAATTTTCTGGATGTAGAAAAGTCACTCAATTTGTAATATAGTTATTGAATATATTAAAGAATACTACATGAGAAAAGAAATTAAATTTCAAAAGCCTTTTTTTTTCTTCCCCCAGGTTGTTTCATAGCCTAGGTAAATGTGACATCAGGGTTGGTTTTTTTTCTATAGAAATGTTTTACTAATAGGGCCTAGAAAAGGAATTGGTCCTGTAATTTCATTAGTGTAGGGAACTCCTGGGAGAGCAGATTCCCTTTTCCAATTCAGATTGGCTCCTTTGCAATTGACAACTGTAGAAACATTGAAGTGACTTGCCAAGGATTCCTTGGCCAGTATGTGTCAGAAGCAAGTCTTGAACCTGTTTTTGACATTGTAGCTCCATCCACTGTGCTACACTGTATCTCTTGTATTAGTACTTAAAATATATATGGTGCATATAATACATAGTAAGTAGACTTTAGATATACAGTAATGCCTTCTATCTATAGATCTCTATTATTAGATCTATATTAGGCGACCTAAAGCACAGTTGGCCACAAGACAAATTTTTGGTGACTTTCTACTATTTCACAATGTAATAGCTTACATTTCTGTAATGCTTTGAGGTTTGCAAAGCACTTTACATATAGCATCTCTTTTCATCATCACAACCTTTTGAGAGATGTATTATCCCCATTTTATGGATGGAGAAACTGAGGCCCAGAGAGGTTAAGTGACTAATCCAAGGTCACATAGCAAAGTATCTGAGGCAGATTTTAAACCTAGGTCTTGCTGACTCCAGTTCTAGTAGTCTCCCCACTTCAACGGGCTGTTTCTATTGCATATCTTTTTTCAGATTCTACTCTCTTATTCTCTCCCTCTTCTTTTTATCTCTCCATCAACAACTTGCTTTGTCCTTTCCCTCCCCCACCCCCATTTTTTAAATTTTTAAATTTTTTGCTTTTTGGAGGGGGGAGGGCAGGGCAATTGGGGTTAAGTGACTTGCCCAAGGTCACATGGCTAGTAACAGGGTAGGTGCTCTATTCACTGTGCCACCTGGCCACCCCCAACCCCTTTTTTTCCTTTCCTCTTGCCTAGCAATGGAAACTACCAGTTAATTCTAGGCAAAATGGTGAAGTTAACAAAATGTTTCTTCTGTTTCCTGGGTGTGTTCCCACAGTTCTATTTTAAAATAAAACTTAATATAAAAATACTTCATGTATAGTATTATTCTCAAGATTTTAGTTTACTAGAGACATATGGCATAGCATAGACCATTTTAGTCTTATGCCCCTCACACTAGTTGCCTCCCTTTCTTCCCTTTTGAATATCTTTTCTCCCAGCCTCCTTTTCCTATATTTAGGTACAGTAAGACACAAATAGAAGTCAAAATGTGATTTTAGTTTGAGGGAAAAAAATGAGAGCAATTGAGGAGGGACAGTTCAGGCAGCAAGAAAGATGAGAGTGAGAGAGGGAGTCAAAGAGAAAGGGGTATGAACAGAAAGAGATTAGGGAAAGATGCAAAAGAAATAGAGGTCTTAAAGTCAAGAGAAAATTGAGAGGCCATCTGTCATGATCTCCCTCTTCTCCCATATGTGGAGAGGCCAGCACTTTTGTGTTGGATGGAAAGCAGAACCAAAGGCAATGATTCTGTTGCTGGGAGAGTGGGAGGATGGGGAGTGGGGCAAAGGTTGCTAGCCTCTTTCAGTTTTCTCAATCCCAGCTTCTGTAATTTGCATGGAACATGAGGGGGCCATGATGGAGGGTTGAAAGCAATTTCCCTACCACAACTTTATTCAGCTCCTTTGCAATTTCTAAGTGCAACGCTGGAAAATAATTTGCCAGGACCAGTTGTATAGTAGGAATTAAAAGGAACTTTATGACCATAACTCAAATAAAAATTGAACTGAAAGAGTCCAAAGGAATGCAGTAGAAAAAAAAAAAGCAGAGTAACAGAAAATCCTAAATCAGCTGAGAAAGCAGTTAACATGATGACTTCACCAGAGAATATCAGTGACTCTCTAGCTTCAGAAATGTGAGTTACTCCACCATGCATGTACCCTGGCCACAAAGAAGGATATCTGTTTGTGCCCTTTCACATGTGTTTACTGCATATATTCTCTCCCTATTCATGCTATTGTAATCTGTGAGAGAAGACACCACCGTGTTTAAGGGATCAAGTTTTCATCAGTACCTTGCTATGCTGTTTGACTCTATGTCTTTTGCATTTAATGCATGTGCTCCCTAATTGGCTGGTAAAAGAAACATATCAGTGGGGTTTCATGAACTATAGTGGTGAACTGGATGCTAGATACTGGCCTTTACCCAGAATGTGTCTCAGACCTGGAGTACTATTCAGGGTGGGGATAAGATTTTGGGGGGTAGGCTGTAGATGGTATGTTAATTCTATACCATAAAATTTCTTGACATTGTCCTTGTTTGTTTTTGGTGAAGTGGCCTTTTCCTTGCCAAGTCCAATGCCTCTGATATCCAGATTCCATCCCCTTCTGAATCATCTAGTAACTTGTGCCTTAAATTATCCTTTCTTTCTCTCTAACCTTCAACCTCTCCCTAGTAGATAGCTTGCTGGACTTGGAGTCAGAAAGACCTTCCTTCAGATCCCTCCTCATACTCTCATCAGTTATATGCCTGAGGGCAAATCACAACCTCTGTCAGTTTGTTTCCTGATCTGTAAAATGGGAATCAAAATGACTCACAAAATATTATGAAGTTCAAATGAGATAATGTATGTAAACCTTATGTAAATGTTAGCTATTATTTTTACTAAGAGTTCTGTCTTTGTTGCTTACAAAGATATCTAGTTTTTCCCCATCCTTAAAAAACCTTACTTGACTCTGTAATCCCTTAAGCTATTATCTCTCTTCCCTGTCATAGCTAAACTCCAAAAGCTGCCTAAAATTCCTTACATTCACTTACTTACTAATCATTCATTTATTTGTGTGTGCTTATTTTTTTAATTAACAAAAATCCACCTTCTCACCCTCCTACCCCACCAACAGCTGAGGACAAAAGAAAAACAAAACCTCTAAAATAAATACAGGCATACCTCGGAGATATTATGGGTTCGGTTCCAGATCGTCGCAATAAAGCAAATATCACAATAAAGCAAGTCACATGACTTTTTTGGTTTCCCAAAGCATATAAAAGCTATGTTTACACTAAACTGTAGTCTATTATGTGTGCAATAGTATTATGTCTACAAAAATGTTTATACCTTAATTAAAAAAATACTTTATTGCTTTAAAAAAAAGCTAACCATCATCTGAGCCTTTAGCAAGTGGTGATCTTTTTTTGCTGGTGGAAGATCTTGCCTCTATGTTGCTGGATGCTGACTGATTGCTGAACACTGGGGTGACTGTGGCAAATTCTTAAAATGAGACAATGAAGTTTGCTGTGCTGACTGACTCTTCCTGTCCCTTAAACACTTAGAGGCCATTGTGGGATTATTAATTGGACTAATTGCAATATTGTTGCATCTCAGTGAATAGGGAGACCTGAGGAAAGGGATAAAGACAGGAACAACTAGTCTGTGGAGCAGTCAGAATACACACAATGTTCATCAACCCAGTTATGGGTTCTTGGTGCCCCAAAACAATTACAATTACATTGAAGATCACTGACCACAGATCACCATAATAGATATGATAATAATGAAGTTTGAAATATTGTGAGAATTACCAAAACGTGACACAGATACATGATATAAACATGTGCTGTTGAAAAATGGCACTGATAGACCTGCTCAATGCAGGGTTGCCACAAATCTTCAATTTGTAAAAAATGAAATATCTGTGAAGTGCAACAAAGCAAAGAGCAATAAAACAAGGTGTGTCTGTATAGTCAAGCAAAACAAATTTCTGCATTGGAAAAATGTCTCTGTGCTCTGAGTCCTTCACCTACTAGGAAATGAATAGCATGCTATATCATTAGTTCTCTGGAATCATGGTTGATCATTACAATGATCAGAGTTCCTAATTCTTTCAGAGTTGCTTGTCTTCATCACATTGTCATTATTTAATTCTTCTGATTCTCTTCACTTCATTTTGCATCAGTTCAAACAAGTCTTCCCAGGTTTCTCTGAAACCAACCCCTTCATCATTTCTTATGCACAATATTATTCCATCACATCTATATACAGAAGTTGTTCAGTCATTCTCCAATTTATGGACACCCTCTCAAATGCCCATTCTTTGCTACCTCAAAAAGAACTATATTTGGGATGGCTAGGTGGCACAGTGAATAGAGCACCGGCCCTGGAGTCAGGAGGACCTGAGTTCAAATCTGGCCTCAGACAGTTGATACACTTACTAGCCGTATGACTTTGGGCAAGTCACTTAACCCCAATTGTCCTCCAAAAAGCAATATATACACAACCTTAATTAGAATTTATTTTACTTAGGACTAATTCCCCCTTAATCTATCCTCCCTCTAATTCATCCTTCCTCCATTTCCCCTCTCCCTCTTACTTCCCTATTGAGTGAAATGTTTTTCCAAACCCAACTCTGTGTTCGCATTTTCCCATTCTTTAACCAGTTCAGATGAGAGTGAGATTCAGATACTAGCTGCTACTTTCCTCACTCCCTTTTTATTTGCATAAATGTCTACCTACGATGATTACACAAGATAAATTTCCCTAACTTTCCTTTCCTTCCCCATCTAATGTATTTATCTGTCTCTTTCCACTCTTCTCTTAATATCATTAAGATATAAGAACAGTGATTCTTCTGTCTACTCTATGACCTCTGATGATGATAAGGTTCAGCGGGAATGCACATCATCTCCCCATATTGGAATGTAAGCACGTTATCTTTGTCTAGACCTTTATCATTGTTTATTCTTGTTAATTTTTTTATGACTCTTTTAAGTCTTATGTTTGAACTTCAGTGTTTCTACACAGCTCTGTTCTTTTGATGAGGAATGCTTGGAAGTTCCTTATTTCATTAGCAATCCATGTTTTCCCTTGTGTGATTATAAACAGTTTTGCTGGCTAAGTTATTGTTAGGTATAAGTTTATATCCTTTCCCTTCTGAAATACTGTGTTCTAAACTGCCTGCTACTATATAGTGGTGGTTAACTGCCAAACCATGTGTGACCCTGACTCTAGCCATTTGGATCATGAATTCTTTTTAGCTGCTCGCGGTATATTTTCTTTGACCTGGAAGCTCTGGATTTTGGCTATGATATTTCTGGAAGTTTTCATTCTGGCATTTCTTTCAAGAGATGACCATTGGGTTTTTTTTTCTATTTCCACTTTGACCTCTAATTCTAAGAAATCTGGGTAGCGTTCTTTTAATATTTATAAGTAGGGGTGGCTAGGTGGTGCAGTAAATGGAGCACCAGACCTGGAGTCAGGAGGACCTGGGTTCAAATCCAGCCTCAGTCACTTAGCACGGGACTGGCCATGTGACCTTGGGCAAGTCACTTAACCCCAATTGCCCTGTCCTCCCCCCTCCAAAAAGCAAAATAAAAATAATAATAATAATGTCTTGGGCTCTTTTTTTTTTTTTGTCATGGTAGTCAGGTAGTCCAGTGTTTCTTCAGTTTTTTTCTACTTGATCTGTTTTCCTAGTCAGTTGTTTCTGCTAATAAGCTACTTAAGGTTTTCTTCTTTTTTTTTCTTCTTTTGACTTCTTTTTAATATTTCTTGTCTCATGGAGTCATTGCCTTGTATTTGGTCCATTCTAATTTTTAGGGAATTTGTTGCTTGGGTCAGGTTTTGTATCTTTTATGCCAAGCTATTAATTTCCTTTCCAATTCTTCCATAGTTCATATTTCTTTATTTTTTTTTTACCTCTACCACTATTATTTTTTATTAAAAAACCATTTTATCTCTTTTATTTAAACTCTCTCTCCACCTGTTCTAGGACTTCTAGTTGAATTTGTGTCCAAGGTGTGTTTTACTTTAAGGCTTTGCTTATGGATGTTTTAGAGTTATTCTTTTCTGAGTTTGTGTCTTATATATCTCTGTTATCATAATAGCTTTTTATGGTGAAATTATTTTTTGTTTGTTTGCTCATTCTTCCAGCCTACTTCTTGACTTCAGACTTGATGTTAGAGCCAGGTTCTGCAACACTTCTGGAAGAAAAGTCTTGGGCTGGTCTTGGTGCTGCTTTCTTGAGGTATTGAGTGGTGTGTTATTTCCAGGATCTCAGGGACAACTCAGACTGGAGACCAGCAAGTTTTTAGTCCTCCCAAAATAGTCTCATCCAGGGAAAAGTCTTACTGCTGCCCCCCTGGTCTGAGCTCTGCAAGTTCTTGAAGTTTGGGTTTGAGTGAGACTCAGTTGGACTCAGTTGAACTCAGCTGCTATCAGCTCTCTGGGAAGCACCACTGGTTCTGAGTGACAGAACTGCAAGACTCTCTTTGGTCTGGGATTCCTGCCTTGGAAATTCCTCTGCAGGCTTCATTCAGAATGGGCTAGAAGTTGGAGCTGAAACCCTTCTGTGCTCCTAGGGTACAAGCATCACCACTACTGTTTGTTTTTGATCTTACTCCTCCCAGCCTGTGGCAGCTCCTTACCTCAGAATGCCTCCCCTGAGTGCAGGTTCTTTTCCACATTCTACCCTAGCTTTATGACCTGTAACTGGGTAGGGGACAACAAAGCTTCCAGTTGGCACCTGCACCTTCAATAAGCCCAAGTATGGGTCTGGGACCTTCTCTTGCCCCACTGCACACCCTCTCCCTACACATTGGATTAGTCTATACAAAGTGTTCCTCACCCAGAATCTACAGACCTCTCTGTCTCCTCATGCAGACATGGGCTGGAAAAAAATAATTTTGACTTTTTCTTGGATTTCTCTATCAGGATTTTGTCTGGTACATTTTCTACATCTGTTTAGAGAAGGCTGAGGGTAGGAGGAACTCACTATACTGCCTCCAGCTGCCCAATTTTGACTCCCCACCCATTTACTTTTTAACCCTTGCAATATGATTTCCAGCCTTATGATTCAACTGAAACTGATTTTTCCAAAGTTGCTAACAGTCTCTTACTTGCTAAATTCATGGCCTATCCTCATTCTCTTTCCTTTTTAACCTATCCACAGAATCTGCTACTGTTAATCAAAGCCTCCTAAAAACTATTTTCTTCCTATGTTTTTGTCATTCTACTTTCTCTTGGTTTCCATCTACCTGTCTGACTGTTCCTTCTCATTTTCCTTTACTGGATCACCATCTGTTTTCAGCCACCAAAGCTCCATTCTGAGTCATTTTCTCTTCTATTTGAATTCTCTCTTTCTCTCTCTCTGTCTCCTCTCTCTATCTCTCTCTGTCTGTCTCTGTCTCTCTCAGTTCCCCTGGAGCTTAAATATCATCTCTCTGCAGAGGTCTTCTAGATCTCTACATCCAGCCTTGATCTTTCTCCTGTCATCCAAATTAACCAATCAGTAGGACTTTATTAAGCACTTACTATGTGCCACTGTGCTAAATACTGGGGAATATAAAGAAAAAAAAATTTCTCATTGCCTGTTTGACAACTACCTGAATATTCTATGGGTATCACCAACTAAACACGTCAAAAAAGAACTCATTGTCTTTTCCCCAAAATCCACTCCTGCCTGCACTTTTCTATTTCATCCCAGTCACCAAGGTTTGCAGACTTGTCATAGGATCATAGATTTGGAACTGGAACAGACCTTAGAGGTCATCCAGATTAGCAATTCTCAAACTTTTTGTTCACAGGACCCCTTTACACTCTTTTTTTTTCTTTTTGGAGGGGAGAAAGCAAGGCAATTGGGGTTAAGTGACTTGCCCAAGGTCACACGGCTAGTAAGTGTTAAGTGTCTGAGGCCATATTTGAACTCAGGTCCTCTGACTCCAGGGCCCATGCTCTATTCACTGCACCACCTAGCCGCCCCCTTTTATACTCTTGAAAATTATTTAGGCCCCCAAAGAGCTCTTCTTTATGTGATTTATATCTATCTTTGTTTATCCTGTTAGAAAGTAACATGTCTCAGTATAATTTTAAAGATAATTTTGACCTTGTAGACACCCTAAAAGCAGCCTTTGAGAATTACTGATCTAGACAAACCCTCTCATTTTACAGTTGAGAAAGCTGAAGCCCAAAGAAGGTGTCACTTGACCAAGGTCATATAAGTAGTGACAGAGGCAGGGGTTTAAACAGGAGTTCTTTTATACTACATATGATAGTCTTTCCCCCTGTGTCATGGTGCTTTAACGTCCCATTTCCAATCAGTTGCCAAGACATCATTTCTACCTCTACAATGTACTTTACCTTTATCTTCTTCTGTACTCTGATGTAGCTACCATCTTAGTTAACGCCCTCATCACCTCTCACTTCAAGTATTCCAATAGCCTCCTGATTAGGTACCTGACTAACAAGCTCTTGCCTTCTCCAAACCTATACGGTCTTCCTAAAGTATAAGTCTGACCATGTTAATCCTCTACTCAAAAGTTTTCAGTGACTCCCCATTGTCTCTAGGATAAAATACAAACACCCTTGTTTGCCATATAAAACTCTTCACAGTTTGGCACCTCTACCTTTCCAGGGTAATTTTATATCACTCCCCTTTGAATATTCTATATATCAGATCCTCAAACTCAGTTTTTCCATCTCCTTCCTGCTTCTATATCTTTGTGCAAGTCACCACCTTATCCTCTATCACCACCTTTAAACTCACTTCCTCTTTACTTCTGCCTCTTAAAATCACTGATTTTCTTTAAGGCTCAGCTCATGTGCTACCTCCTACAAGAAGTTTTTCCTGATACCCTTGTTAAATGTTCTTTCTTTTTTCATATTATCAGGTAGATATTTGCTTGTTTACATGATCTAAGACTTCCATCCAGAAAATGTAATCTTCTTGGTGGCAGGAGCTATTTTTTCTTTCTTTCTAAAGGTTTATTGATGAGTTTTGTTTGTACATTACAAACATTTCCAAATTGCTTGTAACCAGGGAAAGCTCTTGTAACAAAATAAAACAATTAAACAAAGTTAACATCACAGTAATTTCATCTGAAAGTTCATGTAACATTCCATACCTGTAGCCCTACCAATCTGTTTTTGTTTTTAAAAAATTAATATTCTTCTCTCCCTCCCATTTCTACTTCATTAGAAAAAAAGAGCAAAAATTCCTTGTGATAAGCATAGCCAAGCAAAACAAATTCCTTCATTAGCTGTATGTAAATAGACATATGTGTGTACACACACACAAATATATATACATACACATTTATAGCACACACACATATGTGTAACAGTGACTACCCTGGCTCCCAATGCCTGAAAAACAGGTATATTACATTTTGTCTAAGTTTTCTGCCATTGGCCAGCGTTCCTGTGGAGGGTGTTACCCCAATTGTAGGAGGTATCTTTCCCCTCAGTTCCATCTAACCCCTTAACAATCCAGTTTTACAAAGGAATATTTACTTCAAAAGAACACGGCGCTACTACCCCCTCTCTCCCAGAACATGTGGGCATAATCTTCTTTTGTGCTTCACGCTCTGGGGAAGGAATTGAGATTAGGTTGATAGTTTAGCTCATTCCCTATATAACCCAGTCCCAAATCTCAAGTCCAAAGCCACCACCAATGGGCTTGAGGCTCAGGTATCCTGACTTCTTGTAGCTTTCCTGCTGGGTGCCTGCAATCTTGCTTCCAGGTTTGGCATGGCTCAAACTGCAGGGTAGAGGAGGGGATTCCACCACCTGCACCTAGCTCCAAAAAGGACAAACAGAACAAACCAAAACAAAATCCTAATCTCACACTTTTCTTTGGGCCAAAGAAAGGCAAAAGGGAGGAAGGGAAGAGGTAGAGCCCTTCCTCCCACTTAGTCAGTTCATAGCTTCTATGGTATGGCTGAATTGGGATCCTTTAGCCTTTCTGGATGGCAAGGGAAAGAGAGAACGACTGCTCCAGGGTGGCAGTTTTAATGATATGATCTTTTCTGGCTACACAGCCAATTAAAAGAGTCTACTCCCCACCATGTGGTAGGTTTATATAGAATATATTCTCCCAGAAATTGGTTCCTCCATCTTAGAATGCTTCATCACTCTGTTACACATATATACATGTGTCTATATGTATACATATATTATACACATGCATATACACATATGTGCATGTATATTATACCATATACAACACACAAACACTGATATACACATGTGCATATATTATATATACATATGTGTATATGTTTGTTTTTCCCCATTATTTCTCTATCAAGAAGTGCATAATATGCTTCACCATTGGTCTTCTGGAATCATGAATGGTTATTTCATTGATCATAGTTTTTAGAGCTTTCAAAGTTATCTGTCTTTGCAGTGCTGTTCTTATTGAATAAATGTTCTCCTGGATCTGCTCATAGTGTTTTGCATATAATAGATACTTCATAAATGCCTGTTGTATTATATCATTAGGAAGACAAAGAGAGGAAGAGAAAGAAATGTTTATTGAACTGAATTGAGAAAGAGGGATGAATAGTGGGGAAAAAAAAAGATAGATCATATATAGCAAGAATGCTTCTAGGAATACCTTGGCTTGCTATGCCTGAAATAAAGAAGGCTTTTAGTGTATAGTAATGTGTGAATTATTTGGGAATAGGTAAAATAACTAAATTTATTGACTACGTAGTAAATCTTAAAACTTCGTATAGCTTTTAAAAAAAACTATTATCTTTTTACTTTTCAATCAAATAAGATGTTTGTAAAGTGCTTACTTAGCACAGTGCCTGGTATGTCATAGGCACTTAATAAATACTTATTCCCTTCCCTTCTCCTATAATCACTTATCTCACATAGTTTGGCATTGAGCACACAAGATTTTAACATATGTTTTTTAACTCTTCATCGTGAAACTATATTTTTATCACATTGAATACTGAGGGCCTTTGAGAGCAGTCCATTTTGCCAACTCTAGCATTGATTGTAGCCTGTAGGTTTTAAATGGGATTTAAATCAAGTTCTGAGACCATCAAAGCATGTTCATGTCCATGTCTTGGATAAATTTCTTAACTTCATGTGACATGCAGCATGGTAGCCAAGGTCAGGTTGCAGTATTTCATCTCCATTTGGGAATTGCTATAATTTGGGAAAAATTCTGTCTCTTAGTCTATTACTATATTCATCAGAGTTTGTCTTTCTATCAATAGGGATGACTTCTAAGCCCACTAAAATAAAAAAAAATCTCCAAAACATTTATAGCAAGGGTTGTAATGTGTGACTTACAGAGAGTCAAGAACAGAGACATTTCTAGTATCTTCTCCCCTCCATGCTTCACCAAGGGAGATTTTAATTCCTGCCAGGAGGGGAAACAGGGGTTTGAGGCTAGAGGCTGGCCTGCCCAGATGCTGTTATAATCTCACTAAGACTTCTGGGAATGGTTTAGATGTAGCCTTGAATGAAAAAGAAAGTTTTACCTTTAAAAATGACCTTTCTCCAAATTTTAATAATCCAGTAATTAGTAATTTAGTAATCCAGTCTGTATTGTGGCAGTCATATTTGGGCAAATAGGCAGCTAGGTGACTAGGTGGCTTCAGGACCTGGAGTAAGGAAGATGAATTCAAATCTGACCTCAGGTACTTACTAGCTATGTGACCCTAGTCAAGTCACTTAACCCTGTTTGCCTCAGTTTCCTCATCTGTAAAATGAACTGGAGAAGAAAATGGTAAACCACTCTAGTATCTTTGCCCAAAAAATCCCCCAAAACCCAAAAGAGGTCACAAAGAGTTGGACATCACTGAAACAATTCAACAATTTTGTATTGTATTACCCATGACAAGCATTTTTTTTTTACTTCAGAGCAATAATTAGTGCCTGTTTTACCGGTCTTCTACCTAACCTTCAAAGTTTAAGAATTCTGTGTTCCTCCTGTAGAGAAATATATAACTGCCAGCTGACATCCTTCACAAGGTCTTTGTGTATTTTCTGAAGCTTAATTAGGGTGTTTTTTTTTTTGTAGCAACAGTTTGTCGATTATTAGTGACTCTTATCAGTTACCATGAGTTGAATTATCACTTCTATGTAGATGACTCCTAGATCTTTATATCCATCCTTCATTTCAGTCTGGAGCTCCACTATCACATCACTAACTTGCCTTTGGATATGTTGAATTTAATATTCCTTAGGTTTCTCAAATTTAAAACAAAATAGAGCTTATCCACTTTATTCCCAAAACCTACCCTTTTTCAAACCTTCCCTACTTCTTTTTTTTTTTTTTTAAAGCAATCAGGGTTAAGTAACTTGCTCAAGGTTACACGGCCAGGTGTTTCTGGGTGGGTGCTAAGTGTCTGAGCCCAGGATTAGATCTCCAGGTCATTCCAACACTGGAGCTGGTGCTCTTACTTGCTGTACTACCTGGCCGCCCCTCTTTTTTTTTTTGAGGGGGGAATATAGGGCAATTGGGGTTAAGTGACTTGCCGAAGGTCACACGGCTAGTTTGGTGTTAAGTGTCTGAGGCCGGTTTTGAACTCAGGTCCTTCTGACAACAGGGCCGGTGCTCTATTCACTGCACCACCTAGCTGCCCCATTCCCTATTTTTTCAAAGACAAAATCATTCTTTCACTTGTTTTTCACATCTTAGGTATCATTCTCAATTATTCACTCTTAGGCACCCAACATATTAAGTCTGTTGCCAAATCTTTCCATTTCTTCTTCCACAACATCCCCTGTCTATACCTGATTCTCTCCATTCACACAGCCACCCATCCAGATCAGGTTCTTATCACTTCTGGCATGACCTATTACAATTATTTTTACCACTCCATCTTCCATGTAGATGCCAAAGTGATTTTCCTAAAGCACAAATTTGCCCATGTTTTGCCAGCTCAATAAACTCCAGAAGCTCCTTATAACTTCTCATCAATCAACAAGCATTATTAAGCATCTGCTATGTAAGAGGCACTGTGCTGTGTCTGGGACACAAAAAAAGACAAAAGATAGTTGCTGCTCTTAAAGGAACTTAAGGGGGACCACATGCAATTAACTATGTGCAAACAAGACATCTATCACCTAAACTGGAGATAATTTCAGAGAGAAGGCACTAAAATTAAGAAGAGCTGGGTAAGGTTTCTTGAAGAAGACTTCCAGAATCAAATCAATTAATAACATTTATTAAATATTTGCTACATGCCAAACTCTGTGCTAAAAGTACAATCCCTACTTACAAGGAGTTTGTATGTAAGTTCCTCTTTTTGGCATTTAGAACCCTTTACACCCTGATCTCATCCTGCCTTTCCTGCTTTATTACATAGTACTCCCCTCCAAGCTCTCTACATGCCACACAAACTGGCCTTCTTACCTTTCCCTACCCATGATTTTCCATTTCTACCAGTTGCTCACCTCCACCTCTTAAAACCCTGGGGGGTTTCTTTTAAGACTCAGCTCTAAAGCCACTTTCTATATGAGACTTTTTCTGGTTGCCTCAGATACTGTTTTCTTCTCCACAGTTCCTTCGTATCTATATATGCCTACTTGTGTGCATACTGACTCCCTTGTTAGAGTGTTACCTCCTTGAGGCCAGGGAGTAGCTTGTCTGTCTTTGTATCCCCAGGACTGAGCAACTAGTAGTTGCTGGCTCAGAGCACATCTTAATAAATACTCTTTAATTGATTGATTGCTACTCCACTCTACTTCTTTTTCCTATTTTTCCCTTTTGAACAAGTTATACCCTTCCATTGACATATTATAGTGATAAGTGCTATTCCAACAAATTTCAGTGATGTTCATGAAATCAGATTTGTTTTCCTGCTTTAGTATGTTGTAATGGCAAGCAAAGAAGTATTTAGCACCTTGTTTCAGCTATTTAATTATTTAGTACCTTGTTTCAGCCCAAGTTTCTTTTGAGCCTTGCCCATGGTTACATCAAGTCTTTGTTAAGAAATGGGACTTGTAAGGGCAGCTAGGTGGTGCACTGAATAGAGCATCTGCCCTGGAGTCAGGAGGACCTGAGTTCAAATCCGGCCTCAGACACTTAACACTAGTCCTGTTACTTTGGGCAAGTCACTTAACCCCAATTGCCCCTACAAAAAGGAAAGAAAGAAAAGAAAGAAAAGAAAAAAAAAGAAAGAAAAGGAAGGAAGGAAGGAAGAAAGAAAGAAAGAAAGAAAGAAAGAAAGAAAGAAAGAAAGAAAGAAAGAAAGAAAGAAAGAAAGAAAGAAAGAAAGAAAGAAAGAAAGGAAGAAAGAAAGAAAAGGAAGGAAGGAAAGGAAGAAAGAAGACTTGTGAAACCCACAGTGGGAGGAATTTGCTGATGCAACCAGAAGGGGTGGAACAGAGAGGAGCTAATGACTATATATAAGGAGAAGTACAAGCTGGGAAAGGGCAGAATTGAGAAGGGAACACTTGTGGTGGTGGCACTCTGTCTCTTCTGTTTCTCTTGATTTTTGTTTGTAATACTTTGTACAGAAGCCCTGGGACCTTACTGAAGCCCTGAAAGAGGATTTTCTTGTCTGTTTACAGAAGTCCTGGAGGAGGGATTTAAAGGTACTGGGACTATACTGACAATTTGTGTTGAGTTCTCAGACTTTGTGGGTCTGTGTTGATTTCACAGGCAGAAAGTGAATTGATGATGGTGCTGGCAATGTTTATGAGAGTTGTTTTGGCTCTGTTAAAGCTTTGTCTTCCCAGAAACAGAAACTGTGAAGGACTTGAGGTAGACTGGACACTGTGAGCTTCAATATGGAATGAGAGCTGGATGGGGAGCTGGATGAGGAGCTGAGAGTTGTCTACCTTTGAAGCCAGGTGACAGTTGAGGAAATTCAGGCAAAACCTGGGACCATGGAAGAGGAACCATGGAATCTGAGAGCCAACCTTGAGTCAAGATGAAAAGACTTCTCCTTGGGTACTGAATGCTGACTGAGAAGATCATGATTTATTGTGGTCTAGGGGTAGGAGAACTTTTACTCTGTACCTTGTACCTCTTAAGGATTATTGAGTTTAAGGATGATTGGAAACTAATCTCCAATGAAGAAGAAAGAAGACTTTTTGACTGAGAGATTAAGACAATGTGACCTAAGGGTAGAGAACTTTGACCTTTGTATTTTGCGTCCCTTAAGGAGGCTTGCTCCTTAAGGATGATTGAGTTAAGGACTTACTGAATGATATCTATTTTGTTTAAAACTACATGGCCACTTTGGTGAAAACTATGTGGCCACTTTAGCAATAAGTTGTTATGTTATAACATTGTGAATGCTGTACTTCGGTTTCTGTGAATGTTTTGTCTTAGTTTATTACTGAATAAATAGAGAATTCACTATATTATGTGATCATAACCTTAAAGCTATTCACAGCAGCAGTCCTCTGGAGAGCTGCTCATGTTTGGCTTTACAGATGTGTAGTTTCCCTTGTTTATACATGATGTATTTGTATACAGACATCTGAAGCTGTGAGTTTTATTGTTGGCACCTTTCTTGGATTTTTGTCTCCCATGAATTACTGGGCTTCTCTATTTTCTTTTTTCCTATGCTTCTTTTTATGGTTTTTAGTTTTATATGTACATAAGTAGCTTTCTTCCTTTCCTTTTTTAGTTTAAAGTGCCTTTGATTAGACTTGCAAAACTCAAGGCCCAGGCACTTTTAGCAGTCCTCATTATGTGTACTCCTGGCCAAAAGAGTACATCATTCTTATATTTTGAACCACAATTTAGCAATTCAAATCCTGCTTTCAAATATCATTTTCCTAATAGGCTATCCACTTTCCAAATCAGTTTTTCTCCTCCGAAACTCTTGCCTTCAAGAGTTTCATTCACCAGAAACAATGAAAACACTACTTGTTCCTTAAAGCCTTTAATTTTTTGTCTAAAACTCTGTTATCTTTAGCACTGCTTTCTAGATTTCTTTTGGCAGTGTAATTTTTGCCCATGTGAATCATCAAAAGTGCCTAATAGTAATCAAGTTTAAAAAGTCTTCAGAAGTTCTCAACTACTATGTTCTAGATACATTCTCCAGGAAAACTGGAGACCTCCTTATTGTTAGTGTCATGTAAATAGATAACTGCCTCAGTACTCTGAAAAAGAGTCATCAGCTGCTGCTATTGGTCTCTCTTCTAGCCCTTTCTGGATGTTCTCTGAAAGCTTGTGGAGATCCATTGCCTAGAGAGGCAATATAATACTCCCTCTAGAGAGGGTTCAACCATTCTCTTGCTGGGAAGAACCTCATAATATATTATTTAAATGCAAATATTCAGTGTTCCTTCTCCTTTTCCTCTGTGTCACATTTTTATAATTTTTAATCTTTTAACATCGGTCAGAGATTGTTGTTGTTTGTCCTTTGTTCTCAAAGAGGAGGGAAGTGATGTCATGACATGCAAGTTAAATTGGAATTAAATGAGGGAGGCCTATGCAAAGCCACCAGCCTCACTTTCTCCTCTGGAGTTATGTGGTCCAGTGACAAGATACAGATCAGAATGACTGGAGATTGCCCTGGATACAGTGGGAAACCTTGGCTTACAGGTCTCAGTTTGACCAAGCCTGTTCAGTCATTAAGGCTAGGGAAGAAATGAGGCAGAGAATGGCCTCTATTATCTAGTCAAAAAAACAAATCAATCTGGGAGGGGTGACCCTCAGGGTTACTGACCAAAAAAGAAACAATTGCTATTTACATTTACTCTGAGTCAATCAGGGCCCAAACAATGACCAAGTGAGGCTTGGGTTGGGACCTATTGTTGGCCAACCAGTGAGAGCCAGAGTGATCTCATTTTCCTCTTCCTACTCTTCCTCCTTCTTCTCCTCCCCAGAAATTCTTATACTATTCTTTTTTTTCTATTCTGGAAAAATTTTTATTGTAGGTGGAATGGGACACAGCTGGACACAGTAAGTTAGATGATTCCAATTTTGTTGGCAACATCTGAAGCATCATAGTCTGGAGCAAGTCAGATATAGGCCTTCTTCTCTCCATCAGGCCGGATCAGTGTGCTGACCTTGGCCACGTCGATGTCATACAGCTTCTTTACAACTTGATCTGATGCTTGTTGGCCTTGATGTCCACAATGAAGACTGGGGTGTTGTTGTCCTCAATCTTCTTCATAGCAGATTCAGGGGTCAAAGGAAACTTAATGATGGCATAGTGATCGAGCTTGTTTCTCCGAGGGGCACTTTTCCTAGGGTATTTGGGCTGCCTTTGCAGTCTTAGTGTCTTGGGTTGCCAGAAGGTGGGAGATGTTTGGATCTTCTTTTTGTTGCTGTGGACACCCTTCAGCATCACCTTCTTGGCCTTCAAAGCCTTGGACTTGGCTTCTGTCTTGGGGTGGGGGTGGGGACAACGGCTTCCTTATTCACCTTTAGCACCATCTTGGGGGAAAAGCTCTTATACTATTCTTTAACAGGAATACTCCATTCTTCATGAAAACTGGAAGAGTGGAGAGGCATTCTTCAAGTTCCTTGACTTTCTTTTCTAGAAGGGAAATTAAACTGCACTTTGAGTATCAAAAGCAATGTTCCCACAATACATCATGAATTATGATAATGGAGACATATTTAGGTGAAAAGGGTGTTCTCCAGTGATCTTAGAACTAAAAAATAACATTTTGGTGGAAAAAAGGTGGAAGGAGAAGGATATTAAAACTAATTGTGAATAAGATGCTTGAACAGTTGTTAGTAAGCTTCCTATGTGGCTTTGGGCAACTTAATTTCCTTGACCTCAGTTTCTTCATATGTAAAATGAGAAAATTGGACTATATGACTTCTGAGATCCTCTCCAGCTCTCGATCTGTGATTCTAATCTTTGAGAAATAACAAAGATCAGGAGAAGTATCAAAATTAGTCAGTAAAATATTGTCCACATTTTCCAAAGTATAAAGTAGGTTCTGAAAATTTTTAACAGGTGAGCTTGACATCCACCCCCCAATCTCAAGCAAAATTTTAAATGTAGTATTAAATTAATGATTTGTGAACATTTAGAAAAAAGAAACAATGTTCTCCCTAAACCAACATGGTTTCATAAAGAATAAACCCTTGTAGATTAGCCTCACTTTCTTTTTTATTAAAGTTATTAGAAAAGTAGATCAGGGAAATACTATTGATTTCTAGTCTAGCTTTCAGCTAGGTGTTTGACAAAATTACGATATCCTTAAGGACAGTATTTTGAAACATAAATCATAATATATAAATGTAATGAGTAGAATTAGGTTGGATGATCATATCCAAAGAGTATTGATTAATGGATTATATGTCAATTTGGTGTGAATACTACAGTGCTCAGTTCTCAGACTTGTCAGTTTCAATGTTTTTATCAAAGACTGATGAAAACATAGAAGTATGTGGATAATGTGGATAAAATAAAACTAATAGGACTGGAACTACTATGTTAGATGACAGTATCAGTTAATATCTAACATAATCTTAACAGGCTGTAATTTTGGGCTAAATTTAACAAGATGAAGTTTAATAGGAATAAATGTAGAGTTTGTGCAATTAGGTTCAAAAAAATCAATGCACACTTATTGGATAAGGAGAAATGAATTAACTTAAATGCATGTGAAAAAATACTTAGGAGTCTACATCCACTGCAAGTCCAATGTAAGTCAGTAGTGTGAGGTGGCTGCCAAAAAAATTAATCCTATCTTAATAAATAAATGTATAATCTTTAGAATAAAGGAGGCAAGTCTCACTGTACTCAGTACAAGTCAGACCACAATTGGAGTTGTGTTCAACTGTGAGCAGTACATTTTAGGGTCACTGACAAACTAGAACACATTCAGAGGAAGATAATCAGGATGTGATGATACAGAAAACTATACCATGTGAGAAATAGTGGAAGGAACTGGAGATGGTTAGTCTGAAGAAAAGTGATGGAGAGATGTGATAGCACCCTATAAGCTCCATGAGGCCAGAGATTATATCTTTTCTAAATGTCATGTCTCTCTGAGACTGGCATAATGCTCTGAATGCAGTAGATGATTCATATTTTAGTTGAATAATTATCTTCTTGCATACAAAGGGAAATAATCTAGAAGAGGAGTTATACTTATTCTACATAGCTCCAGAGGGAAGAATTAATTGTAAACTATAGAATCAGCATTAAAAAACATTAATATCCTGACCAAGGGGTTAAAAAATGGAATGGAATATCTTATGAAGCAGTGATTTCCCTTTCACTGGAAGTACTCAATAAGCAGTTAATCATAGGTTCCCAAAATGGATGATACTTCCCCCTGAGGGGGCACTGGAATGATCCAGGGGGGCAGTAGTAGCCTCGGGTAAAACTAGGGGGAGTTGAATAAAAATAAGGGCTCAGTGGAAGCATAAGGAAAGAAGAGAAGATAAATTTTAAAAAACCATTTGTACATATTTCATCTATTGTATAACAATAAAAGTCATAGTGATTACATTATTTTTCAAATAAACACACAAAATGCAAGTTATAACTGATCAATGGTCAAGTCCACCAACAGGGTCTTAAAAAGCAAGAGTTGGAAGGAAAGCGTGTTATACATTGTTGGGAAGTCCAGCATGCATTGGCAGGAATATGTGCACGTAGTGACTTGTTTACAATATGATACTATACAATTATGTGATACAATATTGTGTCACCAAAATTTCAATGCAGGAAAAAAACCCACAAATTTATAATAAATTATTAAATTTAAGATCTGTCATTTTAAATATATACATTTTATATATTTTTTGAAATGATGTAAATTAAAAAAAAAATTACAGAGTTAAAGAAAGTAGATTTTCAGGGGGGCACAGAGCAATTTTTTTTTAAAGGCAGCGGTAGGCCTAATAAGTTTGGAAACCTCTGAATTAAATGAACATTTGTCAGAGATGTTTAGAGCATTCTTGCATTTGGTAGAACTAGATGACTCCTAAGGTGCCTCTGAACTCTAAGATTCTTTGACAGATTCTACTGTTCCTCTTCCACTTTCTGAGATGTAAAATCTACTGAGTTTATGTGCTTTCCATTTTCCATTCATTCATTCAACAGGTACTTATTGAGGATATAATTAACTACCTATTGAAATAGAACATAACTCCATTAGATGCCATAGGGACTACAAAAGAGTAGTACTATATAAGATACATTTCTTTCCCTCAAGGAATTTCCAATCTAATTAGGATGAAAAGATATACTCAGATGAAACATTTTTATAATAGTTCAAGACTTTATAATTAAATTACCAAGATGAGCAATAGAATCAGAGAGTGTAATACAAGAACTTTCATCGGAAAGAAAAATCAATTTGAACTTAAATGGATGGGGAAGACTTCATAGAGGAATTAGAATTTCAATTGGATCTTGAAAACTGGATAAGTCTTACAATAATAACTTTTGGTTACTATATAAAGCAGAGACATTGGGGTCTTTCTAAAATTTTCTAGTTTGTTACTTCTTTTATGTAACCCCAAAGGAAAGATAAGCTCATTTTATAACCCTGAAGTTTAATTTAAAACTATTTAATTATGTAAGAAATAGAATTTCATAGCTAGAAGATCATCAAGCCCAATTCTCTCATTTTATAGATGATCAATTTGTGGCCCAGACAGAATAAGTAATCTTACCAAGGTAGTAGAACTTGAATATCCAGCAGCATTCTTGAAAATAAAAGCTCATAGAAAATCAACTATAGGTTTTCAGGACTTCTTTCCAACAGGGCACATTCCTGTGTCCCATAATTCCATTGCCATTTATGAGTAAATACACTATGAAGAAGGGACTGAAGAAGTAAGAAGCTGCTGTTAGAGCTCAGTTTTAACTCAAAACTATTGGTGTAGCAATTGTGAACATTAAGTATGGATATAATGTCCATACAGAGTATCCACTATCTGAGGAATTCTTCCCGATAGCTCTTCCCTTTTCAAGTCACAATTTACTTCAAGTTGAGCAGGGGATCAGTATATGTCCTTCAATAGGGAGATACAATTTTTCTTTCTCCCATTCTACCATTTAATCTACTTACTTTCCCACCTACCTTAATTTCCAATTTAGGTATGACTCGAGGAGTGCTGATTTTCTGCCAAAGGTGAGAAGTATGATTAATCATTATTGGTCATTACATTGAGTTCTAAAGTATTCACAACTGTTTTCCTTAAATTTTGTAATATATCTTGTTTTACTAATTCTGCTTATTCTGCCCTGTATTAGTTCTTACAAGACCTACAAGGTTTCTCTTAATCTGCTCCTTTCATAATTTCTTATATATAGTAATGTTTCGCTACATCTATATGCCCTATTTTGTTTATACATTCCCCAGTTTATGGGCACTTTTTTTGTTTCTATTTCTTTGCTGCAATGAAAGTTGCTAGTATAAAAGTTTTTGTACATATGGCTCCTTTACCTTCTTTCTTTGATCTCTTTCAAGCAGTGATATTGCTTGGTCAATGAGTATGTACAGTTTAATGACTTTTGGGGTATCATTTCCAGAATGGTTGAATCAATTTACGGCTCCACCAGCAGTGCATTAGTTTTCATGACTTCAGAGTTATTTTGTGTTTCTCTTATTATAAGTGATATGGAGCATATTTTCATATGGTTCTTGATAGCTTTAGTCCATTTATAATTTCTGCTCATATTCTTTGACCATTTGACTATTGAGGAATGGGCTTTTTTTTATATGGATATTAAGACCTTTGATCAGAGAAATTTATTGTAAAACTTTTTTCTCAGTTAACCACTTCTCTTCTAATTTCAACAGCATTCATTTTGTTTCTGCACTTTTCAATTTTATATAATTGAAGTTGTCCATATTATTTCCTGTGATTCTCTGTATCCCTTTCTTGGATAAGAATTCTTCCCCTATGCATAGTTGTGAAAGTTATGTTCTTCCATGCTCCTCTAATTTGCTTATGATATGACATTTTATAGTTAGGTCTTATATCCACTTGGATATTGTGACATTTGGTTACGAAACGTTCTAAAATTAATTTCTGATGACATGTTTTCCAATTTTCCTAGCAGTTTTTATGGATGGTGATTCCTTACTCCAGTATAAAAGGTATAGCAATAAATGAACTGTTACATTTATTGAATTCTGGGGGTATATCAAATACCTTGCTACTATGTTTGATTCTGGGTCTTTTGAACTTAATCTGTTCCACTGATCAATTTTTCTCTTAAATGATTACAAAATAATTTTGATGATCATTGCTTTGTATTATAGTTTGAGATCAAGTACTGCTAGGCCCCTTTCCTCGTAACTTTTCCCCCCACTACTTCCTCTGAGATTCTTGATCTTTAGTTCCTCTAGATGACTTTTATTATGTTATCTAGTTCAGCAAAGTAACCTTTTTGTAATTTGCTTGGTACTACAATGAATCAGTACATTCATTTTTATGGAATTGACATTTTTATTAGTTTGGCATGGCCCAACCATGAGCAATTAACTATCTAATTATTTGAATCTGTGTTTTTGTAGAGTGTTTTGTATTTGTATTCACATAATTCCTGTAGGTATGTGTGTGTGTGTCTAACTAGATAGACTATTAGATATTTTATTTATTCTGTAGTAATTTTGAGAGAAACTTCTTTTTCTGATAATTTTCATGGATCATATTCAGAAAGGCTAATGATTTCTATAGGTTTATTTTTTATCCTGATACTTTGCTAAAGTTATTGTTTCAATTAAATTTTTAGTTTAACCACTAGTATACTTACTCCAAGATCACTTATTATCTGCAGAAAAGTGATTGTTTTATCTTTGCATAGACTTATTCTCTCAATTTCTTTTTCTTATTTTTATGTCTAAAACTTAACCAAATAAAAATGGTGACAATGGATATCCTTGCTTTGCCCTAAATTTTATTTGAAAGACCTTTACCATTTTTTCATTACAGAAAATGCTAGTTACTTGTTTTAGAAAGATGCTATTTACCATATAAAGAAAATGTTCATTTACTCTAATTCTTTTTTATTTTTTAACATAAAGAGATGTCATGTTTTATCAAAAGTTTTTCCATCATCTCTTAATCAGTCTGGTGACTGTTATTGTTTGTGCTATTAATATGGCCTATGATATTTGTAGTTTCCCTAATATTGAATCATCCCTGTGTTTCTAGTATACACCTAATCCATTAATAGTGTAAAATCTTTTAAATAGATTTTTGTAAACTCTTTGCTAATATTTTATTCAATATGTTTGTATTTTATTCATTAGAGATAATTTGTAGTTTTCTTGGTCTGTTTTCTCTTTTGTTTCTTTTAAGTGCTAGGATCATAATTATCTCAAAGAAATTTGATAGTATTTATTCTTTCCTTATTTTTGCAAACAATATGTGATATCAGAATGAATTATTCTTTGAATGTTTGATAGAATTCACTTTTAAATTCACAGAACCCTGGGATTTTTCCCCCTGTGGCAATTATTTTATTTATATACTTTATATTTAGTTAATTGTTTATCCTGAAACTGGATTATTTAAAATTTCAATTTGTTGTTCTACTAATTTGGGTACTTTACATTTTTGAAATTTTTTATCCTTTCACTTTAGTTCACATATGTTTATGTGGTAAAATAGTTTCTGTTAATTTTCTTTATTTCTTTTTCTTTTGTTGTGAATTCTCTGCTTTTCATTTTTGGAATTTGTTTTTCTCTATTTAAAAAAATCAGATAAGTTAAGACTTTATTTTGTTAGCATAAAACATCTCTTAGTTATGTTTATTAATTCAGTGTTTTTGTTTCCATTTTTAGAAATTCTTCTTTGATTTTCACAATTTTCTTTTTTTGTGTATTTAGTTGTTTTTTTTAAATTTGTCATTTTCAAGTTTTTTTTTTTTAATTGCATTTCTGATTCATTGATCGGGTCTCTTCCTTTCTTGATGGAAGTGTCTAGAGATATAAATTTTCCCCTAAGGACAGTTTGATACATCATCAGTTTTGTCAATGAAATTATCTGCTGTTTCTCTGATTTGTTCTTTGGCTCACATATTACTTAGGGTTCAATTATTTAGTCTCCATTTAAGTTTGAATCTTTCTTCATGGATCTTTTGTCAATTATAATATTTATTGTGTTGTGATTAGTAAAGAACATATTATTTCCATTTTTGTGCTTTTCTTTTTTTTCATTTTTCAAATGCTTTAACTTCTGATTTACATCATTCATTTCCACCAGATTTTGAGTTACAAATTTTCTCCCCATTTTTCCCCTACCCACCACCCCAAAATAGCAATCCCACAGGATATCACCTCCTCCAATATGCTCTCTCCCATATCTTCTCCCTTACCCCCTTCAACTTTTCCAGTAGGGCATGGTAGATCTCTATGCCCCAGTGCCTGTATATCTTATTTCCCAATTACATGTAAAATAGTATTAAATATAGTATATATATATATATAATTTTAAACATTTGATTTTAAAACTTTGAATTCCAGATTCATTCCTTTCCTCCCTTGTCACCCACCCTTCCTGAGAAGATAAGCAGTTCAGTAAAGGTTGTACATGTGTAACTAATGCAAAACATTAACATAGTAGATATACTGTAAAAGACTGACTATATTTCCCTCCCTTCAATCCCACCTGCTACTTGTTCTATTCTCTACTCTGATCCCCTCCTTTTTCAAAAGTGGGTGCTTCCAACTTCCCTCCCCCCTAGCCTGCCCTTCCTTCCATCATCCCCCCTCTTATCCCCTTCCCCCCTACTCTCCTGGAGGGTGAGATACCCTATTTAGTGTGTATTTCATTCCCTACCTGAGCCAAATTCAATGAGAATAAGGCTGACCCATTCCCTTTTGCCTTCCTGTTCTTCCCTTCCATTGTAACCATTTTCCCTTGCCTCTTCTATATGAGATAGTTTACCCCAATCTGTCTCTCTCCATCTCTATATTCCTCTCTCACCTCTTAATTTCACCTTTTAAGTATCATCCCTTCCTATTAAATTGGTCCTGTGCCCTCTATCTATGTATACCTGTAAACATAAATACACACATTCACACATGTATTCATACACCCGTATGCCCTCCGATATAGACATATATATGTAGATATGTATATTTATATTCCCTTCAGCTATTTTCATACTGAGAAAAGTTTCATCAGTTATAATTATTGTTTTTCCATGTAGGAATGTTAATGGTTCAACTCTGATAAGTGGCTTATGATTTCTTTTCCCTGTTTACCTTCTGAAGCTTCTCTTGCTTCTTGTATCTGAATGTCAAATTTTCTATTCAACTCTGCTTTTTTCAGCAAGAATGCTTAAAAGTCCTCTATTACACTGAATGATCATATTTTCCCCTGAAACATGATACTCAGTTTTGCTGGGTAGGTGATTCTTGGTTTTAATCCCAGCTCCTTTGACCTCTGGAATATCATATTCCAGGCCCTTCAATACCTCAGTGTAGAAGCTGCCAGATCCTGAGTTATACTGATTGTGTTTCCACAATATTCAAATTGTTTCTTCCTGGCTGCTTGTAATAGTCTCTCCTTGATCTGGGAATTCCAGAACCTGGCTATAATATTCCTAGGAGTTTTCTTTTTGGGATCTTTTTCAGGAGGTGATCAGTGGACTCTTTCAACCTCTATTTTGCCCTCAGATTCTAAAACATCAGGACAGTTTGAGAATTTCTTGGCAGATGATTTCTAGGTTCTTTCTTTGATCATGGCTTTCAGTAGTCCAATAATTTTTAAATTATCTCCCTTGGATCAATTTTCCAGGTCAGTGGTTTTTCCCATGAGATATTTTACATTGCCTTCTATTCTTTCATTTGTTTGGCTCTGTTTAACAGCATCTTGATTTCTCATAAAGTCACTAGCTTCCATTTTCTCCAATCTAATTCTGAAGCAATGATTCTCCTCAGCAAGCTTTTGAGATTCTTTTTTCATATGGCAAATTCGGCTTTTTAAGGCATTCTTCTCCTTATTGCCTTTTTGAGCCTCTTTTGCCATTTGAGTTAGTCTATTTTTTAAGGTATTCTTTTCCTCAGTCAGGCTGTTGACTCTCATTTCATAATTTTCTTGCATCTTTCTAATTTCTCTTCCCAATTTTTCCTCCACTTCTCTTATCTGCTTTTTAATGTCCTCTATGGCCTGTAACCATCTTGTATTTTCCTTTGAAGCTTTTGGTGCAGAAGTTCTGACTTCACTGTCTTCCTCCTGTTCCATACTTTGATCCTTTTTGTCCCCCAAGTAGGAGTCTAATGTTGGATTTTTCTGTTTGTTTTGCTTCCTTTGCCTGGTCATGTCACCCCTCAGTCACTTGACCCCTGGGCTTTTTGCCACAGTAGGACTCTGCCACCAGACAGGGGAGCTTTCCTCCCAAATGCTGGGGTTTTCTCAGCTGCCAGAGGTATTAGATACGTGCCCTCTCTGAGGCCTCCACACACTCTGGCAAGCTGGTAACACACCCCAGGACCTCCACCCTAGACTGCAATTTAGATCCAAGAAAATTAAAGCAAGAGTGATTACCCCTTAGACTGGTCGCTTGGTCCCCCTACACTCTGCAGCCCAGGAGCTGAAGCTGCCATGGAGTGCTGGCTGGCTGTGCCTGAGTCTCAGTGGCTTCTCGCCCCAGGGGCAAAAGCCACGCACTGCCACTTACTGGGTCCCAAAGTCCAGACTGCACTGACCTCTCACTTTGTCCTTAGCATCTATGTGTTGATAAATCTGGAAACGGCCACAGCTGCTGGTGATCTGGAGTTCCTCTGGCCAGCAGGCTGGTCAGGCTCTCCCTGGGGCTAAAACTTCCAGCTCACAGGGGCCTGGGCTCAGCTCCCAGAGCTCTGCACTGGCTTATTCCTGCCAGCCTGCTGGGCTGTCCTCAGTGGGAGGTTAGCTTCTGTGTGTCATTTTGTGGGTTCTGTAGCTCCAAAGTTTGTTCAGAGTCCTCTTTTACATGGATTGGGGAAGGTGGAAGCTGGAGCCACACTGAGGTCCTGTTTCTACTGCCTGTGCTTTTCTTTATAAGGTTTTTATACCCTAGTAAATGCTGAAAGATATGTATATTTCTTCCTATTTCTACTCAGTAATTACCAGAGATTTATTATAACTAATTTTTCTAAAGTTCCATTGAAATATTTTTCTTATTTCTCTTTTTTTAGATTTGTGTAGATGTAAAAGGAAGCCCATTGAGAGTCACAACTACTGTAGTTTGTTATCTATTTCTCTCTAGAATTTAATTAACTTTTCTCCTAAGTATTTAGAACCTGTGCCATTCAGTGCACATATATTGAGCATTGATATTATTTCATTATGCACAATGTCTTTAAGCATAATGGAGTATCTTTGCTTACCTCTTTTAACAATGTCAATTTTTATTGCCTTGTCTGATGTCATAGTGCCTGCTTTTTAAATTTTTCCTGAAGTATTACAAATTCTGCCTCAACTCATTTTAACTTTGTGTGAATCTTTATGTTTCAGGTATATTCCCGAACACAATATATCGTTTCATCCTGCTTTATAATCTGGTTGACTACAGTCCTCCATTTTATGGATGAGTTCAGGCCATTCAGGGTTATGATTGTTAATTGTATGTTTTACTCCATAATATTTTCTTGTACTTTTCCATCTGATTATCACCACTAATCTATAATTGAAATTGTATGTTCCCATTCCATTGCCCCTCTTTCCTGAACCCAGGCCCCTGAGCCATGCTCCAAAGTTGGTTTGTTTTACTAATGACTGTTCACTCCTCTGCCCTCCATCTTAAACCCTGCTCTCCCTCTTCCTATCCCCACCTGTTTCCCTGTTGAGTATGATGTATTTCTACAACAAATCTTGTCTATGAGTATATTCAGTTCCTGGTCCAGTTCAGATTAAAGTTCAGGAGATAGCCACTCCCCTTATCCCTTTCTCTTTTCATATACCTGAGTTATGTTAACTAGTAAGTTCTTCCTCTCTCTTCACTAGTATATTCCCTTTCCTACCTTTTTATTTCCTTTCTTAAAATCAACCAAACAGAAGAAAACAACGCTAGGCCCTGTATTTGTGTGTTTCTTAATGCCTCTGACTTTGAAGGCAATGGATTTCTGAAGGGACACACTCTTCTCTGTTCCTTTAGAATGTAAGCATTTTATAATTATTTAATCTCTTACAATTGCACAAATGTATTTGCCTACAGTTGTGTGAAAATTGCTTAGAACAAGCAAGTATTTTGATATAGCTTCAGTTTGTAACAGCAATGATTGTGTGTGTGTGCTTCTATTGAAACTAGACTAACACAGAAGTCTAAAACAAAAGTGAACTGCTTCACCCAACATTAGTTAGTTCTCTGTCAGTTAAGTGACAGGTTTTGTGACATACACACGTTTTATTGCTTTCTTTTACTGTGTTTTAAATTCTGTGATTTTTAAGAATGGCAATTACTTCAAAAAATGTTCAAAAGTTACAAAAAGCACATCTCTGAAACTTGTTGATATATTACAGTAGTTGTTGGTGTGGGAAAGTCAAACATTTTAATGACCATCCAAACTCATAATGAAACAAGCCACAAAAATCGCTTATTATAGGCAAATCAATACAAAGATTGGACTGTTAAAGTTTGAGAAAAAGTAATTTTTACTAATGGCATTATTGAACCTCCTTTTTCCATTGAAAGCAATATCAGAATTGTTGTCAGGAGAAGTCCAGGTAAGCTTACTAGATCTGAGCATCTTCATCAAACAGTAGAGAATCAACCCCCCAAATTGGAAGGGGGGTGTTGGATTTTTTTACTTTTAGTAGGTTTAGAAGCCATGTCCTCTTTGAGTGAATGATGAACTTAGATAAATATGTTGATAAGCCCAATTATAGTTTGATTACAGAAATTTCCAAATGGAGATACTATAATATGGCTTTGCATCATGCCACACATCATGAAAGGATAAGAAATTTATCCAAGAGTTGTGGAAAAGCATATTTTGATGGCCTGGAAACTCATCCAATTTAAATTCTATTGAAAATCTATGAACTATAAGCAAGGCTACTGTACCTCAAAGATGGCCCTATTTCCTATTTCCTGATGTAGTTCCCAGTGTATGGAAAAGAGTGCAGCATAACCAGTTCCCTACATAGTGATCTGTGGGGTTAAGTTCTGCCCCTTTTTCTGTTCTGACAGACTAAAGCTGACCTCTGAGGAAACTAGATTGAAGAGGATGAGTACTGACTGGGCTTGACTCAGGAAGACGTTAATTAAAATCTTGCCTCAGACACTGCCTGTTTGACCCTTGGCAAATCATCTCACTTAGCTTGGTCTCCTGATCTGTAAAATGGGGATAATAATATCACCTACCCTCCCAGGTTTGTTGTGAGGATGAAATGAGATAACATATGTAAAGCATTTTGTAAACCTTAAGAGGTTAGATCAATAGTTTATTATTATGATTACATCACTGTTTAAACCCCAATTATCAGAACTCCTACTAACTTGTGACCCTCCCCCCCACACACACACACAGTGTCCTGTTCAGAACATTTGCTAGCATCATGCTTATTTAATGGAGGTTATGTTGGCTTCCTGGCTCCATTTTCTTGCATTTCTCTGCTGAATAGAGGACCTGACTTCTGTTTTTCTTCCATTTTCTTGATCAGTCCTCTACCTGATTCTTTTCAGCCATTTAGTTGGGGTTGTGTGGTACAACTGGATTCCTCTACAACCTTTCACAGTGCCATTTTATCCAAAAGTCCCCACTGTTTGCTATTGTTTCAATTGTCTCATTCATCACAACTAGATTACATGCTTCTTGAGGAAAGGAGCTTCATCATTCCTTGCATAGCTCTAGGCATATAGCAGATGCTTAATAAGTATCTGCAAAATCCTCTGGACATTTATGGGAGCTGAGTTTAGAAACAGATTCAGGACATATTGTGAGAAACTTTGAACGTCTAAGAAGTTTTGAATTTATCTTACAGTTAATGAGGGGCTATCAAAAGATTCTGAATTATCTAATGAAGGACATATTAAAAGATTAATCTGGTGCAGTATGGATAAGAATGGAGAGAAGCAGGGGGCTAAGGATCCAGTTAGGAGGTTTGGAATAATCCAAGTGTGTTTAAATGACAAACTAAACCAGGGAGTTGGCAACAAGACCAGGATAAAAGATTTAGAGCTGGGAGGGACTTTATGGATCATCTGGTTCAATTCTAGTTTTACAGATGAGGAAACTAAAGTCTCAAGAGGGACCCAAAGTCACATTAGAGAGTAAATGGAAAAACGAGGAGTGGAACCCAAGTACTCTGAGCTAAATCCAGAATCTGCCTACTCTACACCAACCTGCTTCCGTAGAATGATAGTCATAGGTGTGAATGACATTTCAGAGTAAAAATCAACAGTACTTGATGACTTATAAGATGTAAGAACAAGCAAGAGGGTGGAATCAAAATGACTTTAGAACCAGAAGGGAATTTGAAATTTCAAGCCTGAGTGACTTGGACAATGATATCACTGATGGAAAAAGGAAAGTTAGGAGGAGGAGATGATTTTCTGGGAAAGTGGACAAAATTTAGAAATTACCCTAAATCTCTCATTTTGCAGATAAGTTGGTCAGTCAATAAGCATTTATTGAGTGCCTATTTTGTCCTAGGCACTGTGCTAAGTAGTGGGATTCCAAGAAAAGCAAAGGATAATCCCTACTCTCAAGGAGTTCACAGTTTAATGGAAACAACATGAAAACAATTATGTATAAACAAAATATATGCAGTATAGTTGCCCATAATAAACAGAAGGAAGGTGCTAGTGTTAAGGAAGATCAGGGAAGACTTTAAAAACAAACAATAGATATTTAATAAATGTTTATTGACTTACTTTTTTCTTATTTTTAAAAATATTTTATTTTCCCCCAATTACATGTAAAGACAATTTTTAACATTTGTTTTTCTTTTTAAGTTTTGAGCTCCAAATTCCCATCCCTCCTTCCCCTGCCCCTCCCCAGATGGTAAGCAATTTGATATAGGTTATACATGTGCAATCATGTATATACAGACCATATTAGTCATTTTGTACAAGAAAACTCAAAGAAAGTGAAAAAAAAGAAAGTAAGGAAGTAAAAGAAAGGAAAGAGAGAGAGAGAAATAGTATGTTTTGGTCTATGTTCAGATGACATCAGTTCTTTCGCTGGAGGTAGAAAGCATTTTTTTATCATGAGTGCTTCAGTATGGTCTTGGATTGTTATATTGCTGAGAATAGCTAAGTTACTCACAGTTGTTCACTATACAATATTGCTGTTACAATGCACAATGTTCTGGTTCTGCTTACTTCACTCTACATCACTTCATGTAAGTCTTTCCAGTTTTTTTCTGAAGTCATCCTATTTGTCATTCCTTATAACACAATAATATCCCATTATATTCATATGCCATAACTTGTTCATCCATTTGCCAAGTGATGGACATCCCCTCAATTTCCAATTCTTAGCCATCAGGGAAGATTAGCCTCAGACACTTACTAGCTGTATGACCCTGGCCAAGTCACTTAACCCTCTTTTTCCTCATCAGAGTACATAGGGGGAAGAGTAAGTGGTTTTTTCATAGTCACAAATAGCTGATAGAACTAGAATTCAGGTCTCCTGAATCCCAGTCTAATTTTCTTTCTACTAAAATACATCCTGTTTTAGACATGTTGAATCTGAGGTGACAGTGAGAAAACCAAATGGGAAATGTTAGACATGTAGGCCAGGAGCTTACGAGAAAGGTCAGAGATTGGTTGTTGATTGTTGTCCTTTGTTCTCAAAGTGGACCAAAATGACATCACTATGTTAGAGTTAAGTTATTGAGTGTCTGAATGTGACGAATCAGACCAACATGAGCTTGGAATGCTCTACCACAGGTTGGGCACAAATAGTCTGTGTGAACATTTGGGGAGGATCCTCTAAATCTGTGCATCTTGCTTTTCTTTTGAGCTACTTCAATTCTGATTTGCTCATAGGGCACAGCACCTTCTCTGATGAGAGTCCGCCATGCTGGGTGGTCCTGTGCCAGTGTTTCCCATGTTGCACAATCAATTCCAAATCTCTTAAGAGAGACCTTAAAAATGTCCTTGTATTGCTTCTTCTGACCACCATGTGGGTACATGCCCTGTGTGAGTTCTCCATAAAATTGTCTTTTAGGTAAACGTGTTTGGCATTCAAACAACGTGTCCAGCCCATCAGAGCTGCACTCTCTGCAGTAGAGTTTGAATGCTTGTCAGTTTAGTTTGAGAAAGGACCTCAGTGTCTAGTACCTTATCCTGCCAGATGATCTTCAGAATCTTCCTAAAACAATTCAAATGGAAGCGATTCCGTTTCCTGGCATGACTCTGGTATACTGTCCATGTTTCACAACCATAGGACAATAAGGTCAGCACCATGACTCTATAGACCTTCAGTTTGGTAGTCAGTCTAATACATCTTCTCTCCCACACTTTCCTTCGGAACTTCCCAGACAATGAACTAGCTCTAACAATTTATGCATCAACCTCATTTTCAATGTAGGTGAACTCATCCACAGCATTCAAAACTCTTCCATTTACTATAACCAATGGTTCCACATATGGGTGGTGTGGTGGTAGCTGATGGGGTATCTGTGTTTTCTTGATGGTAATTGTTAGGGCAAAATTAGCACAAATGATCCATATATTTTTGCATCTCACCTTCAGAGGGTGCATTGAGTGCACAATCATCTGCAAACAAAAAAGTACACACTAACATTCCTTTCACTTTGGTCTTAACTTGTAGCCTTTTCAAATTGAAGAATTTATCATCAGTGCAGTAGCTGACCTTGATACCCATGTTCATCCTCGTTGAAGGCATTTGACAACATGGCCAAAAACATCATGCCAAAGCATGGGAGCAAGCACATAGCCTTGTTTCACTCCATTGGTGACTGGGAAAGCACGAGAGCATTGTCCATTTTCCAAAATCTGGGCAAGCAAGCCATCATGAAACTGACTTACAATGCTGATGAACTTCTCTGGGCAACCAAATTTTGACTTAATTTTCCATAAGCCCTCACAACTGACTGTATCAAAGACCAAACGTTGTGTACAGATCTATCTTCGCTTATGGCATTTTCTCCTGGAGTTGTCAGGCAGCAAACACCATATCAACAGTTCCTTGGCCCTTTCTGAAGCCACACTGGCTGTCAGGCAGATAACCATCTTCAAGGTGAAGGACCAAGCTATTAAGGAGGACTCTGGCAAGAATCTTGCCAGCAATGACTAAGAGAGAGACCCCCTCCCCTCCCCTGTGATTGTCATAGGACAATTATTTGCCTTTATAGAGATGGACAATGGAGGGATCCTCAAACTCCTGAGGAATAACCTCCTCTTGCCATATAACCCAGAAAATTTCAGTCAGCTTTCATATAAGCAATGGACCCCCTACCTTATAAATCTCAGCTGGAATAGAATCAGTGTGCTTTGTCACACAAAAGGAGCCTAATGGTGTTCAAAACCTTTTCTTCAGTTGGAACTTCAGCTAAGGAGGGACTGATTTCAACCTGGTCAGTGACTTCAGCATTGATTGAAGACAATCTGTTGAGAGCACTATGGGAGTGTTCAGCCCATCTCTCTAGGATCATGTCCTTGTCACTAATCAATGTGGCTCCATTAGCACTGAGTATTTAAGATCCACCATAGGTCTTTGGCCCATAAATAGCCTTCAGGGCATCATAAAGGGGTTTTGGATTGTTGCTATCAGCATAAAACTGAATTTCATCTTCCTGCTTACTGAGCCAAGAATCCTACATTTCTCTAAGCTTCACTTGTACTTTACTTTTGATGGAATTAAACGCTGCCTTCTTATAGATGGATGGACTATCCTGCTGGTAAACCCTATGGAGTTCTTGTTTTTCATTTAGAAGCTTCTAAATTTCCCCATCATTTTCATCAAACCAGTCTTGATGTTTGCAAGTGTTATGACCCAGAAGAGCAAATGCAGTGCTGTACACCAAATCTCTGAAAGCTGCCCACTCTTTTTCTCCTTCACTGTTGCCAACTGTGTTTTAGCTCAACTTTCCTTCCAAGTCAGCAGCAAACTGCTCCAGCTCAAAGAAGCACTCTAATTTATTGACATTAATTCTTCTTGTAGTCATTTTGCCTTGCGGTCACCGCTTTTGTTGAATGTGAATATTAGAAAGGATAAGTCTATGATCAGTCCAGCACTCTGCGCCACACATTGCCTTCATTATTCTCACATCCTGTCTCTTCTCCTACAATCACATAGTCTATTAAATGCCAATCTTTGCTGCAAGAGTGCATTCACAAACTTTTATTGTGTTTAGGTCAACAGAAGATAGTGTTGATGATGAGGTCACAAGGGGCACAAGTCTTCATTAGTAAGCGACCATTGCTGTTGCTGTTTTCAACTCCACTCCTCCCAAGGACTCCCTGCCATGTCTGGTAATCTGAACCTACTCTAGCATTAAAGTCATCTAGAATTATATAAACTTGTCCTTTTTTGGCACATTGATGATAAGAGTCTCCAGGTCTTCATAAAATTTTTCTTTGACCTCATCAGGGTTTCTCATGGTGGTAGCATAAGCACTGATGGTGGTGTGATGTTCCTGCAAGTGGCAATCACATTATCATGAGTCTGTCATTCACTCCTTTTGGTAGGTATACAAGCTTGTTGACTAGATTAGTTTTTATTACAAAAGCTATACTAGCTTCACAGCACGCCCCATCACTGAAACCATTCCAGAAAAAAATGTGTATTCAACTCCAACTTCAGTAAGCTGGCCTTCATTTGCCAGCCTTGTTTCACTCAGGGCTGCTATTTGGATGTGATACCTGCTGAGTTCTCTTGCAACAAGAGCTGTTCATCTTTCAGGTCTACTGGGTTTTGTGTTGTCTACAAGTGTGTGCACATTCCATGTGCTGATGGTGAGTGGAATCATCTTTGCAGAAGTTTTTGTACATTTTTTTGTGTTTCAACCACAGGGTGGGATCCCCACCTGCTGCAGTAATCAGGTCAGGGTTGGGTAAGCAGACAATTTTTAAGGCACTTTTTCCATCCCCTTCCTCACAGTAGGGGGTGAGCAGTGCGATCCTTAAAAGGCTGCTCTGACACCCAGGGGCTGCCAAAGCCCACTACTGCTTCCAGTGAGAAGATGACCCTAGGGCCTGGGCTGCCTATGTGCAGGATTATGACTACAGCTCCCAGTGTATCCACACCTGCTGCTTCATCTCTTGCCTGTAGCCACAGGACTTTGAGATAGGTAAAAAATGGTAAAGTGGTATAGACAATGTCTTTTGATTCATGCATAAATTGGATTTAAGTAAGGCAGAACTGTTCGAAGTCATTGGCCTCATTCTCTCTACCAGAGTCATCAGAGTCCAGTGGCAGGACCGAATCAAGAGGACTGGTGATGACTTGAGATACAGTGGATGACTTTGGCATCTTCGGTGTCTAACCAAGCTCTAAGGGCTCCACAGTACCTGCTTCAGCTGCCCTCATGGTTGTTGGAACAAATTGTTCTCATCTACCCTTTCCACCAGGAGAAGGTAGACTTGGGGTAGACACTCCCCCAACTCACCGACAGATTTGGGACCCCCTCAGGTACCCTCGACCTGGTTTAGCCCATCTGCCAAAACGATTTACCATGGCTGCTTTGTATGCTGCACTTTTTGGGAGCCACAGGTAAGAGTTATGGGAATCAGATGGGCATCAAAGGTGGAGGGCAGCCCTGCACACCAGAGGCACTAATCTTACCTGAACACACCCTACACCCCAGTCTCTATCTGGGATAGAAATGCAAACTTGTGACACATCTGCCTATTAAAAGACTTAGAACTCTTGTAGTCTGGAAAAGTTCTCTATGGAGGTTTATGGAAAGGTGACAGTATGTAGTAGAATGGACACCGGATTTGGAAGCAGAGGAACTGCTTTCAATCCAACTTCTGCTGCTTACTACCTTTTTGAACATATAGAAGTCATTTAACTTCTCTGGGCCTGTTTCTTCACTTGTTAAATAAGGGGGTTGGAAAAGATGATATCTCAAGTCCCTTCCACTTCTAAATCTATGACCTCTGTTCTCTGTTTTCTATGAAGTCATGAGAATGTATGAGGTCTCTAAGCGGGGGTGTGCTGGTCAATATTTAACAAGCAGCTCCCCTGAAAAAAATGTACACATGACATCCTTTTATTTTCTTCATCACTTTCTTAAGTCTGGACAAATCAACAAAACAATAAATCAAGCCCTTATCTGTAGCATTTGCTGATTTCAAAAGTGTAATGTTCACAATGAAAATTTAACAATTGGTTCTCCAACCCACCCTATCTCTAAAGGTCAACTTCTGTGCTTTAAGTCAAAATCATAGGCATTTGGTGGAAAACTATTTAGCAGTGCTCAGTGGAACTTCGCTCCACCATCTCATGTAAGGATGTATAATCCAGTGGGATAGAAAACAAATTAGGACAGAAAAAAATAATAGATGCACAGATGTGGAGTAGGGGATGGAAAGTATCAGCACATACTTAAGATGGGTTAACATTATCTGCTACCCTTCCACCTACCCCACACTCTAGACTTTCATGATACCCCATGCTGTGTCTGCTTATTCCTAGGAGAACCAGGATCATTTGGAAGGCAATTTGCTAATTTTTTGTCTACAGGCAATAGGAAGAAATTGTAAAGTCAATCCTAAAGAAATCTGGTTATATACCAAGCCAAGTCACCTTTTGCCTTATAGATTAATTTTGAAGTACATTCTTTCATTTTTCCCTAAGTATAACACCTAGGAAAGAAATAAGAACCCTGACAACTCTGTTTTCCTCCTTGCTTTGTACGATTTTGACTTTTAGTTAGGGCTCCTAAAGCATGTGGCACCATTGTGGTTATGCTACTGACTTATGGGACAATAGTCTAGCTTACACTCTCAACTTTACTACAGATATACTAACTGACTTAATACATATCGCCTAATTTCTCTGGACCATAGTAATTCTATTTACAAAATGGGAATGAGAAAGCAGTGACCGAGTTTGAAAAGTATAGATGATACTATAATATTTGCATAGTTCCTTGAGATTGTAACAAGTAAGAATGTATATAGAAAACAATATATTATACTATTTTGGCCCTCAAGTGTGAAACGTTTTTTTAAACCTTAAACAATATCATCTTTCACTAAAATCATGCTCTAATGTCTCATTCATTCATTCATTAAACATTTAACAAACCTATGCCCACTGTGATGCAGGGTACACGCAAAATTAGATAAGACAATGTTCTTGACTTCATAGAGTTTACAGTCTGGTAAGGAAATTAGACACAAACACAGATAACTGTAAATCAGACCATCACTGTGCTGTAGAGGAAAACATGGGGTTTTGGAAGGTTAAATTAGCAGAATCCAAGGAAGGCTTCCCATACAGGTCAGGTAATGTACTTTGAACCTCTCATTTTGCAAGGACTAGGTTAAATGTGAGGAGGCTCATCACCAGAAAGTCATTTGTCAAATAACAAATTGTTTTGGCCACAACACATAAAGGGGCTCTACTAAGGCATGGAAGGGTTATGATCTGCATCAGTGGATTGAATAATACACAAATTAATGAAGTCATGAATCTTTTCAAATATTAAGGACATACCAGATATACTATACTATTTCATTCCATCATAAACATTAACAACATGATTACTCTGCTAGATGTCCTACTATCAAAAGAAGTTGCTCATGTGGCACCATTCACTGGTTTTCCCCTGTTACTCTGTTAGAAGAGTACTTTCACTATGATACTTAAAGGGGTTATGAAAGGTATATTCTCTTTCATATTTACTTTTTGTTGTTGTGGAGTTGTTTTCAGTAATGCTCACCTCTTAATAACCCAATTTGGAATTATTTTATTATTTTTTTTTAATTTTTCAAATAAATTAAAATATTAACTTCAGCCAGATTTTGAGTTACAAATTTTCTCCCGTTTTTCCCCTACCCACCGCCCCAAAATAGCAGTCCCACAGGATATCCCCTCCTCCAATCTGCTCTCTCCCGTATTTTCTCCCATATCCCTTTCGACTTTTCCAGTGGATCTCTATGCCCCAGTCCTATATATCTTATTTCCCAATTACATGTAAAATAGTATTAATAATAGTATATATATATATATATACATATATATATGTGTTTGTGTGTATTTGAGTATTTGATTTTAAAACTTTGAATTCCAGATTCATTCCCTTCCTCCCTTGTCACCCACCCTTACTGGGAAGATAAGCAGTTCAGTATAGGTTGTACATGTGTGGCTAATGCAAAACATTAACACAGTAGATATATTGTAAAAGACTGACTATATTTCCCTCCCTCCTATCCCACCTCCCAGTTCTATTCTCCACTTTGATCATGTCCCTTTTCAAAAGTGGGTACTTCCAACTTCCCTCCCTTCCAGCCTGCCCTCCCTTCCATCATCCCCCATCTCATCCCCTTCCCCCTCTACTCTCCTGGAGGGTGAGATACCCTATTTAGTGTGTATTTCATTCCCTCCTCAAGCCAAATTCAATGGGAATAAGGTTGACCCATTCCCTTTTGACTTCCTATTCTTCCCCTCCATTGTAACCATTTTCTCTTACCTCTTCTATATGACATAGTTTATCCCTTCTGTCTCCCCCCATCTCCTCTCATTATATTCCTCTCTCACCTCTTAATTTCACCTTTTAGGTATCATCCCTTCCTGTTAAATTGGTCCTGTGCCCTATATCTAGGTATACCTGTAAACATATATACACACATTCACATATGCATTCATATGCTCATATACCCTCATACATAGACATATATATATATTACCTTCAAATACTGAGAAAAGTTCCATAAGTTTTAACATAACAATTATTGTTTTTCCATGTAGGAATGTTAATAGTTCAACTTTGATAAGTTCCTTATGATTTCTTTTCCCTGTTTACCTTCTCATGCTTCTCTTGCTTCTTGTATCTGAATGTCAAATTTTCTATTCAACTCTGGTTTTTTCAGCAAGAATGCTTGAAAGTCCTCTATTTCCCCTGAAAACACGATACTCAGTTTTGCTGGGTAGGTGACTCTTGGTTTTAATCCCAGCTCCCTTGACCTCTGGAATATCATATTCTAAGCCCTTTGATCCCTCAGTGAAGTAGCTGCCAGATCCTGGGTTATCCTGATTGTGTTTCCACAATATTCAAATTGTTTCTTCCTGGCTGCTTGTAATATTCTCTCCTTAATCTGGGAATTCCAGAACCTGGCTATAATATTCCTAGGAATTTTCTTTTTGGGATCTTTTTCAGGAGGTGATTGGTGAATTCTTTCAACCTCTATTTTGCCCTCTGGTTCTAAAACATCGGGCAGTTTTCTTTGAGAACTTCCTGGAGGATGATTTCTAGGTTCTTACTTTGATCATGGCTTTCAGGTAGTCCAATAATTTTTAAATTATCTCTCTTGGATCAATTTTCCAGGTCAGTGGTTTTTCCCATGAGATATTTCACATTGCCTTCTAATTCTTTCATTTGTTTGGCTCTGTTTAACAGCATCTTGATTTCTCATAAAGACATTAGCTTCCATTTGCTCCAATCTAATTCTGAAGCAATGATTCTCCTCAGCAAGCTTTTGAGATTCTTTTTCCATCTGGCAAATTTGGCTTTTTAAGGCATTCTTTTCCTCATTGCCTTTTTGAGCCTCTTTTGTCATTTGAGTTAGTCTACTTTTTAAGGTGTGATTTTCCTCAGTCAGGCTGTTGATTCTCATTTAGTAATTTTCTTGCATTGTTCTCATTTCTCTTCCCAATTTTTCCTCCACTTCTGTTATATGCTTCTTAAGGTCCTCTATGGCCTGTAACCAGCTCGTATTTTCCTTTGAAGCTTTTGGTGCAGAAGTTCTGACTTCACTGTCTTCCTCCTGTTCCATGCTTTGCTCCTTTTTGCCCCAAAATAGGAGTCTAAGTCGGAATCTTCTGTCTGCTTTGTTTCCTTTGCCTGGTCATGTCGCCCCTCAGTCACTTGACCCCTGGGCTTTTTGCCACAGTAGGACTCTGACACCAGACAGGGGAGCTTTCGTCCCAAAGCTAGGGTTTTCTCAGCTGCCAGAGGTATTAGATGAGTGCCCTCTCTGAGGTCTCCATATGCTCTGGCAAGCTGGACACACACCCCAAGACCTCCACCCTAGACTGCAATCCAGATCCAAGAAGGTTAACGCAAGAGTGATTACCCCTCAGACTGGTGCTTGGTCCCCCTACACTCTGCAGGCCAGGAGCTGAAGCTGCCACGTGGTGCTGGCTGGCTGTACCAGTGTCTCAGAGGTTTCTCGCCCCAGGGGCAAAAGCCACGCACTGCCACTTACTGGGTCCCAAAGTCCAGACTGCACTGACCTCTCACTTTGTCCTTAGCATCTATGTGTTGATAAATCTGGAAACGGCCACAGCTGCTGGTGATCTGGAATCCCTCTGGCAGGAGGCTGGTCAGGCCTGTCCTGGGGCTAAAGCCTTGGTTTGGGCCTGGGCTCAGCTCCCAGAGCGCTTTGCTGGCCGATTCCTGCTGGCCAATTCCTGCCAGCCTGCTGGGCTGTCCTCAGCAGGAGGTTTGCTTCTCTGTGTCATTTTGTGGGTTCTGCAGCTCCAAAGTTTGTTGAGAGTTCCCTTTTTTTTTTTAAAGCAATCGTGATTAAATAACTTGCTCAAGGTTACACGGCCCGTTATTTCTGAGTGTGGTGCTGAGTATCTGAGCCCGGATTTGATCCAGGTCATCCTGACACTGGAGCCAGTGCTCTTACTCGCTGAGCCACCTGGCTGCCCCTAAGCAATTGGAGTTAAGTAACTTGCTCAAGGTTACATGGCCAGGTGTTTTTGGGTGGGTGCTAAGTGTCTGAGCCTGGGATTCGATCTCCAGGTCATTCCAACACTGGAGCCGGTGCTCTTACTCACTGTGCTACCTGGCCACCCCAAGAGTTCCCTTTTACATGGATTGGGGAAGGTGGAAGCCGGAGCCTAGAGGAGGTCCTGCTTCTACTCCACCATCTTGACTCCACCCCCAATTTGGAATTTTCTTAGCAAAGATACTGCAGTGGTTTGCCATTTCCTTCTCTAGCCCATTTATAGGTGAGGAAACTGAGTCAAACAGAGTTAAATTAATTCCATGGAGTCACACATCTAGTAAGTGTCTTTAGCGCCAATACAATATTTACAGCATCCACGATCATAATCAAGACTGTGACTATAAATATTGTGTGACATTCGATCGCAAAATATACCAGATTCTCCAGGTAGAGGATAGAACTGAAGCATTTATTTAGACACCAGAAAACCGAATCTCAAAACCAGTAAGCTGATTCCATCATAGCACCAAAGATATACAGAAGCCATAATAACGCTGAGAGCCACAGCATCCTTCAGCCTTCCCACAAACCAATACAAGATCAATATTTACTCATGAGCCTATCTGAGTCCTTGCCTGAGGTCATATCCCCCCTACCTTCTTGCTAGCTCTGACCACCAGCTTCCTGTGGGCTCTGCTTCCCTTCAGCAATCTCCTCCCACCACAGGTTCCATGTGACTACATTCAGCCTATTAGGGGGCAGGGAAGCTTCTTGTGGATTCTGCACCATCCTTCAGCAAATTCCCTCCACTACAGGCTCCATGTGATTATATTCAGCCTATTATGGGCAGAGTTTACTTTCAAAGCAGGGGAGGTCTTCAAACTCTCTCCTAGGTCTATTAAGGGGCAGGGAAGATCTTCAAATTTCCTTTCCTAGTATAGTGTCTAAGTCTGGATTTGAATTCAGGTCTTCCTGACTCCAGACCCAGCACTCTATCCACTGTACCACCTAGCTTCCTGTTTAACATCCATTACAGAAGTAAAAAAAACAATTACTAGTCCCAAAAGAGAGTGAGATAAACACATTCATTATAATACCTACTGTATTTTCCCCTTTGGTTAATAGCTGGGTTTGGGCCTTTTTCCTTGACTTATGCCGTGTAAATTGGCTGGAGACGTTACACTGGGAGAAAGAATGTAAGCTGAGTGGAATTCTGCAATATAAAAAAGGGAAAAAAGAAGAGAAATCAGGTGAGTGAATAAAGAAAAGAAATATAAACAAAAATATGACTGGAAAAAAGAGGGCTTTGTTTTATCTAGATATTGGCCTGGTAGAATAAAGGCAGTAGTTTCAGTGCTGCCTATGGTCTCTACCTTTACTTCACAGAATTTGAGAATTGAAAAGCACTTCAAATGCCATCTAGTCCAACTCATTCATAAAAGGAATCCTCACTACAACATATCTAATGTACCTGACAAGGGATCATCCAGACACTACTTTAAAACCTCCAAGGAGGATGAACCAACCACTTCATTTTGTCCATTTCACTTTTAGAGAGCTCTAAAAGTTGTTAGTAGGTTTTTCCTGAAATCAAGCCTGAATTTGCAACCTCCACGGATTGTTTTTGCCCTTTGGGACCAAGTAGAACAAATCAAACCCCCCTCCACATAACAGTTCTTATATTACTTGAAGACAGTTGTCATGTCCCCTTTGACTCTTCTCCAGAATAAAAAGGACCAGTTCCTCATATGTCATGAACTCAAGCTTATCAATATCCTTCTTAAATTATTGTGTCCACACTAAACATGATATTACAGATGAGAACTGATGATGGCAGAGTATAGTGGGACTATCCCAGGAATCTATGACCCACTTTATTCAGTCTAAGATCACATTGGCTGCCATATCACACTGCTTATTTATTTTGAGATTGTGATCTAATACAGAGTTTCTTAAACTTTTTCCACTCATGACTCCTTTTAGCATTTTGGCAGTGTTCATTGGTGGTGTGTGGCTTGACATCACACACAGTGCAAAGTGCGCCTGCTTTGTGTACAGAACCAAGACTACAGTGAAATTGCTTGATGCAATATGGGTGAGTGTTGCCAGAAACACCTCAGATTCGTTGTGCATTTGATTTTGAATTAACTTTTGGTCATTGCTCATTCAGAAACCTTATTACTGTTGCCAAAATTTTTAAGACCCCAAATGGAGTCTCGATCCACAGTTTAAGAAACACTGGTAACCCCCCCAGATCTTTCTAGAACAACTGTCTATCCACACCTCCCTTATCTAATACTTGGGAGGCTGACTTTTTTTGTACCAGAGTACAAGACTGCATTTATCAGCACCGAATTTCATCTTTTTAGGTTCAGTTCAATGCCTTGGCCTACCAAAATCCTTTTGGATCCTGATTTTGTCATCCAGTGTGTTAACTACTGCACCCAACTTTGTGTTGTCACAAATTTGATATGCATTTGATGTCTTATGCAAGCGGTTGGTGAAAATGTTAAACAGTCCAGGACCAAGCACAAATGCTTCGAGCAAAGTGCTGGAAACTTCCTGCCATGTTGACATTGAACCAATATCAATTATTCATTAAGTCTGGCCATCTAATGAGTTCTGAATCCTTCTGATTATATTATCAACTACTTCATATCTCTCCATCTTCCCCACAAGAAGAGTAAGGGACACTTTATCAAAAGATTTGCCAATATCTAGGTAAATTCTATCCACAGTAATCCCCTCATCTACTAATCTAGTCATCTTGCCAAAAAAACAAAGTGAGGCTAGTTTAGCATGAACTGTTCTTGATAAAAGCACATTGGTTCTTTGTAATTCCACTTCCTTTTCTTAGATGTTTATATCTTTAAGGATTCATTTTGGAATTTTCCCAGAACTGAAGACAAATGAATTGGCCTAGAGTTTGCAGACTTGGTTCTCTTCTCTTTTTGAAAATTAATACATTCATCATTTTCTAATGATATATTTTCCATGATCTTTCAAACATCACTGAGTGGGAGATGAAGCCAAGATGGTAGAGTGATGGAAAGTAATGCAGTGAACTCCTCTCCATAAACTCCTCCTAACAGATCTAAAAAATGCACCAGGTGGAATATTGATGGGGAAATCCAGAATAAGTCACAGCGATCTCTTGTTCAGCCCATCTTCTGAGAGAGAGATGGACAGACAGACAGAGAGGACATCTGGGGACAATGGAAACAGGGTGGGCCAGATGCCCACTAGACAAGGAACATTCCAGCATCCAGGGGGAGGGCAAGGAACACAAAGCACCCTGTGCACCAGGGCAGTAGGAAGTTTTAAACCCATACCAGGACACCCTCAGATACACACACTGTAGGGATAGGTGCTAACTGGCAGCTTTGTTGCTGACTACCCAGTCTCAGGTCACGGATAGAGTCAGAAGGGGAATTGGGCATGGCAGTGATGTTCTATTTGGAGGCCCTGGGTGGTGTACAGAGAAAGGAGGAAGTTCAGAAGCCAACAGAAGCAGTGGTGTGGCTCATACTTTAGGTGTGAAGCAAGGTCTCACTTCCCATGTCTAGTCCTGCCTGCAGAGGAATAACTAGGGTGGGAAGCTCAGACCAAAGGAGAGCCTACAATTCTGCTGGTCTGAGCCAACAGAACTTTCCAGTTGACTGATAGGAGTAGAAGCTACTCTTGTTCAGATGCAAACCCAGTTCCAGAACTTGTAGAACTCAGACTGGGACCAGCAAGCAGACTTTGTCTTGAATCAGACCATTTGAGAGCACTGAAATTTTGCAGGTCCTTAGTCTGTTCCCGAGATCCTAGAATAATAAAACAGTGACTACTCCAAGAAAGCAGCAATAGCACCAATTCAGACCTTCCATTCAGAAGTGCGGCAGAGTCCAGTTCTAAACATTGATCAACACAAAAATCAACCACAATTTTTCAGGACTCATAATGAAATATGCTGCCCTTCTCCCGACAGAGAGGAAGTGGACTCAGAGAGCAGACTTAGACACATTTGGGGAGGGGGGAAGGACATAGCCAATAGGAAATTTTGTTTTGCTTGACTGTAGCAATAGTTTTTCTTTTCTTACTTTCTCACTGGAGGGGGGAGTGGGAAGTGGAAGGGAGAGAAGGCTGATCTTTGCTTGAAAAGTAAAAAAAATTAAAAACAAATATCGCTGAGTGGTTCACTCATTAAACCTGCCAGCTCTTGCAGGAACCCAGGGAGGAGTTTATCTGGACCAGATAACATGAATTCATTGAGGGTGCTCTCTTACTATCTCCTTTCTGGTCACAGGATTAACTCCTTGTTAGTCATTTTTTTCTGCCATCTTCAGAGTCAAGATCATTTTCCTTTACAGAGAAAACAGAAATATAATAGGAGCTGAGCAGCATTACTTTCTTTTTGTTACCAATGATCATTATCCCATCGACCCCAAGCAAAGGTGCTGTCCTTCCTTTGGTCCTCCTTTTCCTGCTGATATAGCTAAAAAACAAAACAAAACAAAATTTTATTCCCCTTAGTTTCCTACATCAATTTTACCTCATCTGAGCTTTAGTTTTCCTGACATTTTTACAGGACCATACCATGCTCCTATACTGATCTTCTGCTATCTAAACTTATTTTTATCTTCTGTATATTTCTTTTTAAAACTTAAGATTGTAGCTGAATTTCCTGTACCTCCACCCTCATCTCTTCAAACAAGTTCCATTTTTCTTTTTCATTAGAATTGTTTCTTTTTGTGTTTTCAGAATTTTGATATTGAGAGTTTCTTATCCCTCATGGGCTAACTTCCCCTGAAGCATTTTTAGCCCATGGTATCCTTACCTATCTTTCTCTGAACCCATTAAAATGTTTCCCCAAAATTCAGGACTGAATATCAGACTATATCCAAACTATAGGATGGAGTGGTCATTTCCCCCTAAACTTCTTATCATTTTCATCCTACTAATTAGTTCCTCCCTGTTAGTGAGAATGAGATCTATAATAGAATTCCCCTAAGTGGGTTCCTCTGCCTTTGGAAGGGTAAAATTATCACTAAGGCAAATCAAGAAGTTATTAACTGATCAGCTTTTAGCAGATGGAGTCCTCCTGTAGATGTCTAAATAACAGAGGTCTCCTGTCACTACCAGATCATTCCTCTATAACAAACTTGTGACATGTTTTCCAAACTTCATCTCTTTTCTTTTTCATCCAGGTGGTCTTTAGTATATTCCAAAAACTTCTGTTTTTCCTTCTTTTGACCTAAAATATTCTCTGTCATGTTTCCATCATTCTGGTTCCTAGATTTCTTCATGAGTTTAAATTCTTAATATGCAATGCTACCCACCTATCCTCCCTCCCCCCTTAACTTATCCTGTTTCTTTTGAATAAGATATCTATAACTAGAGCCATAATCTAGTTATGAGTTTCATTCCAATAAGTCTCAGGGGTACAACTGAGGTCAATTTTTTTTTTCTTATGTCATATATTGGTGACCTGGTTCGGGTAAAGGGAAGGTAAAAATAAATGAGCATCTGTCTCCTCCAGAAATATGCAATGAACAGACATTTCTGTTGTTACTCTGACTGGATCTGTCTTTTCCCACTAGTTACTACTAAACTATTTTACTTATATTTTACTCTATTATTATTTATATTTATTTATTTTATTTATATGTGCATCAAGACATATACTGTCATGGAATTTGTATATGTTATCAAATTACCAAAGCCCTGTGCTCATAAACACCAGGTTTAATATTGAAGGCTTGCTGATAATAGCACTCTGACTTGTTTTTCACCTATCCAAAGTAACATTGAGAACATCTGAACTTGGCTCTTTCTGAAGGGCAGAATTTATGCAGTTGAAGCTATGAAGGAATTCGTGTAGATTTGGCATTATTAAAATATATGTAAAGCCAAAGGATCATTTTCTTACCTGAGTTAGCAAGGGACTAGTTACAACCCACCTTTTAGGGCTATTCCTTCCTTCCTTCCCATGGAGGGTCAATCAAAGCTCCTCTTAATGGCACTTCTTGGGCCCCAAATATATAGAAGATTGATAGGTGAAGTTCCAGTCAGTGAAGTTGAGAACCTTATTACAGAACCATGTTGGCACCTCTCTGTTTGCCTGCTTCCCTTTGGGCTCATGGTCCACTTCCTCATTCCCCTGACAACCACAGAACTGATTTGTACCTTAACTCAATTCTCTGTTTTGCAGTTCCAAAGGACTCTGGAAGGGATCACCATTTCATTGTGGGTCAAGCATTTGCTCTACAATTCCTATTTTCACCTTTCCTGCTTCCTTCTCCTCTAACTACTATAATTAAGAAGACTCTTCCTTTCTTGTGATTCTCTTTCTTTTCCTTCCAGTAACCCTTGTTCATAGCTTTTTTATGTCACTGTAGGGTTTTCTTCTAAGACATATGAGAGAGGTAAACAGTTAGAATCCCCTAAAAACAACTTGGATTCTCTTTTCCTGTCCACTACATGTACTTTAAAAATATTATAATATATGTCTTGGTGACTTTTTTTTCACATTATCACTTCCCAATGGCTCCCCACCGCCATTCTTTGTAATAAAGTGTAGTTAAGCAAATTAACCAACCTAATGGTCACATTTAACAATGTGTGCCTCATTCTGTACCTACAAGCCTTCACCTTTCTGCCAACAGATAGAAGACTTGCTTTGCCATCTGTCTTCTGTAGTCAAGATCAGTGACTACATTCATCACTGTTCTGATGTTTTTCAATTTTTTTTTACATTATTGAAGCCATTGTGTAAATTATTCCCCTAATTTTTCTTACTTCACTCTACATTGACTGATACAAGCTTTCCTAAGTTTCTTTAAATTCTTTATATTAGTTGTATGTTGTGGTAAAATAATATTTGGGTATATGAATGAAAAGAACATTTTAAGTGTTTACTATGTGCCAAGCACTGTATTATTCACATATCACATTACATTTACCTATTATTGTTTAGCCATTTCCTAATCAATGACACTTGCTTTGTTACCAATTCTTTGCTACCATAAATGTACTACTACAAATATTTTTGTATATATGGGACCTTTCCCTATGTCTTTTTTTTTTTAAAGCAATTGGGGTTAAGTAACTTGCTCAAGGTTACACAGCCAGTTATTTCTGGGTGTGGTGCTGAGTATCTGAGCCCAGATTTGATCCGGGTCATCCTGACACTGGAGCCAATGCTCTTACTCACTGAGCCACCTGGCCGCCCCTAAGCAATTGGGGTTTAGTAACTTGCTCAAGGTTACACGGCCAGGTGTTTCTGGGTGGGTGATAAGTGTCTAAGCCTGGGATTCGATCTCCAGGTCTTCTCAACACTGGAGCTGGTGCTCTTACTCGCTGTGCTACCTGGCCGCCCCTCTTTCCCTATGTCTTGATCTCTTTGGGCTAGATATCCAGTAGTGGTATTACTAGGTCGAAGGGTATATGTAGTTTAGTGATCTTTCTAGTCTAATTCCACATTATTTTTCAGAATGGTTGGATAGATGAAGTTCCAGTCAGTGAAGTTGAGAACCTTATTCAGACCTCTTCAGAGTTCCACCAACAGTACTTATTGTTATAGTACAACAGTATTATTCCTATCTTCTTGTAAGACCCTCCAATGATTTCATTTTCATCTTTCAATGAATGAATGAAAGACATATGTATTAAATGCTTACTATGAACCAAAAGCTGTGCTGAACTTTGGGGATAAAACAGAAAAAGCTGGACAATCTCACTCTTAATGAGTTTACACCCTAAAAGGGTAAACTACATGTAAGAAAAGGTTTATCTGCTGACAGAAAAGCCTGGAAATACTAAGGAAACAGCAATGGGGCAGAGAAAAGTCCTTAGGTTGTGTCAAGAGGTCAGATGGCAATGCTGGGTGTCTGAAGAGAACAGAGATGGGGCTGACAGTAAAGCCTCTTAGTCTTCCATTTTACTGGAAAGGATAGAACTTGTGACTCATCTGTCTGAGCCATGTAGGCAGTCAAACTTCTTGGATGGACTCTGGGGAAGCTGGGCTCTAGGGAGAGGGCAAAGAGGGAAGGAAAAAGTTTGTGTGGGGGGAAGTGGTTTTTTGTCATCTTTTCCGATTTGATGGGTATTAAGGAAAACCTCAATTGTTTTCATTTGCATTCCTCCTATTATATGTGATTTGGAGTATTCTCCCATATGGTTGCTATTTTTTGTATTTTTTTTTTGGTGGGAAAACTGCCTTTCAGGCACAAAAATACACTGTTATGCTGTTTCTCACATGCAATGTTCCATTTCCCAACTCTAGACATTTTAACTGGCTATCCCCCATACCTGGAGCTCATTCCTTCCTCATTTTTGTGTCCTAGTTTCCCAGGCTTCCTTCAAGCCTCAATTAAAGTCTCTCCTTCTGCTAGAAGCCTTTCGAAATGCTTCTAAATTTTAATGGCTTCTCTCTGAGATAATCTGCAATTTATCCTATCGATATGTTGTTTGTACACAGTTGTTTGCTTGTTGTTTCTTCCATTAGACTAAAAGTTCCTTGAAAACCTTTCTTTGTACATTCTTAATACAGTGTCTGGCAAACACAAGGTGCTTACTAAATGCTTGTTGAGTTATCTTGTCTTGTTAGTGGAGCTTTGCATTGTTACAACTATTCTGGAAAGCAGTTTGCAATTATGATAAGAAACTCTCCATACTCCTTGACCAAGAGATGTTATTGCTAGGCATATATTCCAAACAGGTAAAAGATAGGAAAATAGGTCCAACATACAGCAAAATATTCATAGCACCACTTTTTGTAATAGCAAAGAAAAGGAAATAATTGCTTGTTGATTGGGGAATGGAGAAGCAAACTGTGTTACATAGATGTAATATTATTTTGCTGTAAGAAATTTATAATATGAAGAATGCAAAGCAGCATGGGAACACATATGAACTAATGAAAGGTGAAGTAAGCAGAGCCAGAAAAAAATATACCCAATGACTACAAAATGGAAATGGAAAAAAAAATTGAATGATCCATAATTATGTTGACCAAACTTGGTCCCAAAGAAAAGATGAGATATACTCCCCTCTCTCTTTGCAGAAGTGGTTGGACTGTGAACACAAAAGCATTGCATAGACTACCAAACACATTTGATGTGTTCGTTATTTTTGCTTGAACTGCTCTTTATTCTCTATTTTTTAAATTCTTTGTTATAGAGGATAGTTCTCTGGATAGAAGAGGGAGGAGATAAATTTTTAAATGAATGTGGTGCATATAAAAACAAAATATATCAACTGAAACATTAAAAAAAAGAAACTCTATTTGTATCTTTTGACAGCTTATCTATTGGCTGGAAAAGGAATAGTCATTTATTTATATTTATTTATGTTTATATCTTCTGCCCTGTTTGGTTTCAGATCCACAGAACAAGATGCCTCTCCCAGGATAAACTCATCCCTTCTAAACTTACCCCCAAGTTGCTAACTCAAAGCCTTGATTGACTCCTCAGTCTCTTCTCTCCTCTGGAAGGTTGGAGGGTGGAGTATCAAACTCCTGCCAATGTCTTCCTTTATAGAGGGCAGAAATTGTATTCTCAGATCACTCCATTTTGCCTGACTTCAACTCCATGGAACAAGATATCTCCATAGTTGTATACCCCGGTTGTCCTTCTCCCCTCTCCCCCCCCCCCACCCCCTGCTTTCTCTCTTTGGATTATAAGTTTGTTGAGGGTAGGGACTGTCTTTCTTTTTATTAATTGTATCCCTTAGTGCCTGGTCCTCATTTCATCTTCAAAACAACCTTGAGAGGTAGGTGCTGTTATTATCCCCATTTTGCAGTTGAGGAAACAGAGGCAAACAGAGGGTTTTGTGCCACATTTGAACTCAGATGTTCCTGACTCTACACCCAACACTTTATCTGCCGCACCACCAGCTGCATTATATTGGGGTATGATTCTGTACATGAGGTTTTTAAGGTTCTTCTTATGACTTATAGATTGGAATCATCACTTTTTAAAAACTTTTTTTGTTGTATGTTTGCACAAAAATTTGTCTCAAAAAAAAGGACACAATCCAAATCAATAAAGTACACTGTACCAACCATGTTGCCTAGTCAGGACAACCAAGGTATCTTCATTTGTGCCAATTTCTTTTTTTTTTTAAAAAAAGACGTTTTCATTTAAAGTTTTGAGTTCTAAATTCTATCCTCCTTCCCTCCCTCCTTCCCTTCCCCCTCCCTCCCTGAGACAGCAAGCAATATACAATTGCACATTATATATGTGCAATTATGTAAAATATTTCCAAAAGGAAAAAATTTAAAAAGTGAAAAATAGTATGTTCCAGTCTGTATTTAAACAATTTCAGTCTTTCTCTGGAGGTGGACAGTATGCTTCATCATTAGTCCCTTGGGATTGTCTTGGGTCATTGTATTGCTGAGAATAGCTAGGTCATTCACAGTTCTTCATTGAACAATATTGCTATTACTGTATACAATGTTCTCCTGGTTCTGTTCACTTCACTATGCATCAGTTTGTGTAAATCTTTCCAGGTTTTTCTGAAATCATCTTGCCTGTTATTTCTTACAGCACAATAATATTCCAATTATAATCATATACCACAGTTTATTTAGCCATTCCTCATCTAATGGACATCCCTTCATTTTCCAATTTTTCAGTCATAATAAAGAAAGCTATTATAAATAATTTTTGTACAAATAGGTCCTTTTCCCTTTTTCTTTTGGATATAATTTTGAGATATAGACCTAGTAGTGGTATTGTTGGAACAAAGGGTATGCACAGTTTTATAGCCCTTTGGCATTTTTGCCAATTTAAAAGAATATGGTTCCCTCCCCCACTCTAATGCCTACAAATTTGCAAATTAAAGCTTTGCCAGACCATGATGGGAAGAACATTTCAGAGAAGGGAACCTTCCTTGGAAAATGCACTGCTTCCTTCACAGCTAACATAATTAAATCTTAACACTATTAGAAATAGTCCAGTTAGTCTCAGTTACTCAGAAAGTGTTAGCATTGAACTGAGAACAATAACAAGCAAATACATGAGAGTATAGAAATAACTTTCACACACACACACACACACACACACACACACACACACACGAAATATAGTAGGTATGGACAATTCCCAGATGTTTTCCCAGTAGACACAACTACAGTGAGCCAGACAATCATATATGGTGAGGGCCTGAAATAGCTTTCTCCTATAAAATTGTCTGCTCTTTAGCAACAGCAGTGGTGACATGCCAAGCTATTCTACTTGCCCCAGCAGCTATCCCAAATCTGAGAGTTAAAAGTATATCTTAAAGAGTCCTCATCAGAATTCCACTGTTGTCATAATCATCAATAAGCATCTGCAGTGTAACCTCCACATCTCATTGACACTTCCTGGATCTAAAGGTGACATATGGGCAGCTTTGGAGTAGGAAGGAAGCCCCCACCCTAGGTGACTATCCTTCGAAAGCAATGATTATATTTACATTTTGTAGACTTTGCTTTTCCTCTTCCTCCTTCTCTTCCTTCTCTTCCTCCTCCTCCTTCTTCTCCTTCAAAACTGTGCTAAACACCTCAAAGAAGACCACAAGGACATCATTATAGTCTAAGACACTAAAAAAGATACACATGCACAGTAAGTTGTTTTATAAAACAATTTTTAAAATCAATCATGCTTGTTTGGCTAGTTGTCTTTCTTTTGGTAGCTTTCTCACAGGCAGTGTACCTTATTTACTTCTCTGCCTCAATTTCTTTACTTAACTATTTCTTTGTAATCTCTGTCCCAAAGGGCATTGGTATGGGACTCTCTCCTTATTGGTGGAGCTAAAGGACCTGCCCTGAATAAGGAGCAGGGTGGAGTTATTGAGAGGTGAAAGCTTTGGTTCCCAGTCAATCTCCTCTTTGGGGACTCTCCAAATGAGAGTATTTTGAGGTTCAAGAGAGAAGATGGAAGAGGTATAGCAGCAAGCACCCTAGCATACCCAGGATGGCTGCTAGCACAGGTTCTTTGATCCGCTTTTCTAAAGGAAAGCAACTCAAAAAGGGTCAACGACCTTACTTTAATCAAACAAACATATATCATTTACCTAGTTCAGGAGAAAAAGTCAACACCCTGAACTTCAGAGAATACAAAAAGAAGTTACAAGCAGACAAAAATACAGAGAAAATAACACAATTCAATAGATAGGGCTTCCAGCTGTCTGACCATTACATACATTCATAGTTAGTTACTAGAGAAAGAAGCACCAACATCTGGGTTTTCAAAGCCAGGGGGCTCAATGGCTGCCCAGAGTCTCATCTGGCCAAATCACACAACTCTTTCTGTAAGTGAGCCCCCAAGCAAAACTTCACATCAGGGTATATATAGCCTTCTCCGGGGTCATTGAACATCATAAGCCTCATGACCCACTTGATTACAAAGTAACAAAAGTTGTGCCTTCCTGAAAAATAAACCTCCCACCACAGGCTCCACGTAAGCACATGCAGACTATTAGGGGGGAGAGTATATTTTAAAATCAGGAAAGGTCCTCAAGTCCATCTAGGCTTATTAAGGGCCAGGGAAGATCTTCAAATTCCCATTACCATTACAATCCCAGTTCCAGTTGCTGAAGGAAAAGGTTTTGGGAAGGTATGAGAGGAACTGGCAGTCTCCATCATGTACCTATTCCCACCTTGCTACTCTTTGCTAGATTTTGGGGAGTTTTCCCATAGGCGAGATCCAGGACACTCTCTCTTGTTGAACTGAGTTAACTCAATCCCAGTGGGAGAGTTCATTCACGCCATACTGTTTGGTATATATTCTCCGTACACCTCTGATTTCTGTTTTGCTATGATTTGGATGAATGGATTTCTTTGCTATACTCTATGAGTGTTCATTGTGGAATTGATATTATGTGGGGAAGGGGTCAAGACTAGGTCTGGGGACCCCTTGCCCTCCAAAAGACAAAGTGATCAAAAGTTAGCTGGAATCTGATCATACCTCTGAGATGAACAATATTTAAGGGAACAGATAGATATACTTCTAGCCTGGTATCCCCTCTCTCTGCAGAGAGCAGAGAGGTGACCACTGGTCTCAACCTCTTCCTTCCCCTCCTGGCAGAAATAAAAGTCTCCCTTGAAGAAGGATGCAGGGAGAAGAGGCTAGTGATGCTTATTCTGCCTCCCTTTGAGCCACACACAAAGATCCTCCACCCCAGTCATAAATGGAACCTCACTACACATCTGGGGCCCACTCACTCTCTATCATTAAACTTTCATTTGTAAAATGGACATAGAAGTACTTTTCATATATTTCTCATGGGAATGTTTTATCAGTTAGCCAATTGATTCTTAGTGCAGAAAGGCATTGTGGGAGAACTTGGATTATGCTGTTTCCTTAGAATTCTAACTCAAAATAAAATGGATATTTAAAAAATCTCTCAAAATACATATTTCATGGCAGAAACCCAAGAAACCTTGACAGTAGTCCATAGAATTATTATATGCTACAACCATAGGAAAGGAAATATAACAAATAATTCAACAATTATTTATTGAGCACTTACTTTGTGTAAGGCAGTATGCTAGGTGCTAGAGAATCAAAAGACAAAAAAACCAGTAACAACTAAACTCATTTCTCTCAGGGCTTCCATTCTACTTAGCAATATAAGAGGTATACAAATAAGTAAATACAATTCATACAAAATAATTCCAAGAGGAAAAAAGCATTAAGAGTCAGGATATCAGGAAAGACTTGACATAAGATGTACCACAGGAGCTGTTTTTTGAAGGAAGCTAAAGATTCTAAGGAGTGGAGGTTGAAGAAGGAGCGAATTACAGGTATGGGGGAGTACTTACCTGGAGACACAGGTGAGAGATGGAACGGCACATCCAAGAAAGACCAGCCGGTCAATTTGGCTGGAATGGAGAATGCATCAAGGGGATTAGTAGTGTTTTCTCATTGGTACAAACTATGTCTATGATAATTAGCATTAAGATTAGGTAATGCTAAGAGTAATATAGGACAACAATTCAGCCTTTTGGTTTAACAATGAAATTATTTCAAATGAAATAATCCCTAAAAAGACAAAAGAGTAAATTGAAAGTTATTTTTAAAAGGTTAGCTAAGTGGAAAGAGTAATGGACATAGTCAAGGGGACTTATGGTTTCCGTCCCAGCTGCACCATGTCCTAGCTATTGTGACCATGGGCAAGTCCATACCTATAATACCTATGTCACTGCATCATCATGAGAATTAAATGAGATAACATGTAACAGTGCTTTGGAAGCCTAAAGTGCTGTCTGGATGTCAGGTAACTTTCTCATCTATAAGATGGAAATAATAATACTCATACTACTACTACCTTTAAGGATTGTGAGGAAGGTACTGCATAAATCATAAGATGTTCTATAAAAGTGAGCTCTTTTAAAAATTTCTCTTGTTGGCTTTGGAGTCAAGAGAGATTTGAATCCTGCCTCTGACATGTCAATGTGGGCAAGAAACCAGCTCCCCTTTCCCTCTACTACTTGTTAAATGTCGTGAGGATCATTCATGTATGTGAAGCCCTGTGTCCATAGTTCACTATCAGTAACTGAACAGAAAACCAGCAAACATGATTGAGTTTAAAATCACCCATTGGATGACATAATTTCTTATAGCATCAACATTGTACAATGTTTTGAAATGGAGGTAAAATAAAATAGGAATGAAGAGATTTTTTTTTCACAGTATTTTTCAGCAAGCATTAAGTACACCCAGGCAGACTGTGAAAGAACAAGGATAGTGGAATAAGGATAATACTCATTTTATGCTTTCCTTGTTAGAGTCTCAGTGCATATGTTGAATGTAATTTGAACTACAGTATAACCAGATGTATAAGATTTTTTGTAAGAAAATGTTTCTGTATACATACATACATATATATATCTATATCTATATACAATCCTTTCTTTCAATAAATCCAATCAGCAATATTGCTTTGGGTACAGAAGTTTAGAAAGTGAAACTGAATGGAAATCAAGCTGAGAAATACTGATCTGTTTTTCTCTTTAGCTGACTGTACTACAAACAACCAAACAAAAAATAAATGCTAGTTTTAAAATTCCTTATGTTTTAACTACTTCCCAAATCAATATGACAACTGGATGAGAATCATTTTAGTCATTTTCATGTGGGCACTATTACATTTAAAACATAAAGAAATCAAAGTGATGACTGTAAAAAAAACATTGACAACTCTTGCTTTTGCTTGAAATATTAAAATACCTTGCTTTCCTTTAGCAAAAGGAAGAGATTTAGGTTTAGAGATACGGATTTTTCAGCAGCTATAGAAAAGTAGCAAGTGGTGTCTCTTTCTCATCTGGTGGCCAGACACTCTTTGCTTCAGCAAATCCCTGGCAAATATTTCATGAACTCTAAAGACAGTTTAATTTACCTAACATCCTTTTAAGTGGCATCTAAAAAACATGTAAAGGAAAAGCTTAAAAAAACTGGAGTATTCCCTAAACAAAAGAGATGTCTTTGGATGTCTAATATTTGTGTAAGAAATAACATGGAATTTTTTAAAAGTAGCAAAAAGTCAGATTTTTCTATGTTATTTGCATAGCATGGTTTTCCATTCAAGGGTAGAATTTTTCTTTCCCTCCTGCACTAAGGAAGGGAGGGAGGGAGAGAGTTCTGCGGTCTGTGGAATGGCTATAAATAGAAGGTGAAGTGTTCTAATACCAATAGGGTGCGTCATAATGTCCCTCCCTGAGAAGCAGCAGCCTGAGTTGGAGCAAGGAGCCTTGCGGGTAGCAGCAGCAGCAGCAGCAGCAGCACCTAGGATAAAGGCTTGCTTCCTTCCTCTGTTCCGCAGGACCCAAACTGCTGCTGCTGCTACTGTTGGCACAGTGGCCTCGGGCCTCCTGTTCCCAACTCCCTCTTGCAATCAGGATGAAAATGTGGAGAGGGGGAGGGGAACGGGCCCCAGGGGAGGTTGGTTGGCTGGGCCCCACTGACTGCTCTAGTCAATCATGAAGAATAGCGTGAACCACATTCATTGTTATCAGACCCAGTTCTGAGTGTTGTCTTGAGGGAAAAAGGCAGAGCAGAAAGTATGAAGTCTTTCTTGCTCTTGTGGCATCCATCCCTCACCCTGAAGTGGGGAAACATTCATCTTCCCCATTGATTTCAAGGTACCTCCTCTCCTCCCCACCCCCACTGCCACTCCATCCCCCCTCCTTGATAGAGAAAGGAGAACAATAACCTCAGAGCACTGGCTCTGGAGCTAAGCATCCTCCATGAACAATGTGAGGGAAGTTGTCAGGAGCGGACCTCCCCTGCACACCATGTTGCCTAATGTTCCCTGGGAAGGGGAGGAGGAGCTCGGTGCTGGTGCAGGGAGTGACCTCTGCCTGCCTCAGTGGGGCCACAGTCAGCACAATTTGATACCATTTTGGAGAATGCCTTAGATTTATTAATGTCCAAAGAGTCTAATGTCTGAAGTGTGTATTTGAGCTATGGGAGAATTTCCCCATTCTCTTAAAAATGAGTGCCTGGTAATAATACACAAAGGAGGGAATTTACTACTCTGTCTCTTTCTCTCTGACTCTGTCTCTGTCTCTCTTTCTCTCCATCTCTCTTCCTCTGTCACCCTCCCTATCTCTGTCTCTCCATCTCTCTGCCTCCCTCCTTCTCTGTTTCTTTCCCCTCCTCTGTCTTTGTCTTCCTCTCTATCTCTGTCTCTTCATCTCGTTTTCTCCCTCCCTGTCTCTCTCTTCCTCTGTCTCTGTCTCTCTCCTTTCCTCTCTGTTTTCCTCCCTCCCCCATCTCTCTCTCTCCTCTGTCTCTCCTCTTTCTGTCTCTGTCTCCTTCCCTCTCTCTGTTTTCCTCCCTCCCTCTCTCTTCCTTTTTGTCCCTTTCTCTCTCTCCTTCTGGTTCTCTGTTTCTTTCTGTCTCTGTCTCCGTCTTTCTGTGTGTGTGTGTGTCTTTTTTTGAGTCTGAATTCCCAAAGTTTCATTTAAAACTTTCAGAGGATTATCTTATAAATAGATTGTTTCTGGTATTTCCACTCTGCCCTTCTTTCTCCATTCTTCCAAGCTCTGACCTTTCTATCTATCTTCACCTTCTTTTTTCTTTTACTAACTGGTACTTTTTGAACAGTTTATGTTTTTGGTCTTAGACTTCCTTCTCTCTTCTAACTTGTGCCTCTGCTCTGTTGTCCCTTGACCTTTATTCTCTGGTATTTGTACTGGTTTTATTTGCACCACCTTCTTTTGGCTTTTATTTCTTTGTTGTTACTCTCTTTAGAGGCAATCTCTTCTACCTGTTGTTTTCTTTAGTTTTCTAAGGTTTGTACCCTTGGAGGCATGTGGGAAAAACCAAGAGGGTTTCATGGGATTTATCACGGAGAATATTGTTATAGTGTCACTTTCATGGGTCTGGGATTTTCAAGATTTTGTACTTGAAGGTGCTATATAGCATATCCTCATGCTATCTACATATGTACATACATTTTATAACTATATATCAAACCACAGTAGCTGAAGAAACAAAACTTTGTTTTATCTCTGTTGCTTATTTGCTAGGATATTACCAAAAGATGGTGAGGAAAACCAGGGGGAACAATCAGTTTTATATCATTTCTCTAAAGAAAGATTTCCCTCCCCTTGGTATTTCTCTTGCTCCTACTTTTAAAGTGAATTTTGTATTGGTTGAATATGCATCATTGAAGGCTCAGGAGACCAGAATCTTTCATTAACCCATGATATATACTCTGCCACACTTTTAGCATCAGTGATACACCTGTCTCATGTCTGGGCCTTGCTGGTTCTACAGTGTCTGCTCTGAAGTACATAAAGTACAACACTGAGTCACCCAGGTCAGTATAAATAGTCCTAGACATATGGCTAGAAAGAAACCAGGCAGTAGAATGGTAAGAATTTAGGTAAAAATAAAAACTCCAGTTTGAGAGTACTGTGATTTAGTTCTTTTATTTGTAATCAATGGTATCGCATACATTCTCACATTGATAAATACAGCATGAGAAAGGCTTGTAAAATGGTATGGGCCAGGGATGGGGAGCCTGTGGCCTCCAGGCCACATGTGGCCCTCTAGGTATTCCAGTGTGGAATACTTTCACTGAATCCAAACTTCACAGAACAAATCAAGGCTAAAATATTGGAGAGTGGGGAGAAATTTGAGGTGGGGCAGGGGGAGTGAAGTAATATATTTTAGCTGAGTAGTACTGAAAGGTAAATGGTCCTCACTCCCTTCTCCTTTTCAAGTTTCTCTGTATACTCTTGCCCTCCTAGCCTCTACTTACAACTCCTGCTCCCACCCGGGCCCCCCCGAGCTTCTCAATGGTGAGCATTCAGTATATCTTAGCCAGACCCAAACTCCCAATTTTGTACCATATTATCTCTTCTCTTAACTTCCCATCTTCTATTCTCCCATTCTCACTCTGAGATAAGCAATCAAATCAAGACTACTGTTCCTGGAAAAGACCTGTCAAGTGTCCTATGACTCTAGTTACCATCTTGTGACTTCATTGTTGAAATCAGAGGTATCAAATTGGAAGCCCATTAAACTTCTAGAGCTTCTGGAACCAGATTAAAATATAACTGGGAAATGTTTAACAAAATAAATAAAAATACAAGACAACATAAATAATGTTAATTTGTAGTTTTCTAAATCAAAATGCAACAGTTCAAATCCAGCCTCAGAAACTTTCTAGTTGTGTGACCTTGGGCAAGTCATTTAACCTCTGTTTGCCTAGGGATCAGTGATCCACCAGAGAAGGAAATGACAAAATACTCCAGTGTCTTTGCCAAAAAAACTCCACAGACAGAGGTCCAGTCATGACTGAGTCAGAGTCAGACATGACTAAACAAGTCAATATACCGCAGGCAGGAGTCTGTTTCTATCTGAGTTTGACACCATTGACTTCTCTTCCCTGGCCTCTACTCCCCTATGTGTGTTGCCTTCCTCTATTAGAATAAATGTTCCTTGAGAGCAGACATTCTTTTGCCTGCTTATATTAGTATCTCTAGTTCTTAGCACAATACTTAGCCTGTCACATAGTAAGTCTATAATAAATGTTCATTCATTCATTCATATGGGAGCCCAAGGCCATACCTAAGGAAGGACAAAGAGGACAAAGACAAATCACAGCTTCCCTTCTATACATTTTTATAAAAGGGAAATAAAGTAAAAATGAGAGATCAAAGGGAGCCTCAAAATAAGTCACAGAAAGGGAGAAGCCTAGTCTCTCCTTTCCCTCAGTGAGGGAAAATGAATATAGGAGGTTATGGCTAAGCCTTAACTCTACTCCAGCAGCAGCTGGCCCCCAGCCATTATTTGCATCCTTATCCCACACCCACCTACCCAGTCTGCCTCCCTGTCTCCCTAAATTATTATGTCTTCCATGACCTGGAGAAGGGCAGGAGCTTAAAGTTGGGGGTAACCTAAAGATATTGTCCTCTCAAACTGTACCTTAGAAAGATATGGCTTTAACACAAAAACTAGCCATGTGACCTTGGGCAAGTCACTTAACCCAATTGCCCTACCTTCTCCCCTCCAAAAATAAAAAAAAGAAGATAAGGCTTATTCTGCATTTTACAAAAGCGATGGCTATATATCCACATATGCACACATATATTTATATACTCATAGAATGCAGGCCTGAAGCTTGGAAATACATGCACCATGCATATATATACATACACACGTGTGTATACATGCATTTGTGTATATGTATCTGTGAGTATGCGCATACCATATCCATATATGTGTACACACCCAAATACCCATCTATGTGTACACACATGCAATGCTCATATGTGTACATACACACAATGCCCCTATGTGAGTATATGTACACAGCAGTGCTGCTGTGTTACCTATATAAGCACACAGTGCATAAACATGTATGCAAATACACCACCTATATAAAACCATCAGCACAGAAACATAAACTTATTGTAGACTCTCAATGTATATATGTATGTATATATGTGCATGCCACTCATACAAATCATCCATATATACACATACATACACACATGAGTATAAATACATGTGTGTTCATCATATAAGATCACGTTGTGCAATGCACATATGTGTGTGCATAATGCGTACCTTGTATATACATATGTGTGTATACATATTACACATTTCTTAGCCTGAAGAGGCTAAGAATACCAGCTCTAACCCTTAATATCGGTGCTTCCTTTCTCAATTACTTCTGTTAATCTTAGATCTTTATCTGTAAAATGGTGATAACGACATGTATGCTGCTGATTTCACATTGTACAAATGAGGTGAATACATGAAGCACTTTGCATCTCTTGGAGCAGAGGCTTCACACATACTGCCTGCCTGCAAGACTCCTGAGTGAAGCCTGAGCCAGATTAAAATGTATTGGGGAAACATTTAACAAAATAAACTAAAATACAATATAACATAGATAATATTCATGTGTGGTTTTCTAAGAAAAGATATGCCCACCCAGATCCTTATGATAGTTTAGTGGCCCCCTGTTTCTGTTTTAGTTTGACACCACTGTCTTAAAGTACCATACAAATATAAGTTATTATACACACACATATATACATGTGTGCATATGTATGTACATACATATATACACATATATGTATATACAAATATGGCTGGGAGCACATAAAGATATATGATGAATTACATTTAAATTTGGATTTATGTCCTGAAACTTTGATGATTTTTCTATATATTTCATTAGTGAATTGAATGAAAGCACATTATAGACTCAAGGATCTCCTTGGACTTGGCATAAATGGGTGTGACAAATAACCAGAAGATAACATGGGTGCTTTGGCCCATTATATAGAAATAGGGTCTTATTTATAAAAAATAACTGCAAGGTATTTGATTTGATGACAAGATTTTGGATAGATTATCTAGCTATGCATCTGTCCCCTGATATCAATTTAATAACCATTCATTAAGTGCACATGAGAGGTGCATGATGATATATATGCTGGTTCCCTGTGCTCCAGGACTGAAGACAAGTAAATGCATATTTACAACATATGGCAGAATGTGATAAGTGCCATTCTGGGCAAGGGGTAGTTTGAACCCGTGATCTTATTAGTGTAGAGAACTCCTGGTGGGTAAAGTTTTTCTACCAAAGCATATTGGTGAGTCTTCTGCAATCTAAAATATTAAAATCTATTGAGTTGCCTAGGGCAGTGAGAAATTACGTGACATACCTCGGTCACAGAGCCAGTTTGTATCAGAGGTTATATTTGAGCCCAGGTTTTCCTGACTGCAAGAAGTTAAGTTCATTATCACTAAAATATACTTGCTAAATGCTTTAAGGAGGATATAAACAAAATAAAACAAAATTTCAGAAGCAGGAGAGTGCACATCCACTTCAGGAAAAACATGCTAGGAGAATCTGGAGAGGGTAGCATCTGTGCTGCACTTCTGGGGATAGAAAACATTTTATAGGTGGAGATTCAGGAAGAGGGCATTCCAGGTTAGCACAAACAAAATCAGAATGCATATTTGGGGAAGAGCAAGTGGTCTAATTTAGCTGGTGTATATTGAAATACACATAAGGAATTAGGAGGAGATAAATCTGGGAAGGTAGCTTAGGCTTGCATTAGAGAACATTTTGAATACTGAGCTGATGAAGTGTTTGAAGTTAACTCCTTAAGCAGTGGGGAGACATGGAAGATATTTGAGTAGTGGAATGATTGATCAGATTAGGAAAATGATGGTGTGAACAGTGTGTAGTGTCTTGTAAAAGAAGGAGAGATTAGAAACAGGGAGGTTATTTTGATAAAATGACCCAAAAGGTAATGAGGGCCTGAACTATCATGGCAAAGCAAAGGTAGAACCAAGAAAAGGTATGGAGGGACATTGGGAGATAGAACCTATGGAATTTTGTAGGTTGAGAGAGCCACCGAGCAAGCCGCTAGAGACTGAGCAGAGTTGTACACATGGAAGTCATAGCTGAAACCCTAGAAGAGATTGGACTCACCAGGGGAGAAAGTGCAGAGAAAAAAGAGAAAGAGGTCGAAAGGGAAATTTTTTTTAAAGATACCTATATCTAGAGGGAAGGAGGAAGAAGAGAGAGGAAACAGAAGTAATGGTCAGAAAGGTAGGGGGAGAGCCGGCATAGAACCTAATGGCAGAGAAGTTTTTACAAGTCTGAGTAGGTCAAAGTGTTAAATGTGACTGCTTTGATTCATGTAGCCTATAGGGTTTATTTGGGGGTTTTGTGTGTGTGCAGTTGCTGTTGTTGTTATTCTGAATTATTGAGCGCAAGAATCTATATGACCTAGAAAAATGAGATAATTACAAAAGCTTCTTTTCACTTTGACTGGCATAGATACTGTTAGTTGAGAACAAACCACGAAATCTGAACAATTTTTGGAAAAATTTTATTAGGTCATCTGTCAAAAGAGAGAGCTGGAAAAAGAGGTTTCCTTGTGAGGTTACATTATATAGAGTTCAGAAAACAAGGGTGTAAAGGTATTTGCCTGATTGGCCACACTTGGGCAGTAGGCAGCTTCCAGAGAAGGGCAGTTTGAGATGTATATCAGCTGATAAATATAAACTTCCAAATTTGGGGAACCCAAAACACATGAAACAAATTCAGTGGACCCCAAACCAAGACCTGGGTGGGATTTAAGCATTCCCTACAGCTTCCCAGCTCCCACAGAGCATCTCTAAGGTCAGCCTGACTTCTACCATAAACTTTGGGTTAGACAATTTTGTAGCCACATAAAACTAGGTTCAAACAATATAATAATTAATAATATATTTTCCCACAACACAAACAAAATTCCAGGGAATTTGATGGGAAATACACAGTAATAAGAAGAAGAACTAACATTTACATAACTCTTTAAGATTTGAGGACACTTGGACTTTAAAACAGAAATTTCACACCAAATCTGTAGCCAAATGAACACTATGCGAATGATGATGCCAATTCAAAGTAAAAACTTTGGAAACCATAGGTTCCCAAAGTGGGCAATACCGCCCCCTGGGGGGCACTGGCCGATCTGGGGGGTGGTGGTGGTATTTTTTTGAAATTATGCAAATTACAAAAACCAAACCCTAACGCTTTAAAGGGTTAAAGAAAGAAGATTTCCAGGGGGGTGCTAAGTAATTTCTTTTAAAGGGGGCAGCAATCCAAGTAAGTTTAGGACCCTCCTAGTCTAGCAAAGCTTTCCATCCCTAATATCTCCTTATTAAATGCTGATTCTTAATCATCCATAGTAATGGGGATATTGAGAATACCAATAAATGAAATCCGTAGGTAATGAAGAAATCAGTTTTAATAGATATTGTTGGTTCAACCTCCTAGTGACCAAACTCTAGCACTAGCAAATCAGTAGTAAAATTGGTTTGTTTTGAGTTTCACATTCTCTCTCAGTCCATCTTTTTTAGTAAAATTGCAAAAAACACTTTCTTAGGGATCTGTGATCCCATCGATGTGGGTATTCCTCATAAAAATCCTTTACCTTTATCTATCAGAGCCAGTCACAAAATCCTATTGATTCACTCTTTCTGATGCTTCTCTCATCCATGCCTTCCTTTCCATTTCTACCACTCCTATGCTAGACTAGACCCTTATCCCTTCACTCTTAGATGATCTCAATAGTTCCTCACCTGGTTTTCCTGGCTCCAATTCATCATAGTTACCACTGACAAGTCTCACTCACAGTTAGGTGTACTACTGGGGAAGGCAGAATTAAAAGGTATTTGTAGGGCTAAGATGGCATTAGACCAGTTCAGACATCACCCCCTCCTGCCCCGCCCTGATCTGGAGTCAGATATATTATTGGTGACAGAGAAAATTTGGCCATCATAGCCTGAGGTTGCTTGGAGGTTTTGCTTGCTGGTTCTAAGAGTACCATAATTTCCAAAAGCAAGAAAAAGCTGAAATACCCAGACATCATGTGTGTCTTACTTTCTTCGTGAGCCAGAAGCTACAATGATTTTAGATGGGTTACCAACAGAATGCATCCATGTAATAATTGAGAACTGATTGGAACAGGCTTCAAAAATACCATAGGAAGAATTCGCTTCTGTTTAGATAATGGCTATGACTCTGAGCATGGTTACATTGGTTATAAGAAAGGGCGTCCTCTCTGACAGGGCGTGATCTCTAAACGTCGACGAATGTGGTTTTTCTCTTTTCTTTGTCTTTACTTCAGGTGAATTGTAAATGTGGGACAAAACATTCATATTCCATATTTCAATGATGCTTACTGTTTCTCAGTAATGTAATACTAATAATATCTAACATTTATATAGTGTTTACTATGTGCCAGGCACTTTCAAATTATTATCTCTTTTGATCCCCACAATAATTGTGGGAGGGAGGTGCTATTATTATCCCCATCTAATAGATAAGGAAACTGAGGAAAACAGCAGTTAAGTGACTTGCCCTGGATCACAGTAGGAAGTTTCTGAGGCCAGATTTGCACTTAGGTCTTCCTGATTCCAGGTCCAGCACTCTACCCACTGGGCCACTTGATGCCTTTCTTCTACCTAACCTTGTATTTTCTTCCTTATTACTCTCTAAAATTAAACACACACACACACACTTATATACACACACTCTCTATTTGTTTCTTCTTTGCAGTCCTGTCCCCCTCCTAGTTTTTGTTTTTTGGGGGTTTTTTTGTCTTTTTGGAAGGGGGAAGGCAGGGCAATTGGGGTTAAATGACTTGTCCAAGGTCACACAGCTAGTAAGTGTTAAGTGTCTGAGGCCAGATTTGAACTCAAGTCCTCCTAACTCCGTGGCTGGTATTCTATTCACTGCACCACCTAACTGCCCCCTCCCCCAACCTGGTTTTAATGGAAAGTATTTGAAGTCAGAGGTCTGGGTTCTATCATTTACTACCTATATGAGGTATATGGGATGTTAAATAGAGGACCAGCTCCTCTATGCTCCTCTTGCTGAGCCCTTTATAGGGTTGCTCATCCACCTTTGCTGTCCACCTTCACCCACCTTCACCTGTGGCTCTAAGAAGCTTCAGCATGTGCTGTAGCCACACCCAGGCAAAACCTTAGAAGAGGGGATAAACCAGGTTGAAGGTAACTGACCAGCCTCAAACCCCTGGGTGAGTTAGGGAATGTCTACCCCAAGCATGTGATGATGTCCCCCAGTGGAATGAATGATCAGATGAGAACAATGTGTTCCAAGGGCCATGAAAGTGGCTGAAGTAGGCTCTGTGGAGTGCTTACAGCTCAGTCAGACATGGAAGATGCCAGGGTCATCCACTGCATCCCAGTCCATCACCAGTCATTCTGACTTTTGTCCTGCCCCACTGGATTTTGATGACTCTGGAAGAGAGAGTGAGTCTGATGCCTTTGTGTAACTCTGCCTCACTTAAATGCAACTTACTGGCAAGTCAAGACATCACTGGAGAGTCATTGGTCTTCTTTGAAAACAAGGAACAAACAACAACAGAACCTTGGGCTAGTCTCTTCTCTGGGCTTCTGTTTCCTCATTTGTAAAATGAGAGTTATACTAGATGACTTGCAAGTCATTACATCTTTAAATCTCTACCCTTTTTGTAACTTCATACCTTCCATCATTACACTTTTATACCTTCTGTCTTTTAAATCTATGAACCTTTTTTCTTTTCTTTTTTTTCTTTATCTACATATTCTTTGTTATCTCAATTTTCTCACCCCTTGTGCCTGATTTATCCAATCTCTCTCCCATGTACTTTCCTCTTTAACTGCCCCCCCCAAGAGGGCTTCCACCCCTTCTGAGTTTGAAATCAAACTATTGCATACAAAACACAATTTTTTACTTTAAATGGGACTTAGAAATAATCTAACCCAATCCCTACATTATACAGATGAGGAAATTGAGGCTTTAAAAAGACACGTTTTTTGCCTAAGGTAACATACCTAGTTAGTAGAAAAGTCAGGGTTAGAACTCAATGTTTTCCATTCCCTAGTCCAACATTCTTTCCAGAAACCATGCTGCCATCTCCTTTCCTGTGTAGCTATGTTCATTCTTAAAAGTCAGATTATTGTTGTGTTTCATAAGATTGTTGGATTTAATGCTGAATGGAAACTTAAAAATCATTTAGATTATTCTCATTTTAGAAATAAAGAAACATATAGCCATTCAGTCAATCAATAAATGTGTATTAGGCACCTACTATGTTAAAGACACTGTACTAAGTACTAGGGATAAAAAAAAGGCAAAAGACAGTCCCTGGCCTCAAAGAGCTTACAATCTAATGGGGGAGACAACAAACATATACAAACAAGCTACATGCATGACAAATTGGGGATAATGAACAGAGGGAAGGCACTGGAATTAAGAGGGACCAGGAAAGGCTTCCTGTAGAAGGTGGGATTTTAGCTGGGACTTGAAGGAAGCCAGGAAGCAGAGATGAGGAAGGAGAGCATTCCAGGCATGGGTGGGACAGTCAGAGAAAATGGGCAGAGTCAGAAGATGGAGTGTTGGGTGCAAGGAATGGGAAGAAGGCTACTGTCACTGCATCAAAGAGAACTTGTGGTATAAGAAGACTGGAAAGTTTTTTTTTTGGGGGGGGAGGTAGGGTAGGAAAGAGTGGGATAGGTTATTAAGAGCTATAAATGCCAAACAGAGCATTTTATATATTTTTTATTTAAAATTTTTAATTAAAAATTATTAGCATTTTATATTTGATCCTGGAAAATCACTAGTGTTCAATCCCTCACCCACAGCACATTCAAGTTTGAGAAAACTTTGGTCCTTTCCAAATGAAGAATAAGAAAAAGTAGAAAAAATCTTAGTTCTATAAAAGAGATAGTTAGTGAATTATTATTCACCTGAAATGAAGTAAAAGTTATAAGCACAAGGAGTGCAACATTACTAGGAAATGACTAAGGCATCAGGAAAAATAAAGCACACTGTGTGATGTTTCATTATTAATAATAGAGGTGGGGACCTGCCCAGCTAATGTCAAGAATACTTCACAAATGTCAAGGAATCCTTCACAGCAAACTGACATGTACCCAAGGTGGCACATCTTGTGGGACGAAGAAGAAGAAGATTGGGCGAATTCTTCAACCTCATGTCAATGGGAGGCTAACACTTATAACTCTCTCTCTCTCTCTCTCTCTCTCTCTCTCTCTCTCTCTCTGTCTGTCTCTCTCTGTCTCTCTCTGTCTGTCTCTGTCTCTCTGTCTCTCTCTTTCTCTCTCTCTGTCTCTCTCTTTCTCTCTCTCTCTCTCTCTGTCTCTCTCTGTCTCTGTCTCTCTGTCTCTGTCTCTCTCTCTGTCTCTGTCTCTCTCTGTCTCTCTCTCTCTGATTCCCTACAATAATGCTAGAAGGCCCATGATCTTTCCTACCCTATTGCATCAGGAGCAAGATGGTGTTCCTTTCTATCCCCACCTCAAATCCAGAAAGCCAGGTGAAAAAGGAATTGTTAACACCTCTTGGATCACTGCCTTGTTGTGATGGAGGGACTTGCATAGCTCAATGAAACTGAACTATGCTGTGGAGGGTTACCTAAGACAGATAGGTCATTGTGGAGAGTTCTGACAAAAGATGGTCTGCTAAAAAAGGAAATGGTAAACTAGTCCAATATCTTTGCCAAGAAACCCCCATGGACTAGCATCCATGGTGTCACAAAGATTGGACACAACTGAATACCTGAACAACAATCTTGATTCAACACTTTTCAAAAGTTCATGAGATTGTAAAATTTAAGCTCCAGAAAGGACCTTAGAGATCACCTAATTTTTTTTTTTATTTTTGGAGGGCAATTGGGGTTAAGTAACTTACCCAAGGTCACACAGCTAGTTTTTGTGTTAAGTGTCTTAGGCCGGATTTGAACTCAGGTCCTCCTGACTAGAGGGCCAGTGCTGTATTCACTGCGGAGATCACCTAATCTAAACCTACATTCTACAGATAATGAGAATGAGAGATCATGACTCCACTGCCCCCCAAAGTCTCATAGGAAATAAGGAGCAGCTCTGCGTTTCACAACTAAGTTCTAGAACCTTAAAGTCAATGGTTTTTCTACTGCCATGGAGTATGTATGACTTCCAAGAGAACACCCACCAAGGATTTCCTTCAATGCTCATCTCATCCCAGATAATCATCACAAATCACTTAGATTCCTTCTGATTCCAACAATTAAATTCCACAAACACTTACTAATCAATTAGCATAATATATGCAAGGCATTGTGCCAGGCACTAGGGATACAAAGATTCAATACAAAACAAGTCCAGCCCTCAAGAGTCTTACATTCTCCTTCACAGTGGTGAGTACACAGATGAGTCATACAAGGCAGAGTGGGATGGGTGCAAAGGAGTGATACAGATAAAGTGTTCTAGGAAAATGTAAGAAGGGAAAAAACTCCAAAGGATATCATGAAGGACGCCATCACTAGGATGAACCTTGAAGAAGTAGTTATGAGGAAGGCGTACAATAAACAGGAATGATCTGCATGAATGTCCAGAAGCTGGAGATGATAAGTTATGTGCCAAGAATAGCTAGATAATTTTCTAGAGCAATAGTTCTTAAACATTTTCATCCTAAAACCCCTTTAAATGCTAAAAATTATTGAGTTCAAAGAGTTTTTGTCATATGAGTTATATCAATCAAGCTTTACTATAAGAGAAATGAAAACATATTAGTAATATAATAATAATAGTTTGACTTCATGGACCCCTTGAAAGTGATGAGAATGATAGGACCTGAACCCCTATGAGGAAAAGACCATGTCTTTGAAAGCAGCCCAGTCCTGCCCAGATCACTGGTGGCTCACCCCAAGGCATCTGGCTCAGCCCACCTAGATACTCAACAGTCCTTATATAGTGACTTTTGGCCTACCCCAGACCACCTAACTCCTTTCACTGTCCCACCCCAGGCTATTTAAAACTCCTTAATCCCATCCAGATCTTCTCACTATGTTTTTTTTGTATATAACTATCAATCTCGCCCCCAGTTGCAGATTCATTAGGAATCTAGTCCATTCTATTGGCAATTACAATAAACCTTGCCACCTTCACTGAAAGAAGGTTTGAATGCTTGAATTCTTTCCAGGTAGAGCCTACTATACCCTGACATTTTGGGGTTCCCAGCAATCCCAAATGGCATCAAAAGGATCTCAGAGATTCCAGGGATCCTTGGACCACACTTTGAGAACCACCATTCTAGAGTTTTTGGTGTGGGAAGGAGAGTAATGTATAATAACCATGGGAAAGTAGGGCCTTAAATGTCTAGCCAAATCCTCTAGGCCAGTAGTCTTCAAAGTGTGTGTGCGGGGCGGGGAAGGTCCCTGCTATAACCCCAAGGGGTGTGGGATCAACAAATCAGTGTGTTGGTCAACAAGTGTTTAAGAGTTTACTATGTGCCAAGTCCTTTACTAAGAGCTAAGAATATAAAAAGCAAAAGCAATTGGTGCCCTCAAGGATCTTACATTCTAATAGTGGAGATAACATTTAAGTTGATAGATAGGTACAAAATAAACAGAATAAATGGAAGGGAATCTTAGTAGGCAAGATTCTAGCAGTTGGGAAAGACTGGGAAAGGCCTCCTGCAGAAGGTGATGGTTGAACTTCATCTTGAATGAAACCAAGGTTTCTAAAAAACAGAAGTAAGGAAGGCATTCCAGGAAGATGGGCTACATCCCTCTTCTCCTCAGGATAGTTAATCATGAAACTCTTTCCCCACAACAATCCATTCTCCTCCCTCTTCAATGCAAGTTCCCAAACCACCTCTTTTGGAGCTGGGTTTTGAGAAAAAGGGAGGGAGAGAATAAGCATTTATTAAGGGCCTAATATGTGCCAGGCACCGTAGTGGCTGTTTTACAAATACATTTCATTTGATCCTTACCATAACTCTGTGGGGTAGGGGCTGTTACAATCCTCATTTTACAGTTGAGGAAAATGAAGCAGAAAGAAGTTAAGTCACTTGCCCGGGGTCACACAGCTAGTAAGTGTCTGAGGCCAGACTGGCACTCAGCTTTTCCTGACTCCAGACCTACCACTCGAATCACTGTGCCACCAGCTGCCCCTCAGCACAGTTATACCCTCTGTATAGAATCATTTGTACATTTATCTTCTCAAATAGGATGCGAGCTCCTGAAGAGCAGAGACTGCTTTTGCTTTCCTTCGTATCCTTAGCGCTTAGCACAGTACCTAATACAGTGTTGGTCAGTTGTGTTGGGCTCTTCATGACTCCATTGACCATAGCATGCCAATTCTGTCCATGGGGTTGGGGATTTGAACTCAGGCCCAGCACTTTATCCACTGAGTCAGCCATCTGCGTCTAGTGCAGAGTAGCAAAGGTTTAATAAATGCTTGTTGATTTGACCCATGGCACCACTGGTGTAGATGCCATGAGGAGTTTCCACTTCCCTAAAGCATAACAACCCCTTGCTCCCCAGGTCACCTCATGGGGCCCCTCAGTGACTGTTAATGAAGAGTGGTGACCAGTCCCTTTTTATTCTGGATGGTGCAGAGTGAACTGCATAGGATGAGAAGGAACAGATGAATGGCGATCTGCATCTGTCGTCTTTTCATTGTGTTGCCCTACAAGCCCACTCTTCCTCTGAACTTCCCTATATTGTCAATTCAAGTCATCCAGGTTCACAAGCTGGCTGTCATCTTCAACTCCTCACTCTCACCTCACATAGCCAGCCAATCCACTGCCAAACCTTGTCTTCTATCGCTAACAACATCCATGGGAACCTGTCCCTTCTCTCTACTCACATAGCTACCGTGTTTCCCCGATAATAAGATACTGTCTTATTATTTTTTTTTGAAAGAAAAACACCAGAGGGCTTATTTTCAGGGGAGGGCTTATGTTGTCCTGCCTCAGCTCTTCTCCGTGGCACTGCTCTCAATGGCGCCAGCAAGCAAATCACTGGGGAAGAACAGGATGACGCGCTCACTGCTGCAGCTCTGATTGGATGCAGCTTGGAGCGTGGCGTGCGTTTCACCGGGGGGGGGGAGAGACGGTGCATACAGAGGGTACCGTAATGTAGCGTGTAGCACAGGGGATCACCTTCACTACAGTAGCAATCTCAATAGGGCTTATTTTCGGGGGAGGGCTTATTTTAGAGGAATCTTACACAGTAAGGGGAGGGCTTATTTTCGGGATAGGTCTTATTATCGGGGAAACACGGTACTATCCTAGTTCAGGCCCATATCACTGGTCTTCTGGATTACTGAAATACCCTTCTGTTGGGTCTTCTTGCCTCAAGTGACTCTCCTCTCCAATTCATTTTTCACATAGTTGCCAAAGCGATTTTTGTAAAGCTCAGGTCTGACCACATTACTTCCCTACTCAATAAACTCTGGTGGCTCCTTATTATGACTTGGAAGATTAAGTATTATTTCATCTTTATTTCAATCTTTAATTTTTTTATATTTGTATAAGTTTAAAGATTTATACAATTATTAGTATGGTAGTATATTAGCATAATTTATAAATAAACAAGCATATTTCCTGTTCATTTTCACACTGTGCTACCTGAATGCAGGCCATCATTCTCATCCCCCTCCCACTGGTACCTTGGACTCTAACTGTGATCCCTGGTAGTTTACTAACCATCTCTGCAACATAATGCTAAGGGGGTGCATCTCCTTTCTAGGTTCCCTCTATTTCCCCAGCTAGAATGTAGACTCCTTGAGGGCAGGGGCCATCTTGCTTGCTTGTATTTAGCACTTAGTACATTCCTGATACAGGATAAGTCTTCTCTCCCCTCCCCCGGCTCTTTTTCTCCTCTCTTTCTCCCCCCCCCCCCTCCCCCCTCTCTTTTTCCCCCCTCTTTCTCCCCCCCCCCCTTCTCTCTATCTCTGTCTCTCTCTGTCTCTCTCTCTGTCTCTGTCTCTCTCTGTCTCTGTCTCTCCCCCACCCCCATCTCTTTTTCTCCTCTCTTTCTCCCCCCTTCTTTCTGTTTCTCTCTCTTTCTCCTCTTTATTTGTCTCTGTCTCTTTTTCTCCTCTCTTTCTCCCCCCTTCTCTCTGTCTCTCTCTTTTTCTCTCTCTGTCTCTGTCTCTCTCTCCCCACCCCCATCTCTTTTTCTCCTCTCTTTCTCCCCCTTCTTTCTGTTTCTATCTCTCTCTTCTTTCTTTGTCTCTGTCTCTTTTTCTCCTCTCTTTCTCCCCCTTCTCTCTGTCTCTCTCTCTTTCTCTGTCTCTGTCTATCTCTTTCTCTCTGTCTCTCTCTCTGTCTCTGTCTCTCTCTCTTTCTCTGTCTTTCTCCCCCCACCCCCATCTCTTTTTCTCCTCTTTCTCCCCCCTTCTTTCTGTTTCTCTCTCTCCTCTTTCTTTGTCTCTGTCTCTGTCTCTGTCTTTCTCTCTCTGTCTCTGTCTCTCTCTCCCCCCACCCCATCTCTTTTTCTCCCCTCTCTTTTTCTCCTCTTTCTCCCCCCTTCTCTCTGTCTCTCTCTTTCTCTGTCTCTGTCTCTCTCTTCCTCTCTCTGTGTCTCTCTCTGTCTCTCTCTCCTCCCACCCCCATCTCTTCTCCCCTCTTTTCTCCTCTCTTTCTCCCCCCTTCTTTCTGTTTCTATCTCTCTCTCTCCTCTTTCTTTGTCTCTGTCTCTTTTTCTCCTCTCTCTCTGTCTCTCATATGTACATATTGAAGGTGCATGCTCAAAATGTTTTTGCTGGTGGCATGAGCAACCAAGAAGCTTTAGAGAGCCTTGCTCTGGTTAGTTTCAGAGAGCTATTTCCCTGGCTCACACTTACCTCTTCTTGCCCAGACTACTGCAGTAGCTTCCTAACTGGTCTCCCTGCCTCCAGTCTCTTTCCTCTCCCATACATTACATAGATGCAAAAACAATCTTCCTAAGGCATGAGTCCAACTTTAGTTTCCTGTTAAAAAATTTTCAGTGACTTCCTACCGTCTCTAGGATAAAATATAAACTCCTTAACCCGACACCTAAGACTTAAACGATCTGGTTGAAATCTACCTTTTCTATCTTATTTCTCATTATACCCCTTCACACATTTTACATTCCAGTAAAAGCCATTTCCTGCTTCTGTGTTGCCCTGACATCTCCCAAGTTTGAAATTCAGTCCCCATTCATCTCTCCCTGTCAAAATCTTTCTCTTTCTTCAAGAGTCAGCTCAGGTGCGACCTCTTCAATAAAGCCTTTCAGTTGAAAGTGTCTTTTCTGTCTTCAAACTTGCCTAGTGAACCTTATATAACTCTTTGCATAATATTCCACCTTGTATTACTGTCATCAGTCTTCTTTAATAGAATGTAAGCACCTTGAGGGCAGGGACACTCATCTACTTTATATCCTCAGCACCTACAGCAAATGCCTTATACTCAGGTGTTTCACAGGTGCTTGTTGAATCACAATGAGGTTGAATTAAAGTGAACCTTTTTAAACAGAAAAGTGAATAGTGAAATAGATGACTTGAAAAAGAAAAGCTATAATGATAGTTATGGCTCATATTTATAGAGAACCTACTATGTACTAGCAGAATTACAGACTCACAGACTCTCAGGGTTGGAAGGGAGCTCAGGGTCCATTGAGTTTATTGTGTACCTGAACTAGAATCCCATACACATGTCACATACATGTTATACTAACATATAACATATACACATTATACACATAACATAACAGACAAGTGGTTATTCACATGTTCGTTGAAAACCTCTTGTAAATGGGAACCCCCTACCACTTGTAGTAGCTCCAATTTGGGAACCAAACCTAAATGCCTCTATGTAGCTTCTACCCTCTGCTCTTGGTTCTGTCCTTACGTACTAAGGATCATAACATCACACCGCCATAGTGAGTACTACAGCAGAGATGGGAAATTTAAACAGACAAAATGCCGTGTTCGCCAGTTTGGTGATGTCTCTTTGGCTGTGGGAGATTCTGGGAAGTGGGAGCTGGAAGACAGGAATGAGATCATCCATTGTACAACATGTGGGAGAAAGTCCAGCTGGCTTTAAGTCCCAACCTAAATTCCATCTTTTACCGGAAGTCTTCCCCAATCCCTCTTAATTCCAGCACCCTCCCCCTATTAATTATTTCCCATTTACCCTGTAAAAAGCTTGCCTTGTATATATTCATTTGTGTGTTGTCTCCTCCATTAGATTATAAGTCCTTTGGGAACAAGGACTGTCTTTTGCCTCTCCTTGTATCCCTAGAGCTTAGCCACATCATAGGTGCTTAATAAATATTAGTTGATTGATTGAACATTTCTAGATGCCAGTTTCCCTGTCCCCCTACTCTGGGAATCTGGTGGGATGTAGCAGGACTTGAAATCTATGGGATGCTCATTACCATCCTCATTTTGCTTTCTGCTCAGAGGATTAAAAGATAGCCGCTGTCCAAGTGGCCAGTGCTCATTTACGCTTTTTGTTCCATTTAGAGAGTTGGGAGACACACTGCTACTTCAGCATAACTGCAGCACAACGAGAACTGGAAAAATGGTCATTCATCCTGTAAGGAAGTCTTATTAGCCAGGTATAAATATAATATTAATACTTGCAATATTTAATAATGACCAATACTATAATAATACTAATATCATATCCCTAAAAACACAAGTTTCCATGGATAGGAACATCAGTAAGCAGGGAGACATTATATACGTGTGTGCATGTATATATATACACATATGCATATGTATGTATATGGAGCTTATGTGTGAGCTTATCTTAATTTGGTCTAGGGATATATATTGTGTATGTACACACACACACACGCAGAGATATGAAAAAAGCAAGACCATTATTTTTCACTTACTTGTTCCACATTCCTGCCTTTGTTATATAAAATGCCAGAGCATAAACCTGACAGGTTTTAAGCTGTCTTACTTCCTCCTCCCCACCCTCTTACCTGAGAAATTTGTAGTCTCTGCAAGTTACATGGGATCTATCAAAATATCACTTATGCCAGAATCCATTGAACTAATAGATGGCCCACGCTGATGAACAGCATCCATCGACCTCCTGGCCTTAGGTACCAATCCTGAGGTTGTAGATTGACCAGGTTAACTGTCACTGTCTCTAGACTATGTCTCTAGACCCTCTCTTTCTTAGTGGTCTCCACAAAGGGGTATTAGAGTAGAAAGGGGCTGTGTTTAGGTTTCTCTTTCTCTAGGTGTCTCAATAGAGGTTCCATGTAGAATAAACTTGGTCAGGTTTCCTGACCCTATAGTGGGTACTGATACTCACTTTCTTCCTCATCTGAATCATTATCCCCTGAGGCATTATCTAACTGGCAGTTTCTTTGCAACTGGTGAAGAAAGGGCTCTTCTCAAAGCCTGCTTAACTAACTGACCTTTTGTTCATAAGGGAATCTGACTCTCAAGTAGGTAGTTGTGATGCATTCTCTTGATTGGGCCCAAACACTTTGGTGTTATATTGTAGGCTGGCAAGTTGCTGCTGCTTGATATGGGGTGGCTTTCTATCTATACACTAAACTTATCTTTTGGTTTTTTTTTGTACACCTAAATTTTTCAGCAAAACTCTCTCACCTTCCTTAAGATCTTAACCATGGACTCAAACAGTAGAATATCTCTTGTTTTTAAAAAGGGCTTTTTAGCTAAAGTCATAGCTAGGCACCGTAGGCCTCCTTGAGTTCATCTCCCCACCAAGAGACATACTGGGTGTGAGTCTCTCTACCTCTTTTCCAACACTCTAAATCACACAGCCGTGGCCCAGACACCAGCAGGCATAGTACAAAGCCTGCAACACTCACTATTCCTAGTCATGTTGTATATGAGTACTAGAAATGCCACACATTGATTCCACTGAGCTTTCTGCTACAGCCTCAGGGTCCTTGGCATTTTCCACAGGGTGTGGCTGAAATGTTCAGGCTGTGGGTCTCCTTGAGGGTGCTAAGGTGTGGTTCAGGACTTCTTAATTCCTGCCAATGCCAACACCTAAAGTAGTAGTTTGCTTTCAAAGTCTCTGCCTTGGTCAGAGTGAATTCTGGCAAGGAAGCCATACACAAAGAAACATTTTAGCAACTGTAGGAGTTTTTTCTTTGATTGTATATACCTATGCATATAGTGTGAAATTGTCTGCCATCAGCAGAATAACAACATTTTCTTTTTTAAATTAAATTATCTATTTTTTTTTAAATTAATAAGCGTATATTTTCCATCCCTCCAGCCTCTTTTTATCCCCTGGAGAGGGGGGGGTATACAAATAAAAAATTCCTTTTAATGGGCTGAGACAGAAGTATCAAACATGCAAAATGTAATTCAGAAAAATATTTAACAAAATAAAAATATAATAAGACATAGATAACATTACATTTTAAAACTGAATCAATACACCATTAGTGAGGTTCCTATTTGTGTTTGACACCACTGGCCTAAGGGATTTGGGTTGTTTTGTTTAAATTTGCTCAACTGCAGGGAGTAGTAGGAGAGATCAATTTTTAAAAACTGTTATTTGAAAAATAAAAGTAAACCAAAACAAAAAAACAAATATGCAGAGTCAAGCAAAATAAATTCCCACATTAGCCATATCCAAAAACGCGTTTCTCAATCTGCACTTCTGCATATGGAGCACGTCACTCTGTGGCCTCACATGTAGAAGTTAGGTAGCATTTTTCGTCATTGGTCTTCTAAAATTACAATTGGTCATTGCACTGTTCAGAGTTAATAAATCTTTCAAAGATGATTTGTTTTTCACAATGTTCTGTTATAGTACAAATTGTCTTCCTGGTTCTGCACAATTCACTTTACATCAGTTCATATAAATCTCAGGTTTCTCTGAAACTACCCTTTTCATTATTTCTCATGGTCCAAGAGAATTTCATTAAATTCTTATTACCATAATTTATTTAGCCATTCATCAATTGATTGGCATCTTCTTAGCTTCTAGTTCTTCACAGAGAGAGAGAGGGAGAGGGAGGGAGAGAGAGAGGGGGGGAGAGAGGGAGAGAGAGGGAGAGAGAGAGGGAGAGAGAGGAGACAAAGACAGAGAGGGAGGGAGGGAGAGAGAGAGAGAGAGAGAGAGAGAGAGAGAGAGAGAGAG
>NW_027187342.1:8967790-9034079 GCF_028583685.1 Petaurus breviceps papuanus | reverse complement strand
GAGAGAGAGAGAGAGAGAGAGAGAGAGAGAGAGAGAGAGAGTTGCTTTAAATATTTTTCTACATATTAGATCTTTTCTTCTTTGATCTCTTTGAGGTATAGGCCTAATAATGGCATCACTTGGTTTTGCTTATATTTTCCTGTTCTTTCAGAGACTAAAAAACTTAAATCTATCTGTACAAGATCCAATGATTTTCTGTTACTTAAGGTCTCCAAGTGGGATCTGTGGGGTGTTAAGGGAGGACTAGCACCTCTGATAAGAGGGTTTGCCAAGTCCTTTTCAGGGTTGCTCATTTGCATTTGGTGTCCAACCAGTCACCCAACTTTCACCTGTAGCTCTAAGGAGCTGTAGCATGCACAGCAGCCAGGCACCAGCAAACCATTTCAGCAGACAGGCTAAGCCAGGTTGAGGATAACAGGGGGGCCTCAAGCGTGTTGGTGAGGTAGAGGGGTGTCTAGCCCAAGCATGTGAAAACTTCCCCCTAGGCTAAATGGGCAGATGAGGACAATTTGTTTCAATAGACCAATGAGGCAGTTGAAGCAGGTGCTGTGGAGCACTTAGAGCTTGGTTATATATCAAAGATGCCAAGGTCCTCCAGTGCATCCTGGGCCATTGCACCATCTTGACTTTTGTCTTGTCACTGGACTTTGATGACTTTGGAAGAGAGAGTGAAACTGACGACTTTGTGCAACTCTACCTCACTTAAATCCAAATCACCATCCTGAGACGTCATTGGTCCTCTTCCCAATGAAGGGCAAACAGCAACAAACAAGTACATTGAGTGAACTAGTAGCATTTTCCTTTGAACCCATCTGGCACAAGTCTCCCAAATCTTACAGATACCTGCAATTCTACGAGGTAGACAGTGCACATATTACTATCCTCATGCTCCACAGGAAATGAATCCTCTGAGAAAATAAAAGTGACTGGACCATGGATCACATAGTAAGTGTCTAGAGGGATTCAAAACTGGGCCTTCTGACTTCAAGTACCATTCTATTCACTATGCCACACTAAAGAAGAAAACAAAAAGATAGTCCTTCAAATACTTAGCGAGGGCTATCATATCTACTCTAACAATGGGGCTATTCCTCAGATGTCAATTTTCTAGATAGCAGAAGTTTAAACTTTTTTTAAAACAAGAAAACATTTTTTAAAAGTTCTTTTTTATGAAAATCTTTCCAAATCAATTGATATACTTCCCTGCCTTCTACAAAGCTTCCTAAATATGATTTAACCTTTTCTAAGTGACTTGGTGCCATTCATGACTGTACTGTATGGTACTATGATCCTAAGTCTATTATTTCTTTTTTTAGCTCTTGATTCCTTGTTCAGGGTCAATCTGTCAAGCATCATTTCTGCTGTCACCATTCCTGTATTTAATCCGTTCCTTTTCTAGTTTTCTTCTTCTCATTTGTGTTGGGCTAAGAAGTTAGGTTTCCAGGTTTAAGAACTATATCCTAATTGAGTTCATAAAACTTCCAGTGAAAGCCCAAGAAACTCAGTCCATTATTCCAGTAGTTTTCAATAGCTCTTTTAGTTGCTCCAATGTCCTTTTCCTTACTTCTGAGTTGGAATTGTGTTCTGGATGGTGATAGCATCTGTTAAGTCTGGTTTCTATTACTAGGGGTGTTATGCTCAATCCTCACTTTATGGTGATTTCAAGTATCTTCTCCAGAGAATCTTCCTTCATATTTTCAATGCCTAGGCTCAAGGAAGCCCTTACTGAGGAAACTATATACTAAGGATGACTCTCTGATGTCCTACAAGGACAAGGGAGGATTTTTTTTCTTGTAAGACAATGGAATTTTTAAAAAAGAATACTACTATGCCCTTTTCCATTTAATATTAGGTGCCCAAAGTAGGTGATATCAACCCCTTGGGGGTGCTAGAATGATCCAGGGTATGGTAGTAGCATTGGGTACAATTGGGGGCATTGAATAAAAATAAGGGGGCTGTGGAAGCATAAAGAAAGAAGAGAAGAACATTTAAAAAATCATTCATACAGGTTTCATTTGTTGTGTAACAGAGTTAGAGTCATGGCGATTGCATTGTTTTCCAAATAAACACACAAAATGCAAGTTACAGGGTGGCTAGTGGCGCAGTGAATAGAGCACCAGCCCTGGAGTCAGGAGGACCTGAGTTCAAATCCAGCCTCAAACACTTGACATACTTACTAGCCGTGTGACCTTGGGCAAGTTACTTAACCCCAATTGCCCTCTAAAAAGGAAAACAAAACAAAACAAAACAAAATGCAAGTTATAACCAATAAGTGGTCAAATCTGCCAACAAGTCTTGACAAGCAAGTGATGGCAGGTGAGGGTGTTGTGCGTTGTTGGGATATAATATATATGACACTGTATAATATGTTATATATTAAAATATAAAATATTTTTAAACTGACATCTTAAATTTAATAATTTATTGTAAATAAATAATAACATTAAGCAATACATACACATTAAATTATTTCTTGGAGTCTAGGAGAGTCATAACTAGTATGGATTGATTGGGGCTTTGCTCCATAATATCAATACACAGGATGGGGACATATTTCTTCCTTTGGATGATCCCTCACACTTCGTATTCTACTGCTGGCTCCATACAACTAGACCTGGGGAAGCTGCATCACATGAGATCAGCTGTGACAACAGTATGCACTAGGCTCCCCAGCAGTAGCCTTGGGGGCTCTCCCACACCCTAATTTGACTGAATTTGTCCCAAGTACCACAATTTCAAGTGACAGCTTTGGCTTCCAAGAAGACTAAGTGACTCCCCATCTCATCCCCATGCTAGGAAAGCCATCACAGAAGGAAAAAGTGTCATCCCACATCCTCTTCCTAGCTAATGTAGGAAGCTTGCCTTCTGCTCTTGAGGTAGAACTTGTATTAAATGACTGCAGCTGGGCTTTGGGTAATGGAAAGTCATCTCATTGCCGAGTGGTTCACATTTATGTGTTTGTTTTCCTTCACACAATGTTATAGCTGATAATGTGTCATTAGGTGCTGATGGTTGCCCAGGGATATGTAAGGCTTTGGGAACACAAATCTGGAATTTGGGATGTTTCACAGGTCTAACTTAAGGTGAAGGATCACCGGTGCCCATGGTAAAAAATGCATTTGATTAACTCTGAGGCACAGAAAAGAAACCTGACCAGTTTACTGGGTGAGGTAGGTGCCATTTATTTATGCAAAACAATAAGACAAAGTCATTACAGCCTCCATTCCTGGTAATTGTTTCAGAAATTGCATTGCCTGGTCTAGCAATTAGTTTTATACAAAACAGTAAGATATTTGGGTTAATAACCTTGAGTTTTTATGACCCAATCAATATTTGGGTTGCTTTAGGCTGCTCTGCTACTGTAAATTTTGACTACAGTGTTTGTGAGGTTTATAAATATTTAGTTAGAAATCAGAGCTTCAATTAATGAAATCACGTCTCCTGTTCTTTAATTTAGAAGATACTGCTGGCAATGTACTGCTATAAGGTGTTTATTTTCTCTGTTATTATAGATCAGAAGATCCAGTAACTACTGTACAGTAGGTAGGCTATTGCTTTGTCACTTTTTGGACCTTCAAAACTGGAGCAACCTGTTATACTTCGATGAACTTATGATCTCCTCAATGAGTTTACTCCTTCCACTGAAACATGTCACAGTCCACGCATATTTAAATGAATCTCCTTCTAATAGGTCTTAAGTAACCTGATAACCTGTCTCAGATGTTTCCTTTCTAACTTTATACCTGTCCCTGCTCTATGATGACTTTTAGATGTCCACTTTTTTTTTAAATTACAAGCCCTTGAATCCATTGTTAGCTGCAAATAGGACTAATCATTTAGTTTAACCTTGCTTACAGAAAAAGAAGGCTTCTACTTTGGAAAGACCAAAATAACCCACACTATTCATTAGGCATTCATATATTCTCTTACTCATTAAAAACAAACAAACATGTTTTATATACCCTACTATCAACCAAGGGCTGAAACGACTATGAAAAATAAAGTATTCCCCCAACTGTATTGTCTAAATGATGCCTGATAAATTACTTGACAGATTTTTTTTTTTACTTTAATCAACCATTGAGAAGGTTGAATTAGATGAGCTTTAAGGTACCTTCCTGCTCTAATTTTCAATGATCTTATGACCAGTCATTTTGACAAACACAATTAAGGATTATGTCTTATGCCCTGTCACTAAGAAAAAGGGTTTTGTTTACCATCTTAATTTGAAAAAGAGATGGTGAAAGTGTAAAAATAGCCCAGACTCTTTGTTTTCCAAGGTTCTCTTTTCTATTCTATATTTTAATGTTCTCCCCAACCTAAGCTAAGAATATAAATGATATTTATATTGGATATACTATGGTCCAGAGGAGGATTAGGAGTAGTCTAACTAATGGCCACTAGCCCTATCTGCCCTACAGGAGAAAAGAATGATAATTTTGTTGATTTTTTAATAAATGACCTAAGGGTAAAATATTGTAAATCATTACTTTTTTTGTCAGACTCATTAAGTATCTTTTTGTGGGTGACCCATGTTAAAAAATAATATTTAAGAAAATATCTGAAATTCTTTCTGGTAGCAACCTTATGGTAAGGTAATGTATATACTGAGATTTTACTAGAAAACACACTGAGAGCTAGTTACCTTGGCAACCACAAAACTACAAGATTCTTTATTTATCTAACTATAGCCTACCTTCCTATGGCACCCAAGTCACTACATTAAGGCAATGGACTCATGAATAGTTTTCTGTTAATTCACAAAGAAGAGCTGACTCACAGATATCAGGGGACCACTCTGAGTTATGTAAAGAAGTATGTGACAAGATGAAGCATTTTGGTGCTGGTTATATTTTTATCACCAAGCCATGGGAGCAGGTGATCATATTAGCACAGAAAATTGAATCCACAGATTCAAACTGATGCAATTCAATTCAATAAACACTAATAATGTACAAGACACTCGGTACTTGGCTCTGGGGGTATAGAGATAATTATGAATCAAATCAAAATTTCTATCAAGACTCCTTATGGTTTAATGGTAGGGGGTGTGATTTGGGAATAGGAAGAAATATACACAAATAACCGTTATATAAGAGAGTATACTAAATGCCAAGCAAGAGTCCCAAGAAGTGTAGTATGAGAATTTGAGAACTTACTTTAATGAGTCTTTAGACTTGTAAAGGCTTCCCATTGTCTATCTAATTAGATGCATATTCCTTTGTCTGGCATTCAAAGACTTCTACAAGTTGGCTCTATCTAGACTCAATATTACTCAAGAGATATTTGTTGACTGTCCACTAGTGTTCATCACTGCTGATGGGGGTTCAGAGTTATAAGCAAGGGTTCACTGGAGCCCACTATAACTTGCTTGTAAGAGTTGGTCATTAAATTTTTAGCATAAGCATTTACACCTCAGAAATCAGCAACCACTATAAATCAGGATTTTATTTTTTTTTTATTGATTGTCTAGACTTAAGAAAGTGTTAATAATACAGATTAAACTTAAAAGCCTGTGCGATTACAATTTTTTCCAGGTTGTTAAACATTCACCAACTCACCTTGTATTGCTCTGGAGCTCAGCAGAAGTACAGGGAAGACTCAGGGAATGACGTCATCGCTTCATTCAGACTGGAGGCCTGGCAATTGAAGGCTGATGACGATGATGATGACGATGATAACTGGAATCACTTTAAGATTTGCAAAGTGCCTCATATCCATCATCTCATTCCAACTTCACAACATCCCTGTTATAAGACAAGGTCCTTGTTCAAATGAGTTTACATTGTGTGTAGCCAAATCTGACATTCTTGCAGCTAGGAATTTTGTACCTAGGGTGAGAGTCAGGAAGTGTTCTTAGCTGGGTGGGTGTGGGTGATGGAAAGTCTAGGAAACTGATTTAAGGGGATTAAGGGGTGAGGGGAGGATCTCTCCCCTAAAGATCAGCAGATCACCTAGTAGAGGGGTGAGGAATCTAAGTAAGTCCTCTAGGTCAAGGACCCTCTAGCTCCTCAAGTGCAACCCTTTGACTGAATCCAAACTTCACAGAACAAATCCCTTTAATAAAAAGATTTGTTCTGTAAAACTTGGACTCCATCAAAAAACCACACCCAAGGACCTAGAAGACCACATGCAGTCGTCAAGGCAGATTCCCCACCCCTGACCTAGCTGCTGCTTTTCTAATTCATAAAGTATTTATTAGCACATATTAAATAGCTACTATTTGCAAGGGGAAATGCAAAAAAAAAAATGAAATGAAGAAGTCCCTGTCCTCGAGGAACTTACCTTTTCTTGGAGTATTCATTTAAACAAATGACTAAATAAAATATAATTTGAGGAGGAAGGAAGTACTTACAGTTAGAGGATCACAAAAGGCTTTCTATGGGAGGTGGTACATGAGCTGAAACTTGAAGGAAGCTACAGATTCTAAGAGGCAGAAATGAGGGAAGGTAGACTGGAGTCAGACCAAGAAAGACTTTAAATACCAGGGTGAGGAGGTTTTATTTTATCCTAGAGTCAATAGGTGAAGGTTCTTGACTAGGAGAGTAACGTGGTCAGACCTGTAGTTTAGGAAAATTTTCTTGGCAGATTTCTGGAGGAAGGAAAGGCCAATGGTCTGAAATCCAATAGGAAGTTACTGCAATAGTCCAGATGAGAAGTGATGAGGAAGGTGGTCATGTGAATGGGGGAAAGGGGACAGATTTATGAGACTGGATATGCCAAGTGAAGGAGAAGTCAAGGATGAACCTCAGCTGAATGGAAGGCTGACTCTACAAAAGCAGAGTGAGAGTGGGGAGAAGAGAGATGAATTTCATTTTAGACATATTAAATTTGAGATGCTTTCAAGATATCCAGCTGGAAATGGTGATGCAGTACTGGAGAGGAGAACTGGGGCTCAGGAGAGAGAGACAGACAGAGACAAAGAGAGAGACAGAGAGACAGACAGGCAGAGAAACAGAGAGAGAGAGAGAGAGAGAGAGAGAGAGAGAGAGAGAGAGAGAGAGAGAGAGAAAGAGAGAGAGAGACAGAGAGAGAGAGAGAGAGAGAGAGAGAGAGAGAGAGAGAGAGAGAGAGAGAGAGAGAGATTTGGGGGTCATCTTCAAAGAGATGATAATTGAACTTTTTGATTTCATCATCGAGAGTTGTTGAAATCATCAGGAGTGTGGAGGGTATGTAGAAAGGGAACAGGACAGAGCCTTGAGGGACTTTCTTGGTTAGGGGGCAAGACATGGATGATAATCCAACAAAGCAGACCAAGAAGGAATGTTGATACAGAGAGAGAAGTAGGAGAGACAGTGTAAGAAAGCTAGGGAAGGAGAGGACCAAGAGGAGGGGATAGTCAACAATGTCCAAAGATGCAGAGAGGTCAAGAGGGATGAAGACTGGGAAAAATCTATCAGATTCATCAATTAAGTTATCCTTGAGGAGAACAGTTTCAATTAAGTGATGAAATCCAAAGCCAAATTGCAAGGGGTTAAGAAATGAGAGAAGAGGAAGTAGAGTCAAAGAGAATAAGATGCTCTTTTAAGGAAATTGGGCTGTGAAAGGGAGAAAATGTATAAACCAACAGCTTCTTATTATTCTTGCTTACTAGGTATCTGTTAGACACAGTGAAGTGTCAAATTTGGATTGGGAAGGTATGGAGGGGTTATACCATTCTACCCCCTCTTGGTTTTCCCCTTTGCCATCCTTATCTGTGTTCAGATTCTAATTGGGTGCCCATCTCACCCTCTTTGATATGATAGTGGGTATCAGTCTTAGGTGGCCAGAGCAGGGGCTTATCTGTTCACTCAACCATAGATAAGTACATGTAAGGTCATATACCTTACCATGTGAATTTTTTTTAAGGTAGAGGCAGGAAAGGGGCAGGGGGGTAACAATAAAGAATGCATTGTGAATCAAATCAGGAACCCCAATATCTGTAACAGTCCAGCTAACCATCTCCTCTCTCTTTCCATCCCCCACTTGGGATGGCCTAACTCATAGGTTCCCAAAGTGGGTTATAAAGCCCCTTGGGGGGTGCTGGAATGGTGTAGGGGGGTGGTAGTGGCCTCAGGTACAATTGGAGAGCATTGAATAAAAGTAAGGGAGCCATGGAAAGATAAGGAAAGAAGAGAAGAAAATTTTGAAAAACTGTTCATACATATTTCAGAGTTAAAGTTATAGTGATTACATTATTTTCCAAATGAATACACAAAATGCAAGTTATAACTAATCAGTGGTAAGTCTGCTGACAGGTCTTAACAAGCAAGTGTTGGCAGATGAGGGTATTGTAGACAGGACTCCAGCATGCATCAGTAGGAAAATGTGTGTGTAATGACTTGTTTACAATACTATACAGTTACATGATGCAATATTGCATCATCAAAATTTCAATGCAGGAAAAACCCCACAAATTTACAATAAATTATTAAATTTAAGATGCCTCATTTTTTAAAAATACATTTTTTAAATGATGTAGTTTTTTTAAACCCATTAAAGGGTTAAAGAAAGTAGATTTCCAGGGGGCAGTAAGTAATTTCTTAAAAGGGGGTGGTAGGTCAAATAAGTTTGGGAACCTCTGGTCTAACTGAAGAAGGAAATGCCCCTGCTTCAGTTAGGTACTGAGGCTGTGACATGGTGTCTATTTTGGATCTCCTGTTATTTGTCTATCCTGTTATTGCAGATGAATGAGTCTGCTAGGAAGAGTTGGTAGTGAGATTACAGGCAGCTCATGATGAAGTTAATACTATAGACTGGTGAATGAGATAGTTACTTCTAGCTAAGCTAGAATCCTATGATTAGCCCCCTGGCCTCTCTAGTGAAACTAAGGAGGGGATCCATAACACCTTTTCAATTCACTGTGATAGTTGTTGGGTTTCTAGACCAATAGTCTGTTAGAAGGTCTCTGGTCCCAACCCCAGAAGATGAATCTGAGGGACCTGAGACTTAGGAGGGAATCTCCATCCTGGTTCTAATCTAGTTCCTCATTACTCATACTGAGGATATATTACTCATTTCTCTATTCCAACTGAGATCTTGCTTCAATACATCTTTGGCTTGGCTTGTTCTGACCTAGCCTATAAATCATGTCTATATGTTGTTTCTCCTGTCATTCAACCAAATCTCTGTCCATCCTTGTCATCTGTATTCATGCTGAGTCTCTGTCTCTGTCTCACTTCTTCCCACCTTTTGACCAGATCTAGCCTTGCCCTGAGCTCAGATCTCCAGGTATCAGCTTCTAGCTCCCCTAACCAAACATCTCCCAGAGCTTCATGACAATGAATGATCTGTAAATACCTGCATGCCAGCTATATCCAGAGAGAGACACAGAGAGAGACAGAGACAGAGAGATGAGAGAGAGAGAGAGAGAGAGAGAGAGAGAGAGAGAGAGAGAGAGAGACGTGTTTCCATATAACCATCCCCACCCTGTATAAGCCAATCAAACTCACCATCCTTCCCATCCTAAACATCTGAGATAAATCTGAAAACTTACCTCATTCAAGCCTGGGAAAACCTGGTTCAATATGAACAGGTCTGAGATGATGACGGCCTGAGCCCAGAGTGGCGGCAGTGAGAATAGGGGGGGAAAAGGAATGGATTTGAGAGACCTTTCAGAGGAAAACATGACAGGCTTTATTGACGGATTGGATATGGGGGACGAAAGAGAAGGAGTCAAAGATGGCTCTGTCTATACCACAACTGTTTTTTTAGTTCTTGGTCCAGCAATAATGCCTGGAGCTCTGACAATTTCTTTAGTTAGCCCAATGTTAGTTCAGAGATAGAATTTCATTTCTGGGCATGGAAAGAGAGGAAATGAAGCTTAAGCCTCATTACTTGTAGTAAGAAGTAAGTCAGTATGAGAAATATCCCATTCATATAAGAAATAAATTTTAATTTTAAATTTACTTTCTCTCTGAACTCACCTTTCCTTCCTGCCTTCAGGCTCCCGAACTGATTACAAACTACAGAGGTTAGGAATGTGCCAGCCTGCCCAGATTGAAAAGTTTGAGCACAATGATAAAGGGTAATGAGTGTCAGTCTTGGCCTTTTCTTGAAGCTTCCATGGACTGTGTTGGGGGAAAAGCCTAGGCAGAAATTTCACCAAGTCCAAAGAACAGCAGCTTATCGTTTGTTATTAAGGGCCATTTTCAACAGCCCTGTATATTGACCCCGAGTTCAAGGATCTCTTCTAGTCACTTTTCTCAATATGACTAAGCTGACAGTATTGCTACCATTTCACAGGTGAGGTAAACCAAGGCCCAAGACTACCCTCCCTATTAATGGCAGAGGCAACATTAAAATTCCTGACCTTAAATTTAGCATCCTTGCTAATGATGTTCAGTAAGTCATACCAAATTGAATGCTGGATTTGAAATAGGCTCCAAATCTAGCCTGATGCACTTAGGAGTTATGTAACATTGGACAAGTCACTTAACTAATCTTAGCTGCCCTTTCTATAAATGGAGATAATAATAGCTATAGGGCTTACCTCACAAGGCACATAGTAGGTACTTGATAAATATTGATTTATTGATACATTTAAAGTGCTTTGAAAGCCTCGAAGGTTATTTAAACGTCAGTTTTGTTACTGTTGTTATCCCTTAGGGTGGTCAGGTCAGGTGGCGATTTAGATTGTTTAGAGGTTTATAGAAGGCAACATCAAAGGGCACCTTTCAGGAAAAGTCACCTGAGTCAGGTCAGACACCTGACACAGCATACCATACTTTATTTGCTGTTGATAAACCGGAAATAAAAGTGTGGCCTGTATTTCACAACCATAAACAGAGCTTCACTCATGCAGTCTAGCTTTGGTAGAGTTGGACTTTATTGCTGGAACACACACAAAGGTGTGTTGGAGGCTGGGTAGAGCATCTCCAGGACTAGCCCCCTAAACACCGTTAAGCAAACTCACATGTCAGCAACACTTAGCCCAGGCCCTCCATGATTGTCAGAACTCATTTCTCTGCTCTGCTGGGCTAGTCATTCCTACAATTTTTATAGCCTTTCACTATTGGGTTGAGGAAATTCTTGGATTCTAGAATCTCATTTTATAACACATAGCACTTTCTAGGGGGTAGGGGAGGTGGGAGATCCTCTGGGGAAAGTTTTCTTGGGCTCAATTTCTACTCCTTATATAATATTGCAATTATGAAATGCTTGGTGAAATATGACTTAGTTTTTTTGGAATGATCTGAGCTGAAAAAAAGAAAATGGATTTCTGAAAGGTTTTCATGGAGTTTTTCCTGCAGTAGAAAAGATATCTGAGGCAAGAGGACTTGGGTTCAGATTCCATCTCTGCCACTTGGTCTCTGGTCCTCAGTTTACTCATTTGTAGAATGAGATGCTTGGACCGGATTCTAAGATTCCTTTCCGCTCAAAGTTGATGATGATCTTAAGCATTCTTAAGCATCTGAGAGGTGCTGAGTTGATGTTGATTTCAGGTATCCGTGGACCCAGTGAATGCCTCCAAGGACAATCTATAAACCTGAAAGGAAAGTGTCCATGCAAAGAACTCCAGGCCAACCTGCTCCTAAGCCATGCAAGAGGAGATTCCACAAGCTCAGTGTCTTTATATGTTTTGGAAGATGCTACATCTTTAAGGTTTTGGCTAAAGAAAACAGACTTAAGGAGAAGAACTGGACTTGTGATTTCACAGGTATGGGGGGGGGCACCCTGGATGAGACAATTACCTTTGTCGGTGTAGGTTGGCAACATTTCTACAACTTATAGAGTCTTTGAGAGTTGCCCAGACCATTGAAAAGTGAAGTGACTTTCCCAAGGTCATACCGCCAGAATGTCAGAGGCAGGACATAAATCCAGGTCTCCTGACTTCAAAGTCAGCTCTTCCTCCACTACCTTGTGCAGCCTCTAATTCTTAGCATTCAGTCCTCAGTATTGCCAGTCTCCCATTCGAGTACTAACCTGGCCTGATCCTACTTAGCTCCTGAGCTTGGAGGAGATCAGGCTTGCTCAGGGCGGGATACCCATAGAAACCAAGAAGGATACTTCATCAAATACCTGCTTTTTTCTCTTTGGACAACTTCGTAGATATTCCAATATAAGGTTAAAAGATAGACTTTTCTTTCAGGGAGAAACTTGAGATTTTTGCAGAAGAATTGTACAGTTTCCCAAAGGTGATCCATTCCTTCTCTTTCTATTCAATCCTGGGCTTCTAGATGGTGTAGTGGATGGAGCACAGGGCCTGGTGTCAGAAAGACCTGAGTTTTAGGGGCGGCCAGGTGGCTCAGCGAGTAAGAGCACTGGCCCCAGTGTCGGGATGACCTGGGGATCAAATCCAGGCTCAGATACTTAGCACCACACCCAGAAATAACTGGCCGTGTAACCTTGAGCAAGTTACTTAACCCCAAATGCTTAAAAAAAAAAAAGAAAGACCTGAGTTTAAATCCAACCTAAGATACCCTGGGCAAGTCACTTAACCTTTGCCTACCTCAGTTTACTCATCTGTAAAATGGGAATCATAATAGCACCTTCCTCCCAGTGGTATTGTGATGATCAACGAGGTAATGTTTGTAAAAATGCTTAGCACTATGCCTGGTACATAGTAGGAGCTTAATAGATGCTTATTCCCTTCCCTTCCCCACCTTACATACGAGACTGTTCTTCCCATGACTTCTGTGTACAGTTATGGAAGGGGTGCCCTCCATTTATGAGAGGATTATTTTTTGGTATTTATTATTATTCCTTATTACTATTTTTTTCAACCAGCTCATCCTCTCCCTATAGCAAAATAATCCAGCTAAAAGTTGTAACTGATCCCCAACTTTTTTCAGGATCGATGATTGAATACAGGAAGGAAACCTTACCCTGAAAAATAAACCAAAGACTTCCAACAAGTGCCTGGTATTGTCATACTCACTTGAACTACCCGGAAGTTCAAAAGGGCTTTTGGATGAGAGGGAAGAAAAGGATGGAAAAAGGGAATAAACACTTTTTGAGCTCTTACTGTGCTAGGCACTTTACCATACATTTTACAATTATTATCTCATTTGAACCACAAAACAACTCCGGGAGTTTACGTGCTTTATTTTATCCCCATTTTCAGTTGAGATAACTGAGACATATACATTAAGTGGCTCTACCAAGGTCACATAGCTAGCAAATGTCCAAGGCTTGCATTTGAACTCGGGTCTTCCTGATTTTAGGCCCAGCATACTATCTACTATATAGCATAGTGGATGTAAGAGACAAGATGATGGGAGAATCAATAAACAGGAGGTAGGTAGTGAAGTGGATATAGCGTTGGGCCTGAAGTCAGGAAGATGAATCTTCCTGAGCTCAAATCTGGCCTCAAACACTTACTAGCTATGTGACCCTGGGCAAGTCACTTAACCCTGTTTGCCTCAGTTTTCTCATCTGTAAAATGAGCTGGAAAAGGAAATGGAAAATCACTCCAGTATCTTTGTTAAGAAAAACCCAAGTGGGGTCATGATTCTAAGAGCTGGAAGTAACGAGGCAGTTAATTCCATGCATGGGGATGGTAAATGTGAAATGATGAGAAATGGTAAGAAAATTTTGACTGAGCTATTAAGAGGAGGATGTAAATACCTCAAATGACTTGAAAGGTCAGTTGGGACTGGGCTATGAAAGATTTTAACCACTAAGCACAGTGGTCTATGCTTGATCCTTCTGCTAATAGGGAGGCACTGGAATTTTTGGGGTAGGGGAAATGATATGGTCAGGCCTGTACTTTAGGAAAATCCCTTTGGCAGCTGGGTGGAGGATTAACTCTTATCACTTATTAATGCAGCTCCACAGGTTTCAAATTAAGAAGCTGGAAATACTGGGGATATGAGTCATTCTCACGTAGAACTTCCAAAACTGTTCTTTCACGGCCAACTAGAATCTCATAGTTAGAAAGGCCCTCTCTGACCCTGTCATCCAGCCCCTACCTGAAGGATCCCTACTACTCTGTTTCTTTTGCTTAGAGATCTCAAGGGGTAGCCCATTCCAACCTGGTTTAATCTAATTGTTACTGAGTTTTTCCTTACATCAAGACTAAACATGTGTATGTTCAATTTCTATTCATTGTTCCTAGTTTTCTTCTCTGAAGCCCAAATGGAACCAGTCTAATCTCTCTTCCATATGTCAGCCCTTCAGATATTGAAGATAGCTATTCTGTCCCTACAAAATATTTTCTTCTTTTTTTTCTGCTTTTTGGAGGGGGGGAGGTAGGGCAATTGGGGTTAAATGACTTGCTTAAGGTCACACAGCTAGTAAGTGTTAAGTGTCTGAGGTCAAATTTGAAGTCAGGTCCTCCTGACTCCAGGACCGGTGCTCTATTCACTGCTCCATCTAGCTGTCCCCAAAACATTTTCTTCTTCAGGGTAGTTAAAACCCAATCTGTCAATAAACATTTGTTAAATACCAACTATGTGTCAGGCCAGTGCCAAGTGCTGGAGGTACCAAAAAAAATTTTTTTTAAGTCAAAAATACAGTGCCTTTGGGTTATAGAGGTCCATTTTACCCTACTGGAAAGTCAGAGGGGAGATGGGGGAGGATATAGGAGAGAGCAGATTGGGGGAGGGGGTAAACAGGGTATACAGCGGGATCACTGTTTTGGGGTGGTGGGTAGGGGAAAGACGGGGAGAAAATTTGTAACTCAAAATCTTGTGGAAATGAATGATGTAAACTAAAAATAAACATAAAATTTAATTTAAAAAAAAAGAGAGAGAGACTGTACCAGCAGGAAACAGCACATTCATCTGGAAGATAGGACAGACACCCTTGGCAGAGAGAAGTACTGACTATGGACTCTTCAAGGGGATGGACCCTTCTAGCCCAGCAGAGAGCTCTGTCTAATGGGGCTTTCATGAGGACTCTATGTGGGGAGAAAAGGACCTAGAGTAAGCCAGAGTAATGGGTGAGCCCTTCGCCACACGAGCCCTGCATGTGTGCTTTGCCACCTTTGTACTTTAAAGTTGTGGTCATTCTTTCAACAAACCCTGCATGCTTTTCTGTAGAAGACTGTGCCCCCAGATTTTGGGAGATTGCTTTTGTAACCACTGTTCTTGCTGTACAATGTTAGTAAATACATTTACTAAAAAGTTGAAAAAAAAAAAAACCAAAAACAAAATAAAAAAAGACTGTGCCGGCCCTCAAGGAACTCATAATCTAAGGGGGGAGACTGGTGATAGGTAATATGCAAACAAACTATACATAGGCTGAATAGAGAGTACTTAGCTGAGGGGAGGCACTAGAAGTAGGCCAGGTTGGGGAAGTTGAACAGTTCGGTTGTTCAGCTATGCCTCCTACATCATGACCAGTCCCGTTTTCCTTCCAAAAATGTGGCACCCAAAACTGAAAGAAAGCCTCTAGATGACTGGGGTATAGCAATATATCATCTCCCTATTCCTGTAAGTTCCCCCTCTATGCAGGTGAAGATTTCATTGGTTCTCTTGGCCGCCATTTTACTCTGTTGACTCATCTTGAGTTCCTATCCATGAATACATCCAGATCTTTTTCAGACCAACTACTGCCTAGTCATGCCTCTCCCCAGTCTGCATTTGTGTGTCTGAGGCCGGATTTGAACCCCCTGACTCCAGGGCCAGTGTTCTATCCACTGGATCACCTAGCTGCCCCCAAATTGCTTTTCTGTGAGAGTAGGTTTATTTTCCACTATTCTGCTAACAATTTCCCCATCTTTCACTTTCCCCTTCTTGCCCCCAATTGGGCATTTAAGAATTCTATCAATATATTTCAACTCCAAAAGTATATTGTGGGCAAATTAGTCTGGGAAAGGCTGCTCTAACCTATCCACTCAATTGTTGAAAGTTACTGCCTGTTCTAGCTTGGGAAAAAGAAACAGAAACAACTGTACACATTTATGAAGACTGAATTACAGTTACTGTGGGGGCTATAACTTTGAATTTCCAGACTTTCTAAATGCTACGTCTTGACTATAAACATTGCATTAAAGTAGTTTTCAGGATTAATAATTAATCAGCATAGATAACATATGAAAAAGCGTTATTATAATATCCATGAAGCTGGGCATTAAAGAAGCACTCTAATGATGTCATTGTGAATTCTCAGTTCCTTTACTCTTGTGCCCTGAGTGCTGAGACAACAAGATTTAACTTGATTAAAAAAAAATAAAAACACTTCCATTAGAGTTGGGGTTGGGGCTGGGGAAGGAACTCCTCAGTCTGGCTAGATTCAGAGTAGGTCAAACCCTGTGATGTTTAGGTGAAGTTTCTTTTGGATATAGTCCCCCCTATTTTGGGGCAGCTTTCCCCCTCTTGCTTCTTCTCTCTTGGATAGAAGAAAGCATTTTAATAACAATTCAAGTTAAGGTGTTAATGACACAATTATTACCTCCTCATCAAATTTTCATTGTAAGACCTTGCCAAAAGGGGAATTATTAAACAGACGGCGTGAGAGAAAAAGAAGGTGTGATAGACTAGGGAGCCGGGAAACCTGGGTTCGAATCCCTACTCTGCCACTCACTGATAATAGCTTATGTTCCTATAACCCTTTAGTTGCCAGGGTCCTGAGAGCTCTGACAACTTAAAAGGGATCCTCAAAGACACGGATGTCACTGACATTGAGAATCAGTGTCATCAATGGCTGATCCTTGGGTGTTTGTTGTGCCTTGGGAGATAGCGGTGTAGTACAGTGAATAGAGTTCTGGCTCAGGTCAAGAACCCCTGAGTTCAAATTTGACCTTAAACACATACTAGCTATATGACCTTGGGCAAGTCACTTAACCTCTGACTGCCTCAGTTTCCTCCATTGAAAATGGAGATCCCAATTGGTTGTTGGGAGGATCAAATGAAATAATATTTATAAAGTATCAGTACAGTGCCTGGAACATACTAGGTACTTAATAAATGCTGTTCCCCTTCTTTTCCTTCCCCCTTCTCTTCAGACCTATAGCAGCTTGAATAACTGCCCATTGGACAAACCTTTCCCCTAGGACACACAGATAGGTGAACACAAAGACAGACCCACAGTGAAGGCCATTTAGGTAATGAGACTCCCCAGAGCTGTGCTGCTTTGCCCCAAAGAGATTAATTCTGCCTCTTCCTCCTGGCTATGAAGTCAGTAACCATTATAAGGGCTTATTTAGGAATATCAACCCAAAATCCAATACTAGCCCTGCTTACATAAGCCAGCTATAGGCAGCCTCAGAGGACAAAAGAGCTTGGTCCCCTTGTCAGTTATAAGCAATAACCATTGCTTCTTGGACCCAGAGATCAATTGCCTTGTCTTGTTGGTTATGGCAATCTGACTTCATGTATTATTTCTTCGAAGTTAAACATTTTGACTAGCCTTGGATTACTTTTGTGACAGCCTGGTCAGAGGCCCTGATAGGTCCATAGCTTCCCTGGAGGGTATGGATCATTTCTAGATCCATCCCAAGGGGGCAATTTGTCCTGAGCTTTTTCTACTCTACTGGGTTTAAAATCCTGACTAGTCTGAAATCCCAAATCCTAATGTATTCCTGGATCTCAAATCTTCTATCCTATAAACCTTGTTACTACCTCTTGAATGTGTCTTGTTCCTTCAGCCGCCCTCTATTTCCAGCCCTTTCCATTCCCTCCATACATTCAAGCCAGTAAGCTTTGGATAGGTTTGTTTATAAGGGGAAAAACAAATTCCACAAATTGTACAAAGAATATAAGAAAACCAGGGTACTAACAAAATCATCCACCTAATGCACAAACAGATGACTCTCAGACTTCATCAATATTTTTTTGTTTTGCTACTTGCCTTAGACTTTCTCCTATGTCCAAGCCTAAGGTCTCATGCATAGTATTAGGCATGCTCTCATCCCAGACTTTAGAGCAGGGCAAGGTTTATGTTTCTCCATTATGGCCCAGTCCCTAAAAGATGGTTCTTCTTCCTAGGACCATGAGTGATAGCCATGATTCCATGCATATAGCTTCTAATGCCTCAGGTTTAGACCATCTGTAGGTTTCATTTAAGTCCTGTCTCCAAGCCAATCAATGACACACCTATATATTTCTGGCTTCTAGCACTCCTCCAATCAATTAACATTTATTAAATGCCCACCATGTGCCATGTATTGTGCTAAGCACTGGGGATACAAATAAGAAAAAGAAAAACAACTCCTACCCTTGAGGAACTTATAATTTAATGGGAAAAGGCAATATAAAAGAGGAAGCTGAAAAAGTGGGGGTTGGGGCAGTGCAGAAGGTGATTGCTATGGAGGCATAATGGAGTCCAATCCAAAGAAATGCAACTGGTAGAAAATGAGTTCATTGATCTCTTTAAATGAAGGCTCTGGGAAGGGTTCTTTGTTCCACCGTCTAGCCCTCCAATCATAGAGACAGAGGGTACTGAGGATACTAATAACCTAGTACTTGTAACTCCTTTAGTAACTTTGAACTTAACCCCTCCCTCATCTGAGGAAGCACCACCCAAAAGGATTCTTTTCAATAATCACATCAAGAGGTGGGGTGGCTAGGTGGCACAGTGAATAGAGCACCAGCCCTGGAGTCAGGAGGACCTGAGTTCAAATCCGGCCTCAGACACTTGACACCCATACTAGCCATGTGACCTTGGGCAAGTCACTTAACCCCAATTGCCCTACCTTCCCCCCTCCAAAAAGCAAATATATATATATATATATAAAATCACATCAAGAACTATTACAGGGTATTGTAAGTGTAATCATCCCCATGTTTATATGTCGAAGAATTCATGATTTCATTGTTATGGATATTCCCTCTGTTGATTAAGACTCTACCTTTCTTAGCCCCTATGAGTCTTCTTTGTGTATTCCTATAAATTCTCCATAGAAGATCCATCCAGTGATCTAGAGACCTTTCTCTGGTTCCTTTACAGTGAGTTGAATCTCATTCTCCCAACATGGCTAACCTACCTATCTCCTTGTCCAGATGTGTATGTGTGTGTGTGTGTCCTCAATAATGTCATTTACATTACTTTTTACATAAAAGTCATTAACAATAACTGACTATTTTTGCCTATGATACCCTTTGGTTTACTTGTTAATTCTATATACTTTTGAACCATATTGTATTACTGTGAGACTTTGGGCATTAAAAAGATTAGATTGCACAGTAACAAGTACTTGGTATCATCAAAAATACTGCACAATCTCCCAAGTTCAATCCAGTACAATCTCTCCTCCTAATCAATTCTGACCTTGGCTCATTTTCTATCGAGTGTACTTGTCCAAGGTGTATATAGATGGGCAAACTTAATGGGTTGCTTGTTCAGCTGCATACCATAGTCTAGACAGTATGTGATTTTTCATCCACTTGTTTTTTTCAGTGTGGATTATTAGACCAGTCTCATGTTTACTGTTATAGATTTCACTGGGGAAGCCTTATTAAGTTCTGGGTCTTGGTATATTGAATACATTGTTAGTCAGATAGCTTTTCTTTTAGGTGCCCAGCCTGTGTTAAGCACTGAGGATGCAAAGAAAGGCAAAAACACGGTCCCCACTCTAATAGCTCATTTACAAATAAGGCATTTGGAAGACTTTTTTTTTTTTAACAATGGTCTCTTTCTTCTGTTTGGACTTTACGTAGAACATCTTCCAAGACAGTGACTAATAAGAGGTGACCTTTTGACTCTCTTTTTTCTTGCTTGATGTCTATACTAAGAAGGTCATTGAACAAAGTATTCTCAGGAATTAAATCCGTCAATCTTAGATAATTTTAACATGCATGGGAGACACCATCTTTGAAGGGAGCCTAAAAGACTAGGTTTTGTTTTGTTTTTTAAGATGCAGAAGAATCCTTTCTCCTACATAGGTCTTAATCAATTGTGTTCCTAGAAAGGTGTGATCTGTTGTAGGAAATCACCTGCAAAAGTATGCTTGTTCCCTTCTCTGTCTTCATTGAGGTTACCCTCAATTGCTGCATAAATAATTCTCATAAAGATTAGAAATGTGAACACAAACTGTGACTCAATAGCTTGTCTTCTTAGTCACTTGTTTTTTGGGGGGTGGGGTGGGGCAAAAGTACACTTTGATCTCTACTTTTTGGCACTGTGGATAGAGTGTGGAGCTAGAATCAGAACAACTTGGGTTCCAAATCTGACCTCAGACACTTACTAGCTGTGTGACCCTGGACAACTCACTTAACCCTGTTTGCCTCAGTTTTCTCATCTGTAAAATGAGTTGGAGAAGGAAATGGCCAACAACTCCAGTATCTTTGCCAAGAAAACTCCAAAAGGGGTCACAAAGAGTTGGACACAACTGAAATGACTGAACAACAAAGCCCTGACTATACTTTCCAATCCAGCATCACTTACCTCCTTGCTGTTTCTTACACTTAACAATCCAACCTGTAACCTTCCAGATCCCAGTTCCTTGCCTTTTTACTAACTGCCCCTCATTCCTGAAATGCTCTCCTTCTCATCTCTACCCTCTGACTTCCCTGGACTCCTTCAAGTCTCAGCTAATCCCAACTTTTGCAAGAAGTCTTTCCCAATCCCCCTCAATACTAATATCTTCTCTCTAAGATTACCTCCCATTTTCTCTATCTATATCTTGGATGTTCACGGGTTTTTGCATATTGTCTCCTCCGTTAGAACACAAGCTCCTCAAGGGACTGTTTTTGTCTGTTTCCCCAGCTTTGGCCACCATAGTAAATGATCGTTGACTTGACTTGATTCATATCAACTTCATCTTCTTGAGTTTCATTGCTCCAACATAATGCACTAGGTATTGAGGTGGTAGAGTGTACATGTGACAGTTCCACTATTGTCACTGATGAAAGCAGATTACTATAAAAGGCCAGCAAATCTAGTATATATTCTAGATGAGTAACGGGTACAGAGCCAAAGCTTGAACCCAGGCCTCCTGACCTTAGGTCTTGAGCTCCTGGTACTCAATGCAGCTAATTGTGTGACTTCAGACAATAACAACAATAATCCACATCCATATGGTGCCATCAGGTTTACAACTAGCAGTCACTTAACCTCTCTGAGACTCTGTCTTCATCTAAAAAAGAAGGAGTTGGACTAAACAACCTTTAAGGTGCCTTCTAGCTTTACAAATCTCTAGTGGTTGAATTATTTTTAGTTGGCATTTTGGGGACCCTTCCTTTGTCCCTCAAATCACACCATATTTGTAACTGATTACTCTGCATTGACTGGTCTGCACATAGTCATTCATGGCATGGATAAGAAAGCAAATGGGGGCGTTTGATATACAGCAATTTGCAGTGTATTTGGCATGCAGATACCTAAGAGGGTGTAATTTTTATGACTCACAAATATTAGTTTAACACAGGAATCAGTCCATAAAAATCTTCTTTTATTGTGGCATAATGGAGGTATTTCCAAATGTCTAAGTTGGAGAGTAAAATATTATGAGCATCAATTGAAATTTTAACGCAGAATTATAAAAACGTCTTTTGTTCCTGAGGCCTTTCTTCTCGGCTAGAACAGGACCTAACTGTTTAACTTGTGGTTAAGGATTATTTGTGCGGGGCACCTCCGTAGGTAAAATGTAGTGGATTTGGCTTGTTGCCCATGGAACACTGGGCAGGAGCTCTAGTTACAAATTGCAGCTGTATAAAATAACAGGAAATGTGGGGCTTTGAAAGATTCCACTGGAAAGATTAATTATTTGGAAAAGAGTTATGCAGCAGCTTCGTGTGTTTTTGGAGAAAAGGTGGCCTGCGCCATTTTTAATAATGGGAAAGAAAACTGTGCTACCAGGCAGGAGTTGAGAGGAGAGGGATTTCTGGTTCAGTGGTTTGGGTTGGGCTTTTTTTTTTCTAAGTGTGCATTTTTAGTTTTGGATTATCTTTATTTTTCTGGGTTAAAAGATGAAAGGTTGGAAATGAAAGAAATATAAATATGGAGAGATAAGTGTTTGCTACAGTTCATAGTTTAAAAAAGAAAAGATTTGGAGTTCTTAATTCAGTAAAATGTTCTTCCTCTTTCCACCCCACACCCCCTTTCCCTAAGTTTTAAAAATTCTTTTCAACAGCTTCAGTGCTGCACTGTTACCTGAGACACATTCAAACACCTATAGAAAGGCCACTAATTTAGTGCCTGGCATACCATAGGTGCTTAATAAGTGTAAGTTGATGAATCAGTAAATCCTCTAGCCAGGACCAATAAGAAGGCATGGATAAAATCCCACAAAAAGAACAGGTATGGATGGGTTATAATCTATATCAATTGGGCAAGTATCCACATTGATGAGATAACAAAGCCAAACATGTTACTAGAATAAACTGCATTCCCCTAAATCACCTGTGGATGTTCCTTCCCTTACAGACTGTCAAATCAATTTGCGATTTCAGAGTTGATAGGATTAATTCGAATCATAGACTTTTAGGGTTAGAAATAAATTAAGTAAACTTTGGGTCATCCATACTTTGTTTCATAGTCAAGTGTACAGACCCAGATAAGTTGTCATATCCCCAAGCTCACTTGTCACTTAGGGTGGACAGCCAGAATTAGAATCCAGTTCTGATCACTGATGGACTTGATGACCTTTTCACTACACCATACTATCTCTTGACCCTAGATCCAGCTGTTTAATTTATGGAACTGGACTTAACTGAAGATCTCCAGGACATCCAGAAGGATAAAGCAACTTTTGATACTATGTGATACTGATAAGCTTTTGAAGTGATCTAGAGACTGACAGAAAAATCTAGATAAGCAATCACATAGATAGTAGCACTGTTATTTAAGAAATGCAGCATGTTTTCTCCACATTTGAGATACAATAATTCACTATGCTCAGCCCTCTCCAACTCTGAACTGACAGGAGGCTTTAGGGGAAATGATAAATGTCTGATCCTTTATAGAACAAAAGGGGAAAAAATACAGCTTTTCCAGTTTCTAAGCAAAAACTCTTCCCCCATCCAGTCCCTCCTTGGACATACAAATATGCTACAGAAAGGGAGCATGATAAAGGGAAAATCCAGCATGTTTTAACTTGAACTTCACTCTCCTAAAATCTGTCTTGGGCAGCATTACTTGGCCAAGGCTCATTTGGAGATGTGGAGAGGAAGCATACAATAAGCTCTTTGTTTTTCAGCACAGTTGGGGAATAAAGGGGTCAAGTAATCAATCAGCAAGCATTTATTAAACACCTACTATGTACCCATCACTTCTGTAGGTACTGAGGATACAAATATGAAGAGAGTGACATACTACTGCCCATAGATTATCAGTTTTTAAAGAATTTGAATGCAGTATACTTAACACTCAAAATATACTAAATAAATGTAATCTTTCTCTAGTAATTCAAAAGACACTTCAAAATTTTGAAATGCTTCAGTTTATCATCACGCAAATTACTTCAGTTTCTTCATCTATTGAAATGAAGGGGTTAGATTAAATAATCTCTAAAGACCTTTCCAAATCTGTAGCTATGATCCTCTGAAGATATATTCAGAAAAGGAAGCCCCCTTATCATACTGTAATAGCTGTCAATAAACAGAGCTACATAGTGATAGAATATTAGCTAAGCTATCGTTATAACACACTGATAAGACTTCAAGCTATTCTGGAGACAGACAGAAATATAGATAGGCAGACAATCAGATATGGCAACAACATTATTTAAGGCATACAGCAGCTTTCTCCCTATGTGGTATCTAATAATTCACCCTCCACAGCCTCTCTTAGATATGGCATTGATGAGGAACTGTAAAAGAATTATGAAGGGAAGTAAAGTCTGTCTTCAATGCTCCTGAATTTATTTTCTGCACCTTTCCCCCCTTTGCATGTCCCTGCTTTTTCTTCTTCATCCCCTAACCTATAATATAGGCATTCAGTGTTCTTCATTTAACCGGTTTCTCCTTATCATGAACAAACATTTACTGAGTATCTATTGTACATAGCAGGAGTCTACAAACCTTCTAAAAATTGCATATTCTCTTAAGTAAAAAATTTTTGAGTCCATGCCCCCTTATATGTATATTTAGAAATTATTTGCATGTACTATTGTATATGTATTTGCATATGCTACTATGCCATTCACTCCATCCAATCCTCCTTAAAATGGAGGGTGAGAGTACAAGGTGGGGAGTTAAGTATATCTTGCTCACTACTTACTGCCCTGCAAGGCAGAGTCTACACTCCATGGGGTAACACACATCTGCCACATGCACAAGGTGATCTACGGTCCAAGGAATAGGTATGCAGAGGTGGGAAAGGGAGAATTTCCCCAATGGCATTGGAACAGCTGCTGCTCTAAGTGCTGGGTTAGAGATTAGGTTATAATTTTCCCTGGGACCCATGGTCCAGGTAGAAGTGGGGAGTTGTACTGCCACATTGGAGAAAGGTCCTTTGATTGATTCTTACAGGGACAATGAGATTTGACTCATTCCAAAAGGCTGATCAAGGTCCTTGGGATTAAACTACAACTCCCTGGGACCCTCTGGTCTTCACTTTGGAGACCTTTGATATTACAGGACACTGTCCTGCTACTTTAGAGATGTAAAAGTCTTAATCTCTGTCCTCAAGAAGTTTACAATCTGGTTGGAGAGATAGAACATATAGAAGAATAAATAAAGAAACATATAACACTATAAAGGGATTGACCCAATAATCTTTAGATTTTTTCCCAGAGCTCAATGAATGGTAGCAGTAAGAATACTAAGAATAACAACAATAATGGCAAACATTTGTATAATGCTCTAAAGTTTACAAAGTGCTTTAAAAACAAGGTGTCCCCAAAGTCTTAATGTAGCTTCAAGCTTTTTTTATGTTTTTTTAATATGTTATCTGTGTGTATCTATATGTTATCTGTGAGGTTCAAATGTGAACTATTTGATTGTCACAACAAACCTGGTCGGTAAGTGAGGTACAGACCAGTTTTGTGCTATGGGAGTTCAGAGAAGAGAGAAATAAACTCTGGGATTATAATCCTCCAGCTAGGGCAGTTTGAGAAAGCTTCACAAAGAATATGAGCTGGGCCTTGAAATAGAGTAGGAACTAGGGAAGTCCTGTTACCAGGACTTTGATGATAAACTCATTCAATTAATTTGAATTCAATCCAGGCTTACCAGAGATATTATGGATTTGTTATTCTTATGGAAATATTCATATTTTAAAAGATTATCTCAGGAAGTAAAAGGCCTTGCTTAATGTCAAGGAATCAGTCATTAACGGAGGTTTAGGTGGTTCAGTGGATGGGCCTATAGTCAGGAAAACTCACCTTCCCCAGTGCAAATCTGACCTCAGATACCTACTAGCTGTGTGATCCTGGGCAAATCAATTAACCTTTTTTGCCTCAGTTACCTCATCTGTAAAATGAGCTGGCGAAGGAAATGGCAAACCACTCCAGTATTTTTGCTAATAAAACCCCAAACTGGGTCATGAAGAGTCCAACACAAATGAAAAATGACTTAGCAACAACAAAAGGCTTCAGTAGGGGAATAGAGACCCTCCTAGCCCTTTTCAATCCACACCACATAATCTGCCTTACTCGCATTTGGTTGTTACTGGTAATAAAAGTTGAGACTCTTTATCTGCCCATATAAGAGTCTCAGTCCTATAACCAAGAACATTCAGAATTTACAGAATCCCCCAGCTCTTAAAAACAAAACAAAACACCCTTAAATATTACATGTGTGTGTGTTTTCACCCACACCAGCCTTGGCCCTATCTTTTAAGGATGTTCCCATGCTAGTCTCAAGAGATGGAAGAAAATAAAAGGTTGTCTTTCTCTTTCCTCTCTTCTTCTTCCTGTCCCTTAGCTCACAGGCTTATCCTGAAAGCAGGGCTTTCCACAGCTAACTACTGAAATAGCTAGTTAGAAAAAGGGAAAGATACCAAATCCAATTCAATAAACAACTAGGTATTATGACATGCAGAGCAATGCACTGGAGGATACAAAGATGAAAACAAACAATATGGTCCTTGCTCTTAGGGGTAGAGGTAAGGGTGGAGAAGGTGAGGGGAATAGATCAGGTCGGCAAATACCCCTCATCCATCTAGGAAAGAACCCTTTCACTGAAGCAGCAACAGAGCTACCCCTTGAAAAACTATGACAATAGTAACAGCTGGCAGCTCTATGGGGCTTAAAAGTGCTTTGCCTGTGTTTCCTCATTTAATCTCACAACAATCCTCCAAGGTGGGTACTATTTTATCCCTCTTTTACAGAGGAGAAAACTGAGACAAAGAGAAGTTAAGTGATTTGCCCAGGGTCGCACAGGTAGTAAAGTATCTGGACCAGGATTGGGACTCAAGTCTTCTTGACCCAAGAGTCAATGAAGGCACCCCAGCAGCTGCCTCTCCCTAGAATGAATTTCAGAATTAAAATGGGAGGGCCTGCCCAAGTGACAGTGGGAGATGAGTTGAGACTGGAAACATCTCATCATCCAGTGCCTGGTACATAGTAGGCTTTTAATAGATATGTTCATTGATTGGTTGATCCAGTTTGTCTGGAACATAGAATGCATAAAGAGAAATAGTGTGAAATAAGGCAGGAAAGGTAGGCTGAAATGCAGACTGAAGAAAGCAGTTTGCAATTGTAGACTGAAGAAAGCCTTGAATGCCAGGCTAAGGAGAATAAACAGGGTATTCCAAAAGTCTTAAAACTTCACTAAGACTTGCGGTACATCCTGTGTTATATCCTAGAGACAACAGGGAAACAGCTAAGGTCTTTTGAGCAGGAAAGTAACAAGGTCAGACCTATGCAGTGGGAAGATGATTTTGGCAGCTATGTGGCTGCCAAATTAGAGGGAGGATTAGAATTAGAAAATGAATAAAATGATTTCGATTAAGACAGACAATGATAATTAAATCAGTCATTTACACCTTAGTGTGAATTATTTAAGGTAGATTGCTTTCATTCTACTACACATTCTACTACTAAAGGGCATTAATGAAGGTGTATAACAAGAGACTGAGTAAGATTTCACATTCTATTTGCTTTTTAAATTCAGTTTTTATGCAGGTAAGTATTTATATCTTCTTAGCTTGGGCCAATAGAATCATGAAGAGGTTCTGGGTAGGTGAAACCAATGCCAATCACGTGGGAGGTGGAGAGAGAGGGGACAAATTTAAAATGTCTGGGCCCCAAGGCCATGCCATGTTTACCTTTCCACCAGAGGGAAGAACTGTTTGAGTCTCTAATGAACCTGAATGCTTCCTTTTACTGGGGGACCCCAACCCTGGGTTATTGCTCTAAGTCTACAGGTCACTATAAGTCTCTGGGGGTGTTGCTCACTGGGGGAGAGGGTTGCTTGATATACTGGGTTTCCTAAAGGGGAAAAGTCCCTTGAAGGTCCCCTCTAGGGAACCACAATGCCTCATTCAGAGATCTCTCCAATCTTAAACATTTAGTACTATCTAGTACAACCCTGAGGTTGAGGCTCCAACAAGGAGAAAGAACAAGGAATCAAGAGAGCTTACGTCCCCTCTCCAGACCTGCGCAGACCAGATATCTCTTAGTATTGGGAAAGGACAAGGTCCAACTTTGCCCTTCCACATTTGGTCCTGTCCTGTCAGAATTTGTGGATATGGACTCAAGACTTCATAACTGTTTAGACACAGGGGAGAATGAAGGAGAGTAAAGATTGTAAGATCACTTAAGGGTTATGAAACTGGGTGACTGGGATGGTAGTGTTACCCTTGACAGAAATAGGGAAGGTCGAGGAAGAGCAAATTTAGGAGGAAAAATAATGAGTCCCATTTTAGATATGCTGAGTTTGAGATGCCTGTGGGACAGCAGGGACAAGAGGGAATTGGTGACATGGGAGTGGATCTCAGGAGAGAGACAAGGTTTAGATGTGTAGATTTGGGGATTATTTGCATAGAGATAATAATTGAACTCATGAGAACTGACCAAATCACAGAAGGATTATAGAGAGGGAAAAGAAGAAACCCAGATAGAACCCTGGGGACACCCACATTCACAGGGGTTCAAGATGGATGCTGATCTCACGAAGGAGTCAGAGAAGTAGTAGTCAGACATGTAGGAGAAAGACCAGGAGAAGGTGGTCTTAAGCTGAGGAAAAACAGAATATCCAAGAGGAAAGGGTAGACAATAGGGCCAAACACTACAAAGATGTCAAGAAGGATGAGGGCTAAGAAGAGCTTTTGAATTTAGTGATCAAGAGATCCTTGGTAACTTTGGAGAGGGGAATTTCAGTAGACAGGTAGGGTCTTAAGCCAGGTTTCAATTAATTCATATTGCAAGAGGTTGAGAAGATAGTGGGAGGTGAAAAAACGAAGGCAACTCCATATAAACAGCTTTTTCTAGATTAAAAAAAAAATTCTGGGGCAGCTAGGTGGCGAAGTGAATAGAGCATTGGCCCTGGAGTGAGGAGGACCTGAGTTCAAATTTGACCTCAGACACTTGACACTTAACTAGCTGTATGACCTTGGGCAAGTCACTTAACCCCAATTGCTTTGCCTTCCCCCTCCCAAAAAAACCCAAATTCCCAGTGTTAATATGAGGATCATATTAGCTCATATATCAAGTGCTTTGCAACCATAAAATACCATAAAAAGAAAAGTTATTATTAATATTAGATACATAAAAGTTTATTAGTACAATGGGGGAGATGTTATTAGACTGCATATGATCATTGTAAAATGAGTTCTGAGGGGAGAGAAATCACGGAGTCAGAATATATTAGGAAGCTTCATGGGGAAGGGAAGATCTACACATTTCTGTCTTGTACAATATTTTTCATATACATCCTCCTTTTTCCATTCATACAGCTACCAGCCTAATCCATGCTTTCATCATCTTTCACAGGGGTGGGGAACCTGCATCCTCAAGGCCACATGTAGCCCTCTAGGTCCTCAAGTGCAACCCTTTGTCTGATAGACCATTATAAATAGCCCACTAATTGGACTAAATAGATCCAATATTCCCTTTGACCCATCTTCCTCTAAGTTTCTATAATGATCTCTCATGTAATCAAGTTGCTACCCTGCTCAAGATCTTTCTTATGACCTCTAGAATAAAATGCAAACCCCCTCGGTCTAATTTTTTTTTAAGCAATTGGGGTTAAGTAACTTGCTCAAGGTTACACAGCCAGTTATTTCTGGGTGTGGTGCTAAGTATTTGAGCTTGGATTCAAACCCCAGGTCATCCCGACACTGGGGTCAGTGCTCTTACTCGCTGTGTTAGTTGGCCGCCCCTAATTTTTTTTTTAAAGACTAGGAACAGAGCAACTTTTTTTCAGCACAATAAAAAAAATTTAGCCAAGAACTAGGATTATATCCAAGAAAGAAACATTTGAGACACTTTACTACAAACAGTTACAAAACAAGGGTTCTCATTGCCAACACTATTTGACGTAGAAGGGATGTCTTTTACTGTCATTATGATTGCTATTATGACCTCTTTATCTCTTTTGATTAAGTCTATTTTTGAAAAAATCCCTTCATCATCTGACTCCAGCCTATCTTTCCTGGCTTTATTTCACACCACTCCCCTTAATACACCCTATGTTCCAGCCAAAATGTCTGAATTTCTGTTCTAGAATTTGGCATGCTATATCTCACCCCCATACTTTTGCTAAGACTGTCCCACATACCTCTGAAACTGAGATCTGGGGAAGACTTTAACTTAATAAGACCAATGTCTCCCACTGCGCCCTGAGCTATCGCCAATCATCCTGACCAATGTCTTGCCCCGGGACTCCAATGACTTTGGAGAAGAATGACTTTGCACAGCCCTGCTTCACTCAAATTCATTTCACTTGTAAGTGAAGACATCACCATGCTGATGTCATTGGCCCTCTTTGAGAATGAAGGATGAACAACCCGCATTCCTCTAATCCTTTCCCTCTTTACCTTGCCCTCTTAGAATCTAGAACTTTGTTCAAGACTACATTTAGACATCACTTCCTTTAGAAAGCATTTTCCTGCCCCCTTAGTCGTTAGCACTTTCTCTTTTCCCAAATAATCACGAATATGATTATCCAAGTTCCTTGAGGCCAGGGACAGTATTTCTTTTTCTCTTTGTGTCTCCAGCACCTAGCATATGACAGACACTCAATCAAATGATTGTTGAATTAGTTAGGATCCATAAACCCCTTTATGAATGACAGTTATGGCGGAACTCCCGGCATGGTGTGCCCGCACCAAAGAAATCCCTGTGCTCTATGAGCAAAGCAGAAATGCGGTAGTTCAACAGAAACATGAGATGCACAAAGATAAGTAATATATCTCCACTGCAAATGTCCATGTGGACCACTTGTGTCCAACCTGTGGTAGAACCTTTTGAGTTGTATTGGTCTGATCAGCCCCAGTCAGACATGATGTATCTTGATCCCAACCCAATAGTGATGTCACTTTGGTCCTCTTTGAGAACAAAGGAAAACAACCAGTCAATCAATGATAGTTATGGGATGTCAGCTTGTAATGGGAATGCAAATTTAAAGATCTTCCCTGCCCCTAGGCTAAAGTGCACCTGAAACATGGGGGTGGGAGGCTTGTTTTTCAGTAGATACTTTTTGATTGGCCAGTGAGTCAATAAGGTTGTTACATTCTCTGAGCCAGGAGAAGGCTATATAAGCCCTGATGTGTAGCTTTGTTTTGGGACTCACTTTGAGAAGTGTTCTGTGATTTGATCTGAATTCTGGGAAGCCGTTGTTGAGAGTCCCCCGGCTTTGAAAAACCCAGAATGTGGAAACCCAGATGTTGACTGGGTATGGATGTAATGGTTGGACAGTTTGGAAATCTGTCTACTTGATGTTTCTGTCTTGATAATTATGCCTGTATACTTTGAGGTTCAGGGTGCTGACCTTTTCTCCTGAACAAGGTAAACGATATATGTCTGACTGATTAAAGTAAGCTTGTTAACCCATTTTGAGTTGCTTTCCTTTAACAAAGCAGATCCAAGAACCTGTGGTAGCTGCAAACCCTGAGGACGCTTGGGGTGCTTGCTGCTACACAGCTACAGAGGATTTTTAGTCCAGTTCACTGAGCTGAAGAAAAGACCGAGATTATTGAAAAAGCTTGTAAACTGACTATTTTGTATCTGCCAGCATCCCTATCCACTCTCTCCATCATGACTTAGACTAACTGCAGCGGTCAAAAAGTCTTGTGATTCCCACACAGAGAGGCAATCTCTCTGACATCGGCAGTCCTTAGGAAAGGTTTGTGGTGGAATGTGTTTTAGACATTTGAGAAAACAAACATGCTGTGTGCTTTCAGGCAGACTGGTTTTAAACATCTATAATTTGGATATTTCTAAACCAAATCTATTTGTGGACAAGACAAAGCATGCAGTCCTAGGTTATGACATTGCACATGCCAAGTTTAAAGGTGGAAAACAAATCTGTTTGGGATGGCTGTCCAAACAGAAGACATTATCTAAAGTCACTAATCTCTAAACTTCTACTAAACTTTAGTGACTCGAGTTTGCCTCTGGGTTCCCAAGGATATGGAAGTTTTACTTCCAAAAGATTTTTTTCAAAAGGTTAACCTATAAGAAAAATATATTTAGAGAGATGAGTGTGGCATTGAGTGCTGGAGTCCTAGGGATAGAGTCCGGGTCTGCCTTACAGAGGCATAGATGGAGTAAGCAACTGTCTGTGGTGTGATTTCCCGGGCCACTTGCCAAGGAAATATGTCTACCACCTGCCAGCTGATGCCTGAAATTCTTTGCATAGGGGATAAAGTCTTTCATTCCTCAATAGGGCAAAACTCCTAACACAACATTGACTTAAATTCATACTATGGTGTGAACAATTGAAATAAATAAAATGCCTTCTAAGACAAATCTTTAAGGGGGACCTGAAATTGGGAGAGAGGGGGCAGAAAGGCAGGGGGAAAGATACTAATAGGGTATTGCATGCTCCTAGCTATCACTGGGGATCTTTTTTCCAGAGATAAAGAATAGGAATGAGCTCAGCTGTTAGAGTTCATCCACCCAATACAATGATTATTTGTTGAGTGCCTACCCTGGAGGTACATAACTAACCTTAAAAAAGTTCCTGCCCTTGAAAAGCTTATGTTCTATTGAGGGAATACAACATGTAAAATGAAAATTTTATACATGATTACTTGAAAGACAAGAGTACAAACAATTAGGGCATGGGTTCCTTAAACTTTTTTGTGTCTCGGGCCTTTTTGGCAGTCTGGTGAAGCTTATGAGTTTTTAATCTATTTTTAAATGCATAAAATAAAATGTCTGATTACCAAGGAAACCAATTTAGTCAACAAAATAGTTTTAAGAATAAACAAACCAGTAAGTTCATGGAGCCAAGGTTAAGCACCCTGAGCTGTTAAGGATCAGGAAAGACTTCCAGGGATAGGTAGCACTTGAGCTAGGCCTTGAAGGCTCTGCTAGGAGGTTCAGGGATGAATTCAACCATACCTTTCAGCATCAGTCATTCCAGTTCTTATGTACCACTGTATAGTGGTTCTGGAAAATCGTATGCCACAGCCCTGGGCCGATATAGACCTTGGTGAGTAGTCTCAAGTCTCCAACACAAAGGGAGGCAGGGTCAGGACCAAACAGGAAAAGTCCTGTAGCTACATGACTCCTGGCTTCTCTGTTCTGCACTCACTGTACTCAGGACATTCACACATATCATGGCCACTTTGATCTAAGACTCATCAGCGCCCCCTTTCCTGTTATTTGGCACTCCAAAATACCCTCAAGGAAATACTATCCAAACCTGTCTCCTCTTGCTTACAATGTTCCTGGCAGTTTCTGGAGTGGTGGGGGCAGGACAACCTGGGGGGAATCTTCAGGCTGCACTGGGGACAGAAACAGCAGGCTTAGGGAAGGGGCAGTTCACAAGGGAATGAAGACAATTTAACCTGCTTTATGGTTTTACCTTGGCCCTGGTCCTGCCTGGATGAAATCTAGAGAGGTTCCCCACTTGATATTCAGGTAAGGCTGGAGTCGACAGCCTTGGCTACTGATTTGGAGGGGCTGGCAACCGGAGGGAAGGAAGTGGGGGAGGAGGGTGTTGGCAGTCAAACCAACCCGGACACTGGTTTGTCAGAAACAGGAAATGGGGGTGTCATGGACATTCTTTCCATTTCCTGGTTACACACTCAAACACAGGTCAATTATGAGTCTCAGGAGAGCAAAGCAATGATGTTAGGGGAATTCTTGGGCATACAGGGTTTCTGGCTATCCAGTGTAAGACCACACTTAACCTAGTCCAGTCAAGTAAGAAGTGATCTTATTTTTAAAGACCTCCAGGGAATGAGTAAGGAGTCAGTAGGCACTTTCAGAAACAAAAGACAACAAAGCATAATTCAGGAACTACTCCTTTTTGAAATCCAGCTTCATAGAGAGCAAGCCAAGAAGGCCTCAGTCTTTTTTTTCCCCAAGATTAATGCAGATAATTAAATACAAACTGAAAAGTCACTAAGTACAAGGAGATAAAATAGCCTTAAATTTCTATATTCTCCTTTCCTGCTTCATTTACTACACCACTCTAACCCTAGCTTATTGTTTATCAGGTATTACATAAAACACATTCCCCACCTTCTCCCCTCCCCTCCCCCCAACCGGTCAAGTTACACTAGTTCATCTTAGTTCATCTGTTGAACAAAGTTTTATTCTTGTTTGATTACCAATGTGATGGTTTAGGGAAACTGCTGGCTGTGAAAAAGGAGGAAAATTATTTCCTTGAATTCTAATACTTTTCAATGCCAATGATATAAAGGATTGCTTTTGTTATATATATTTCCGGCTCCACTTAGGGTCAGGCTGCTGTGTTGCCCTCTAAAGGTTCTAGGGTACTGTCAGGGACTTAGGGAGTATCTCTTCTCTTAGGCCAGCCTTGAGCCCCTATCAGATGTGTTTCCATTGTTAGGAGGGTAGTAACTTGCCCTTATAATTCTACTTAACCACTTAATATCAGATTAGTTTTTACAAAGGATATTTATTTCAAAGATAAAACAACAACAAAAACCATACAAATATCTCTTTCCCTCCAACTCCTCAGGGGCATAGTCTTTTCTTTACCACCTTGGTCTCTGAGGGAGTAGACTTGAAACTTAGCTCAGTCCCTATATAATATTGGTCCTACCGAGTTCATGTCCAGATATCCAGATGCCAGAGGAACATGTCTTTTCTACTACCGGACTGGGGATGCAAAGGTCAGTCTTCATTCTTTGGGTCATCGACTTTATGCTACTTCTGAAACTAGATTATCAAAGGATTAGATACCAAGGAACCCTCTGGACCTTTTAAACTCATAAGGTCAGAGATGACCTGGCTGCCATGAACAAAGAAGGCATCAAAATCCCTGGGAAGCGCATGAGTTCTGCAATTGACAGGCTTTTTTAAATGCCTCTGCAGCCAATCATTGAGCCTGCTCTTCAATATATGGCTAGCTGATCAGAACCAGTCACAGAATGCATATATTCCTCAATCTATGTCTACAAGGTGCTTCCCTTACAAATTCTCCCCCGAGTACTTCTCTAGCCTCTTCCACACAGCAGGAAGCAGCTATTTTCCATGTAGAGATGCCATCTGAGACACTCTGAGCATGTATGAGATCACTATTTACACTTTTAACCGAGGAAGAGAGGGAGAAAACATCATTTTGCTGAAAATGAAGTTGATGATGGTATTTCTTTTCAAAGAACACAGAGGTCATATTGTTATTGTTTGGTCATTTCCATTGTGTTCAACTCCCCCTGACTCCATTAGGAGTTTTCTTGGCAAAGATACTGAAGTGGTTTGCCATTTCCTTCTCCAGTTCATTTTACATATGTGGGTTAAGTGACTAACCCAGGGTCACACAGCTAGCAAGTATCGGAACTCCAGGCTAGGCATTCTATCCACTGTGCCACCTAGCTGCCCTGAACAGAGGTCATAGATTACACCAAAAATAAGATTCACTGCCTTCCCTCATCAAGTCTAACCCTTTAGCCCTGCAAGTGCCCTCCTTCACCCCCCTCCCCTCCAGTTTTCTCTGAGAAAGGCTGGGTGTTTGGCCCAGGGATTGGAGAGTAGTAGGCAAAGATATCTCAGATGATAAAAACACAAAACCAAATAGGTCAAGTGGTGATAGTGACTGCCACTGATAAGAAGAGAAGCAGTTGAGGAATAAGGTAACCTCAAGACTGTGCTGAACAGAGAATGTTGTGGGAGAAAGGGAAATGTGAAGAACAGGCAGTGGATGCTGAGGGGAAGGTCAAAGAGAACGCCAGTTATTGGGAAGAGAGTGTTCATAACCAGCATTGGGGAGGGTATCATATGAAAAGACTGGGATGAGCACTTTTTTAGTAATTAGGAAAAACTCATAATCATTGGGGGGGGGGGGGTCATGAAGAGTCAGATGAGACTGAAAATGACTGGAGAACAAAAACAACATAATCATTAGACCAGAGAGACAAGACTGATGCAGTCTGTAAAATAAGATCACATTGTCATATTTTTGTATAGAATTGCAGGGTTGAATGATAATGTTGATAGAATTCTAAAAGCCCAAGGGGAAGGGGCAGCAGCTTCAATCAGGGAAGCTCTCTTCCTGTCTCGGAGACAAGAGAGGGAAAACTTGAGTAAGGTGGATTTGGTACTTATCCCAAAGGATCCTTGTCCATTATTGGGTGGCATGAGCTAATGAGGAAAGGAATTAAATGATATTGTAATCTTCCCCAGATATCTTCCTAAAAATAGGGGGAGACTCAGAGCCACACTCTCAAAGCTTAACCTAGGACCGATTTTCCACAGTGGTTATTACCCATAACAATCTGGCTGGCTCAGGCTGGTTTGTGAGGTCCTTTTTTTTTTCAGTTGTTTTTCATTGGTATTCAACTCTTTATGATGTCATTTGGGGTTTTCTTGGCAAAGAAACTGGAGTGATTTGCCATGTTATAGAGGAGGAACTGAGGTGAATTGTGTTAGGTAATTTGCCCAGGATCACACAGCTACTAAATGTCTGAGGTTAGATTTGAACTCATGAAGATAAAACTTCCTGATTCCAAGGCCAGTGCTCTATCCACTCCAACACCTGGCCACCCACAAATAAAGGAAGACTAGAAGTCCTGTCCTTTCCCCCCAACAAGGAACTCTGATCTTTCAAAAAGACAAAGATAAGACTCTTCCTCCTTGCATTAGTCCCTAAAGAATCAACCCAGAGGGAAATATATAGACTCATGAAAAGGGCCAGATGGGGAAGGGACCCTGTTACTGAGTGGAAGTCCCATAGCTTCTGTCAGGACATGTTTGTCAGGGAGAGGGAAGTAGGCTCAGTCAGAGGAGTCTGGTATGAACCTAGGGCAAAGGTCATCATCTCCTAATTAGGAGACCTGTGCTTGGATTCTAGAGCAACACAACTCTAGAACTCCATCTAATATGGAGATGATATTCACATAGAATATGCCAACAAACTGGGGGAGAAATACTTGTACCTCTGTTCTTGACATATTTTCTCAGTAAATATCTCTTTGTAAAAGCTAATTGGTATTAATTGGTTAAATGAAACTGGAACTAATCACTAGTAGTTAACATTAGGGAGAAACCCTTAGAATGGAGGCTCAAGACAATAGCATTGAAGAAAAGACACTCCTTGACTATCCAAGGGTACCCCTAGAGCTCTAACATGAAGATGTAGCTTTCCTCACTCTGGAACTCTACCTTGCTAGGGCACCTGTGGGTTAGGAGTCTAAGCCTAGAGCCTATGACAACCCATACCCAAACTCCCCTCCCTGACCACCACTTCCCTGCCTATCAATCAAGAAATAAACATTTATTTAGCACTGACTATGTGCCAAGCACTTAGTAAGCAACTTGAAGGCAAACTGTCTCACTTTTGTATTTGATTTCAGTGTTTAGCTGAGCCCAGGGGGTCATAATAAGTGTTAAATAAATGCTTTGTCACTTATTCATTACATCAGCAACTGATTCCTGTGTTTGAAAAGGGAGATGAGCAGAAAAGTCAGCATTGCAAGTGTATATCCTTACAGGAGGTGTGGAAAGGACAGTCTTAATAGTCTAAGTGCAATTTGAGGGAAATTTAAAAGCAATCACCCAATAAGCATTTATTAATCCCCTGCTGTGTGCCAGGTACTATTCAATTGCATTAAATCAGACCTTATTTTTTTAAATCGTGTGCTATAATCTTTGTAAAGTGCTTAGCACAGAATCTGGCACATACGGTAGTAGGTGCTATATAAATGCTGGCTATTATTATTATTACCTCAGTTGTAGGCTGTGCTGAAGGTTATTTTTATTTATTTGTTTATTTTTTGCTTTTTTGGAGGGCATTTGGGGTTAAGTGACTTGCCCAAGGTCACACAGCTAGTTCTATTTGTGTTAAGTGTCTGAGGCTGGACTTGAACCCAGGTCCTCCTGGCTCCAGGGCTGGTGCTGTATTCACTGTGCCACCTAGCCACCCCAAGTGCTGAAGGTTATGATCTGTGAACAAAGGACCTTTTCAGTAAGCTAACAGTAAGATTATTGGGGGCAAGTTTAACCTATTAAAAAGAACAGTCTTCGAACTGTTTGCTTTACCCATTTGTGAAAAGTGCTAATTAAAAAATAATCCCTATCTAATCATTAAAGCAAGTCCACACAGGACCTCCACTAAGAAGTACTTTGTAAGCCATTAGACACAGACCTGGAACATAGACATTGTTTCATAGGACAAAAAAGAAACTTAGAGATTTTGTAAGATTATTCTATATCTAAGAGAGTATTCATTTTATAGCTGAATACTAGTTTGTGTTACTACATTTCTTTTAAATATTTTCTATTTTTTGTTTTTCACTAGTTAAGACTGAACACCCATCCTCTTGGCCCCCTTAGAGGCTAAGTATTTCACTTTACAATAAATCTCACCTTTGACCTGAAGATAGATTGCTCAAGGGGGAAGAGAAGGAAGTCATTTAGCTTGGTAAGAAAGACCCTGGTACCCTCAACAGTTAAAGAGAATTTTAGACCAAGGACTCAGGAATGAGATCTGGGCTGTTTTTAAAGGAAAAGGAATCACCTTACACAGGCCAAAGGTCACTCAAGCCATTACATGAGATACTGGGACAATGACAGGACATATACAGAACCTAAGAAATCTCTGTGAGGATAGAAAGAACAAAACTTCTCAGCATGACAGTATTACTCTTTTTTCCCCCTCTTCCTTCTGGTCCAAGCATTCCTAACCTTTATTGTGTCATGGACCCCTTGGCAGTCTGGCAAGGCCTAAGAACTCCTCAGAATAAGGTTTTAAAATGTGTAAGATAAAATTCCTATATTATAAAGAGAGCCAATTTTATTAAAATGAAATTACCAAAAAAAAAATTTCAAACCAAGTCCTAGGACCTAAATTTTAAAAACCCTAGGGCATGAGAAAGTCTAGGGAGCATGGTTTCCCATAAAGAGACATTCATCCTATTTAAAAAGGCTAATACTCTCTACCTATATTCCTCCCAACCTCCTCTAAGATCTTGTTCCAATTGTTATCTCTTTTCTTTTATATATTTTACTTAAATCTCCATCAACTCCTTTCCATCTATCTACAAACATGCTTGCATTCTCCCCTAATCCTAGAAAAGCCTTTTACTTGAACCTTCTTCCAAATTCATTTATTGTCCTATTTCTTTCTTCCTGCTAAACTTCTTGAATAAATTGCCTATATCTAATGCTTCTATATGTCCTCTCTATATTCCTTCTCCTTGATGCCTTGCAATTGGGCTGGCACCCTTCCCACTCTATAAAACCATTCCCTTAAAGGCTTTGCCTCCTAATGCCTGGATCCAGTGGCCTTTTTTCAGCCCTTATCCTCTCCAACCAAACTCTCTGTAGCTTTTGACACAGACTTTGCTGATTGTGCCAGTGTTGATCACATTCATTGTTCCAAACCTATCTCTTTTAGTCACCGTACACACCTAATACCTTTTGTAAACTTTCTACCCCTTAGGACATGTGCTCTTCCCATTCTGAAGCTCTAGAGAACTCAATATTTGCCATGAAGATGTGCTATAATATCCAATCTGACTGGGTTTCTCTGAGGGGAGAAAAGACTACCGTGTTTCCCCGATAATAAGACACTGTCTTATTAATTTTTTTGGAAAGAAAAACACCAGAGGGCTTATTTTTAGGGGAGGGCTTATGTTGTCCTGCCTCAGCTGTCCTCCACGGCACTGCTCTCAATGGCGCCAGCAAGCAAATCACTGGGGAAGAACAGGATGACGCGCTCACTGCTGTAGCTCTGATTGGATGCAGCTCGGAGCACGGCGTGTGTTTCACCCGGGGGGGAAGCGGGGGACAGTGCATACAGAGGGTACCATAATGTAGCGTGTAGTGCAGGGGATCACCTTCACTACAGTAGCAATCTCAATAGGGCTTATTTTTTGGGGGGGGCTTATTTTAGAGGAATCTTACACAGTAAGGGGAGGGCTTATTTTTGGGATAGGTCTTATTATCGGGGAAACACGGTAGGACATTGGACACAGAACACCTCTCTCTCCCTTCTTCTGAACACACTGAGATTCACAATGAGTCCCTGAGTGTTCACACCTCAGCCTTAACACACTGATAATTTCGTACACACATTGTATCCTTCATATACAGACTTATTCCTCTTATGATTCTACACTCTAGTTTTTCTTTATTCCCACAAACAATGTCTTTAAACTAAATCTAAGCCCTAAGACCCCTGTCTGCAATTGATGTGTTCTGTTTCCTACCACATGGAGATAGTTTCTACCCATGGGTTAGTTTCTTCTACCATATTGAACACCAACATTTAAGGGTACATATCAATGCTGCTTAAATGAGTTCAGGGGATAGCTGCCTCTTTAAGGTTTACAAAGCAATCTCCGTATAACAACCCTATGAGGTAGTTATTCCAAGCATTATTAGCCCCATTTCAAAAATAAGGAAAATTCGACTCAGTGAAATTAAATTTTGTATTCTAGATCAGTGGTGTCAAACTCAAATAGAAATGGAATCCACTGATCAGTAAAGAAAGATTCCCATGGACTACATAAAACCAAACATGTTCATATATTTCTTTTTTTTAGTGTAGCAACACATTAAAATCAGATAGGAACTATATTTTAATCCGTTTCAGGCTAATAAAGCATGTTTGATACCTCTACCCTAGCTTATCCAACTATTACATGTCAGAAGAGGATAGCTCTAGGATCTTAGCTACCAGTCAATTGTTCAATGGTCAGAAGAACTTTCTGAAGATGAATCTCTTTCAGGAAGCCAGAAAGCTTGAAGAGTCTTATAATTCTAGTCCAGTGTTCTAGGGCCAGTTACCCATGTCCCTGGCTCCTCCTCCAGCTCTCCTGATCTTGAGAATTCCAAGCCCTGAGAAAGAAGATGGACATATAAAACTAAGAGGGACATACAGAGAGATAGTAATTGAACCCAGTTGATGAGGACATTGGCAGGTTCATGATAAGGGACTCCAGAGCCTTGGAAGTACATTCATAGCTAGAGGGTAAAATACTGATGATGATCCAGCAAAGGAAACTGAGAGGGACCAGATAGAACAGAAAGAAGAGAACCAAGAAAGACCATTGTCCTGAAAACCAAGAGAAGAGAGAAAATCCAAAATCATCTCTTTTTGTCACTCAGTTTCACAAAAGCAAAAGTCAAATGCCAAAGGTTATGTCTCTCGGTGCTTTTTGAATGGAGATTTCCTAAGGAAGGGGCCAAGGTAAGTTAAATGATAAGGTTGTCAAGGAATGTGTTGTTTATAACTGCAAGCAAGCATGACCTGTAGCAGCAGCCAGGGATCTAGGTACTGTGACAACCTAACCCAAGAATCAGAAAGGATACATGAGGTAACAAAGGTGAGCAACACTATTCTTGGTTAATATACTCAAGATTATTTTGGGTTGGGATGCCCTGGGTAAATGCAGTGGAAAAGCTTTGTGACTATGGTCCTGGGAGTCATTCAAATGAGTATTTATGGACTTATTTTTCATTGTGCTTGGCTAGGGGGTTTGAGGAATGACAGATTATTTGGCACCAAAAACCTTTAGCCAACCAGAATATCTCTAAATTAAGTAGTGAAGCAGACAGGCTATGAGTTACTGGACACTAATTCATGCTGAGGCTGAAAAATTCAAGAGGCCTACAATGTCTTCTTTCAATTAGACATTTTAAAATATCTCATGAATACAAATACAGAAAGGAAATTTGAATAATGTATTCTGGGGCCTTTCCATCGAGGCTACTGTTTAATGGTATAAAGAAGGGGAGAGCAAAGAGTTTGTCCATCCTGGTAGTGACAAGAGTAAATCTGCCGTTTCTCGAAATTCAGAGCCCGCGTTGATGATACCTTTGGCTTTTCTTCTAGAGTTCCCAAGGGCCTCTTAAACATTAGACCTATCTTTCTGGTTCTCCAATAGCCATGCTCAGCAATCCTGGCCAAGCCACCCAAAATCATCACCTCTGTTCCTCTAGCTATAGAATCTCTTGCCTGATTCCTTGTTCTGCCAGCTACTGCACGTCCCTACATCTGAAATATTGTTGGAAGGGGGATGGTCTCTAGATGCTGCAATACATTAGTTCTATTTTACCATATCCTGCTTTCACTAGTTTCCTATTTATTTACTAACCTCCTCTTTTTCTTCCCTCTCCATCTCTTTTGTTTTCCCTCTTTCATTTCATCCCTTTTCCTTCCTCTCTCCCTTCTTTCTTTCCCCTCTTTTTCCTCATTTTTAATTACACAGACTAAAACTTTTATATCATCTTGAGTATGCCTATTATACATTAAACCTACATGCACCTACTAGGTAGCTTAGCAAAATTGGAGAAAATAAAAAGGCATCTATGTTGTGTTTCTGTCTTTACTAAGCAACCCATCCTCCATTTTTCATTTCTTGTCTTATCAGTATCCTTGTATCCTTTACCTGGTACAAAGTCAAAAGTGTATGTTTAAGGTCAGGTGACCAAAATAATCAGGATCCCAAGATCTTTTGGGCTGATCTGATTTATAGATGAGGGTTTGCCCATAGCGAGGAAGTCTATTGTGTTCAGTCAAACATTAATTAAGTGCCTGCTGTGAGCCACTGTACTAAGTGCTTATGGTCACAGAGCTTTTGAAACAAAAGGAAAAGGCTAGCTTCATAATCTCACAGGGCTATTGTAAGGAAAGTACCTTGTAAATTGTCTATATACAAACTGTCTATACTAGCTGTACGAGTAGGCATAATTCTTATAATTATTATCACCGTTATTTCATGATAATTTCTTCATAATAAGGCTAAGAGAGGTACTGTGGTGGCATGGAAAGAGCAACAGATTTTCTGTTAGAAGGCCTTTCTTCTGATCCCATCTCTAGTCTTTATGTGATTTTGGGCAAGAAAAAACTCAGTTTTACCAGCTGTAAAATGGGGATGATATTCTGCCTACCTCACAAGACTAATTGTTAATCTTAAAAGGATGTATAAATGTGAATTAATTATGTTCCTCCTAACTTTCTTCAAAGACTGGTCAGGCCATGGGCAGAAGAAGAAAGAATTTCAGCCCGAGGCTAATTCCTTACCCCCTTCCCTTCAAATGCTCTCTCAATTGCCTGAAATTCCTTTTACTAGAACAAAACCTTTCATTCCACTCCTAGAGGCAAGGCTTTAAGTTTAAAATAGAATCACTGACCTAGATCTGGAAGGAACTTTGGAAGTCATGGAGCCCAATCTCGTCATTTTGCAGATGAAGAAAATGAGGCAAAGCAATAAGCGTTTAAGTGCTTTCTATGTGGAAATCATTGTGCTAGATCAAGCAAAAAGAGTTCCTGCCCTCAGAGAGCTTACAATCTAGTAGAGGAATATAATATAACTGGGATGGCGGGGAGGGTTAAAGTAACCCAATGAGGGCATGGAGTTGAAGGGTAGAAAGTCAGAAGCACAGTTACAAGGGTAATGAAGGTTAGTCCCAAAATGAAGGCCCTAGAAGAAACTCATCAATGGAAGAAGGTGATAGACATAGTAGAGGATTATTCTTAGGTGAAAAGGCCAAAGGGACTAATGATTATTCCAAGGTATGGTGTTGAAAGCCTGAAAGTCTAAAGCTTAGCCACAAGAGGAAGTGACTTGCCCAAGGCCACACAGGTAATAAACATCAGAGCAGGAATTTGGAACCAGAATCTCTGACTCCACAGCCACTTGGTGTTTAGTGATTTCAGTCCTTTCTGAGTCTTCATGATCAGATTTGGGGTTTTCTTGGCAGAGATACTAGAGTGGTTTGCCATTTCCTTCTCCAGCTTATTTTACAGATGAGAAAACTGAGGCAAACAGGTGTGGAGGGGCCAGGTAATGTGGTTTCTCAGAGACTATCTGCTAAAGTATGTGAAGCCTTAGGCCTCAGTTAGGTAACCTTGGGGGAAAAAAAAACACTGGAAATCCCCTGGTCACCCTACCTGCCAAATAAGGGAATGTTAACAGAACAGCCAATCAATTTAAAAGATTACATGAGGAAGGGGAGGGTTGCGGTTTTCAAGTGGTTTTGGGCTATATAACCCAGCTTTGGCTACTGTTCGGTGGCCTCCTCTCCCTGAATTTATTTTCCAGTGATTGGACCACCCACTTCTTGCAAGATTCTAATAAAACTTTCTACCTTCACTTTGAGAGGTCAATTTGGTTTAGGGTCTCTGTACCCCACACAGGGGTAAGTGACTTGCCCAAGTTCACACAGCTAGGAAGTATCTGAGGCCAGATTTGAACTCTTGAAGAGGAGTCTTCCTATCCAATGCACCACCTAGGTGCCCTGCGCTATACAACGGGTGGTCTTCTAAAAATGCATCCCATCAAGTGTAAATGACTGATATCTGATCCTTTCCTAGAAACTACTTGCTTTGTTCTGTTTTTTTGAGGGGAGGGCTTGGGTGGGAGAAGCTGGAGGAGACTCAGAGGTCATGATACACTTGACCAAGGGAAAGAGGATGAAAGAAGAAGAGCAAAGAAGGGGGAGGCTAAGGGCACAGGGGATGGACTTGAAGCTGTAACAACGGACTAAGAAAAAAAAAACCATCCAGAATCTCTCCCATTTCCTTAGTCCTCACCCATCACTCCCTGTGGCAGTGGTAAGAGACTTATGTGACAGAGACAAGAGGGAGATATTTCGGTTGCCTTTTGGAGATGTAACTCCACCCCCATTATTGATACAAAGAGACTCAGCAAGGTTTAGAGATCCTCACCTCATCTATCAAGACCTCACCAAAAGTCCTGCTTCCAGCAGCCTGGGGAAGTAATGCCATCAAGTTAACCCCCAAGGTCTGAGCTAGGCACAGAGATGGGAGTGTGTGGGGGGGAGATTTTTCTAGACTTCCTTTCAGTCCTGGCCTCCAGTCCCTAGAAGGAGGACTGGGGCTCTTCTCTGGCCTGGCTTTCTGTCCAAAGTGGAGCATGAATCAGTTTTCTGGACAGTAGATGAGCCACAATGATATAGTCTGTCTAATCCCAACTTTGGAAGTCTTGAGCTACTAGCAAAGCCCAGATAAGAACTGTCCTAGCAGAGTCACCTGGGAAAGTGGCTTCTTTTAGTTCTGGAATCAGAGGACCTGAGTTTGATTCCTGCCTCTGATGCTTACTCCCTTGTGACCTCATATAACCTCTCTTGGCCTCGGTTTCCTCATTTGTAAAATGAGGAGGGCTGGACGAGATGACCTCTGAGGTCCTTTCCAGCTCTGGATCTATGATTCTATGCTCTCCTACAATACAGACATCAGCTATTCACCCATTCACCTCAACCAGCCAATGGAAACCAGTGGGCAAAGTACTAAGTCCCAAAGTGGGTAGTGAACTCCTTTGCACTAGGCAAGGGATGGTCTGGTAAAGGGTAAAGAGCTCTGAACTAGGAGTTAGGAATTCTAGCTTTGAGTCTGGGCTCTGCCACATACTAATTGCATGATCCAGGGCAACAGATTCTGGCCAGTGCCAACTGGTATATCCTTTCTTCTCCTTGTGTGTTCTTCTTAGCTTAGGTAAATCATTTGACCTCAGTTTTCTCATCTAATAATTATAATCCTATGCCTAGATAGCATTTAAGATCACTCCCAACTCAAATACTCCAAGACTCTAGGTATTATTATACCCATTCATAGATGAGGAAACTGGGGCTTCAGAAGTTAATAAGGTTAACTAATGACAGAAGGTCAGGACCCAGGCACTGAGATAAATGATAAATGAGAAAAAGATAAGGCCTTTACTTTTTTGGACCAGCTGCAGAGTCTAGCCCCCATTAGGATCTAGGACTAGAAAGAAATTTATCAATCATTTGATTTAATCCTCTCCCCTTACAGGTGAAAAAAGTGAGACCCACAGAGTTTAGGAGGCTTGTCCAAGATCACACAGAGCAGGATTCGAACCCAGATGATGTAACTGAAATTCCAGTGCTCTCTTGATTACCGCCTAGCTATATCCTTATTGAATGAGTGAGTGTCGAGTTCTCCTTTTAGAGGAGAACTTGTTTATTTGCTTCTAGAAGATAAATAATGGGGAGTGGGAGTGGGAGTGGGGATAGAATGGCCTGATCTCAAAAATTTCTTGCAGCTCTAAAATCTAAGGATGCCTCTCAGATGGTAGGATGGGTGTAATGGTTTTCTGTGGGTGAGAGACATTGTCACCAAAACAAGGTGGGAGGGAAGCTGCCTATCTGATTCAGGAAAGACACACCCAGGGTGCAACCACTGGCTCCACTATTAATTACCAGGGCATGTTCACAATTATGGAATGCACAGGATTGTACTAATTTATTTTACTCTTGGGGCCTCTCAAGGCTGACTTGGCTCTTTTACTAGGCTGGCCATTCCTTGGGCAGGGTCCCCCTACGGGCAAAATGCACAAGGTATTATTAACATAACAATGTCCTGAGTTTGCCCTTGCAATGGAAAAGGGAGTGGGGGCCCTTTGGTGCAGAGAAGGGAATGAACACTCAAGTTCTCCCCAGTGTGGTTTTATAGAAGTCTCCCTTAGGTCCTCCCCTTGAACCTCAAGCTTCTGGAGAACCTAGGCTGGGAGGGGCAGGGAGGTGGTAGGAAGGACTGCAGAGAAGGGAATTCAGCCTCCATTTCATTCTTCTGGAAGCTCCTGAAGCCCTCCAAGACACTGCTTATAAAAAGATGCTAAAGAAAGTCCAGTGGGGAGGGAGAGCCCAGTCGGGACATCTGCCCAGGGGAACCCAGTTGAAAAAAAGATAAGAAGCTAAAGGCCAGTTGCCAGATGTCAACACCTTTCAAGGCTTACCAGTTCATCCTTCTGTGTACAGGAGAGGCTAGGGGAGCCTGGGGGGAAAAAAGTTGGAAAGAAATAAACTAAACTAGAAATCATTCTGTACTATAGTACTATCCCAGTATTGCATGGGGTTTGCATGCACACACGTGCACATACACACACCACTACCACCACCACCACCACCACCACCACCCTCATTTCAGCTCAAATCCTCTTTGGAACCCATGCAAGAGTAATTAAGGTGAATGGTTACTAACCACCAGGCATATCATCATACCATGGGGTTCCACGGCCCCTTTTGCCCAAAGTACCCAAAATGTTTTCATATCAGTTATTTCCTGCCTGAATTTGGCATCAGAGGACCTGGATTTGCTTCCTGACCCTGTCACTTTTGTGACTTTGCGGTTCAGTTTCCACATATATAAAATGGAGGGAGTTGGACCAAATGATATCTGTTGCCCCTTCCTTCTCCAATACTATGGCTTCTCCGAGGTGGAAGGAGCAAAGCTTTTGGCCTTCATTTTAAAAATGGAGAAACTCAGATGCACGAGCTGACCAGGTCTCATAGTCAATGTCCAAACTGTAGTTTGAAACCAGAATAAAACCAGGAGCCATAGCTCCTTCCAAGACACTATGATTCAGGGTACACAGATAGAATATTATTTTTCTGCACCAAACTTTCCTCAATATTTGCAAATCTAGAGCTTACATGTTTAAAATATGTCTTTTTATTTATTTTGTTAAATATTTCCAAATTACATATAAAAAATGTTTAACTTTCATTTTTTAAAAATTTGTGTTCCAAATTCTCTCCCTCCCTCTTACCCCTTTCACTTCTTGAGAAGGCAAGCAAAATGATATTGATTATATATGTGAGAACTTATATTAAAAAAAAAAAAATCACCAGATCACATAATGAGGAAGAATAGACAGATGCCTAGTAGGGCTTATTTGAGGAGCCTAGAAGTCTTCCAACTCCCCCCAAAATTCAGTGTCATTGCCAGCAATTCTACCATAACTAATTCATTCCTTTGAGTTAAGCATTTTTTCCTGTGTTGTTTGTTGTTTAGTTGTGTCCAACTCTTTGTGATTCCTTTTGGGGTTTTCTTGGCAGAGGTTTGCCATTTCCTTCTCTAGCTCACTTTACAGATGAGGAAACTGAGGCAAACAGGGTTAAGTGACTTGCTCAGGGTCACACAGCTAGTAAGTGTCTGAGACCTGATTTGAACCTAGGAAGGTGAACTTTCCTGATTCCAGGTCCAGTACTCTATCCACTATGGAGTCACCTAGCTGCCCACAGCTACTATTCTCTTTTAAACATAAGCACCCCTAGAAGGTGTAATATTAAATCTGAAATACCTTTGTTTGAATGAATTTATCTATCACAGAAATTTATTGTCACAGAAATACATGGGCATCATAAGAGCAGACAGGTTCCAGGGGTCCATTCTAGACAAGAGAAATGATATGAGCAAAGGCCTGGGGACAAAAGAAGGCAGGATAAGACATGCTGACCTAGAGTGACCCAGTTTGTCCAGAACATAAAATACAGAAAAGAGAGTTGTGTGAGTTAAGCCTGAAAAGGTATGTTAGAGACAGATTTTGGAAAGCCTTAAATGTCAGGATCAGGAGTTTATTCAATAGACAATGGGGAAACCTTTGAAGATTTTTGATGGGTGGGGGGAAGGGTGTAATAAGAGAGGTGTCTTGGAAAGTTTGCTCAGGTGCCAGCAAGAAGGCAAACTGAAGGACACACAACAAGTTAGGAGGCTGTTAAGTTTAGATGAGGAGAAGTAATGGCCCGAACTAGGGTATTTGCAGTAGAGATAGAAAGGCTAGGTTAGATTTGAGGGAGATTACAGAGACAGAATCTATATGATTTTGTTGTTATTGAGTTATATCTGACTCTTCCTGACCCCATTTGGGGTTTTCTTAGCAAAGATATTGGAGTGGTTTGCCATTGCCTTCTCTACCTCTTTTTATAAATAGGGAAACTGAGGCAAATAGGGTTAAGTGACTTTTCCAGGGTCACACAGCTAGTAAGTTTCTGAGAGCAGATTTAAACTCAGGAAGATGAGTCTTCCTGACTCTGGGCCCCTCACTCTAGCCACTACACCACCTAGCTGCCTAGTACCCTATATGACTTAGCCATTGAGTAAATGTTGGGAGTGAAGTGGAAGGAGCAAAGGTGATTCTGAATCATATTATGACCAGGAAGATGTGCCATCAACAGAAATAGTGAAAGGTCAAGGTTTGGGGGAAGGGGATTTTGGAGGGGAGGGGATGGTGAATTCAATCAATTTTAGATATGTTGAATTTGAAGTACTGGTGGGGCATGCAGGTGTAGACATACAGCAGGACTGGAGTTCTAGAAAAGAACGGGAGTAGAGATAGACATTTGGCACCCATCTTCATAGAAGTGATAATTGAATCAATAGAAGCAGATGAGTTTATCAAGGGATAGAAAATGAAGAGAGGAGAAAAGAGACCTGGAGTCAGAATCCTGGAATATACCTAAGCAAAAGAGACAAAGGGTGCTGAGAGATGTATTGGGAAAACAATCAGTCAGGCACAGAAGCCAAGAAAAGAGAGAGTATTGATAAGAAGGGGGTCATCAACAATATTATGCTGGAGGGCAGTCATGGAGGATGAAGACAGAAAAAGGTCTGTTGGATTTAATGATAAAGAAATTGATAATGACCTCAGAGAGTACTCTGAGTAGTGATAGGGACAGAAGCCAGATTTCAAGGAGGGGAAGAACCAGTGATTGAGGAAGTGTAGATGTCAAGACCTCACTCTTTTGTACTAGTCATCTGAAGCTTGTACTGTTATCTACAATTAGTTGTCTTTATATAAAAATTTCTTCTGTCCCCCTCTAGAATGTAAGCTTCTTGAGGGCAAGAACTGTATGTTGTACTTCATTGTATCCCCTTTACTTTGCAGCACAGTGTCTCAAACATTATGAGTACTGAGTAAATTGAAAAGGTCCTTGCCTTGGAATCTACAGAAGGCAAGAGTGGGTCTAGTGTAGCCATTCTCTGTGTGGTATGCAGACCTCTGAGGGTCCTCCAGACCTGTTTTTTGGGGGGGGGAGGGGGAGGTGTCTATGACATAAAAAAATCATAATAAAATTAAAATGTTATATGCCTATTAAAATACTCCTCCCTTTTCCAACTAAGTACATATCTGAAATTGGAAGTGTAAGCCCAGATTTTCTTCACATATATCAACCAAAACAACATATCGCAACAGATTGAATGCAGAAGCAGATATGACAATCCAGCTGTCTTCTATTAAGCCAGACATTAAAGATATTTGCAAAATTATATGTGATGTCACTCTCCTCATTAAATTTTTTTCTGTTTTGAAAAATATTGTTATTTTTATTAAAATGTTATTAATGTTAATATGGTTTATTATTATCATTTTAAGATGAACACTTTAAAATTTTATCAGTTTTCATTTCTAAACTGGGAATAGAACCCATATAAACAAAAGCTCTTTGGGATCCTCAATAATTTTTAAGAGGGTAAAAAGGTCCTGAGACCAAAAAATTCAAGAACCACTGCTCTAGTGGAGACTTGAAGAACAAAATGGGAATGTTGAGGGCAAGAGTAAAGGCCATGATTTAACAGTTCTGTGACGGCTCACTGTATGAAATATGATTGCTAGCAAAGCTTTGAAATTAAAGCCCCTGGAATCAACACATTAGATGACAAATTATAATCCTTAGAATTTCTTCTAAGAAGTAGTTTCTACAATGTCTCTGAAGTGTTTTCTACCATGTCTCTGCTAAATTGGCCACCACCACCACCACCACAACAAATGGCTATGAATCCCACCCAGCCTTGGGTGTTGGCTCTATTCAGAAGGTAAAGGAGAGCAGTGGTGGGGATTTCTGGGTCTGCTGTGGAAAGTGAGAGGTAAATCAGGGAAAGTTTTCCCTGTCTTCTTTTCATCCTCAGCTCTTGGCCTGCCAACTCACCCCTGACACATGGCAGCAGAGTGTAGGAGACAAGGACTCAAATTGGAGTCATAAAACCCAAATTCAAATACTGGTTCGGCCACTTAACAAGTTGTGTGCCTATGGGTAAGACCCTTCCCTCTGAGCTTCTGTTTCCCCATCTATAAAATGGGAATAACAATATATGTAATATCTGCCTCGCAGGGTTGTTGTGAGGACCAAATGGAATCATGTATGTGTAAAGTGCTTTGTAAACCTCAAAGTTGGGGCAGCTAGGTGGCACAGTAAATAGAACACCAGCCCTGGAGTCAGGAGGATCTGAATTCAAATCCAGCCTCAGACACTAGCTATGTGACCTTGGGCAAGTCACTTAACCCCAATTGCCCTGCCCTTCCCCCCTCCAAAAAGCAAAAAATCCTTCTAAAATTGGGGCAGCTAGGTGGCATAGTGAATAGAGCACTGGCCTTAGAGTCAGGAGGACCTGAGTTCAAATTCGGCCTCAGACACTTGACACTCTTACTAGCTATGTGACTTTGGGCAAGTCACTTAACCCCAATTGCCCTCCAAAAAAACAACAACAAACCTCAAATCCTATATGATGAAGATGATTTATATAGTGTGTTAAGGTTTACAACTAGTAAAGCACTTTTGAATCTCACAACAGTCCTGGGAGGTAGGTGCTGTTATTTTCATACTTTCTAGATGAGAAAACTGAGGCAGTGAAAGGTTAAGTGACTTGCCCAGGGTTACACAGCTAGCAAATATCTGAAGTGAGATTCAAACTCAGATCTATATAAATGTTACTGGTTGTTATTGCTGTGTATGACCTATTAACGAAGTTCATTCTTCCTTCTGAGAGAGACAGGGAGGGGAGGGTCAGTTCCAGGCATCTACATGGGACTTGCTCTCTAAACAGCTTGTGTAAAGAATACCAAAATAATTTCATTATTTTGGATCTGGTCCATTCTGACCCAGATCCTTGGATTCTGGTCCAACCTAAAATTCTTGGATGGGGAAGACAAAGGGGAAGATGTCTGTACAGGAGCCCCAGTACATATCTGGTTTCCCTTTGCAGTGGTGGAGAGGGAGTGTAGAAGGGAGAGAAAGTAAATGCTTGTTAATGCAAAAATAAGATAAAATTTAATTTTAGAACATGAAAAATAGGTTGGATAGGGAGGTTGGGATCACATTTAGGAGAGTGACTAGACCTGGCCCTTTTTCCATGGGTCATTGGTCCCAGGTCCCTGTTAATAATGGAGCAGCCATCTCAGCAAAGATACCATCCTGGCCCCATGCCCACCCAATCTTAGGATACTGACAGAACCAGCCTGGCCTCTGGAATGCAGCAAAAGCCGAACAGCTGTTGGACTCCATGCATTTGGCTCATGTCACACTTCCTCTCCAAATTGACTTTATAAAGCAAGATCCTGGACTGCACACTCAGATTACACTCACCAAGTGAAGCTGCTGAGCCCTCTCTTATCCTGCTTTCTTCCTTTCCTGTCTCTCCTTCCTCTCTTCTTTTCTTCCTTTCCCCTTCCCTGGAATCTCTGTTCCCCACACCTGCCTTTTCTAGTATTTTATACCTTGAAAAATGTTCAGAAAATGCCTCCCTACTGAGGAGCCTGGCAGGGTTGAATAGGGTCACAATTTCTGGAGAGGAAAAGGGGAAGGGAGAGCCCACTGCCTCTGTGAATACAGTTCCCAGCTGAAGACGCACGAAGGAAATATGCCAGTTTTTTTACCATTGCATCCAACTTCTGAATTTAACCCAAAGAAACCCAATAGTACAGGTTCTCATAGCAACACAGATGCACAGCACACAGACAGGCACATTCTGGACCATAATCCCAACTCCCAAATGCTTTATCAGACAGTATTTGCAAGAAGGACATGCTGGACAAGCCAGGTTTCCGATGCTGAGATATTTGGCTCAAAAAGCACATTTCCCACCCACCTCCATCCCCTGCCCCCATCTTTTTACCACCACTCCCCCCAACTGTGGCATATCCTGGTTCTCTGACATTATGTCGGTAGCTTTCCCACTGCCTTGATGTGGGGGTGACTTTCCCTCCTCCACAGAGCTTTCTCTGACTCAGGGGAAGCTGGTGATGCTTACCACCCACCCATCCGCCCATTCCAATGGCCAGCTCACACACTTCTTTGGCACTAAACCCACAAAACACCAAGCATTTACCTAGGAAGAAAGACTCATTTCTTTATGTAATGCTGTATGGTCGGGGGGCCTGGGCCTGGCAAAACTGGGAATCAGGGAAGGTTATCTCCCACTCCAATTGCCCCACTTTCTGCACCTCCAAATCATCCAACACCAGCACTGGGTGTTCTCACAGGGCTCCTGAGTCCTCCTGTCAGGAGGGTAAAGAACCTCAGAAGTTACCTAACTCAGTGGACATTTTAATATGTTACCTACCCCATCCCCCTAATTTCCCTCCATTCCCACAACTTATGTTAAAAGGGGAACCCAAAGGCATAATCAATACTTGCGAATTCCAGCTGCTATTGGCACATGGGTGGGCTGGATTTTTAGGGGGCTGATGCCCTCCTTTCCCCTCACACCTCCTCAAATCCTACCATGTGAGCTCCTTCCTGTTCTACCTCCATGGAGTTCTGGCCTGGTCCCCAGGAGCTCCCTATACAAAGCAGGCACTCAATAAATGTCTTCCATGCTGATTTGTAGGCTGGCCTCTTACTACTCAATTTTTTGCTGGCTCTCTGGAGCTAGATGTGTTTCAGACTCTCTTCTCTAAAGCCACACTTGGAAGTAACCCACTTGTCCCTGAAAGGAGCCCAGAATGCTGATATTATTCCTCTTACCAGCTGTGTGAATCCTGGGGGAAGGATAGGCTATAGCGAAAAAAAATTTTTTTTAATTTGGTGCTGGACAATTTTTGTACATTAGACTATAGTAATAAATTAGCAGTTAATATGGCATTTAATAAGGCATTGTCATCCTTGATCTGCTACATATTACCAAATAAATTCCCATTTTCCACAAGAAGCCTTTCCCAAATCCCTGAATTCTAGGGTCTCCCTCAGTTCCTATTTATCCTGTATATGGCTTGATGTATATATTTATTTGTTGTCTCTCCATCAGAGTGTGAACTCCTTGAGGGCAGAGACTGTATTCTCCCTCTTTTTGCTTAGCACAGTGCCTGGTAAATAGTCAGAACTTAATAAATGTTTTTTTGCTTCATTAGTTGCATATATTTATTTATTTGTTGTCTTTCCAATTAGATTGAAAGCTCCTTGAGGGCAGGGACTGTCTTTTGCCTCTTTTTGTATCCCTAGCACTGAGCACATTGCAGGCATTTAATAAATGTTTATTGATGGATTGAGTGATATCAACGTGACCTTAGACAAGTCATTTTATTTCTCTGAACCTCCATTTCCTCATCTGCAAAAGGACATTAGACTAGATGAAGTCTAAGGTCCCTTCTAGAACTAAATCTATGATTCTGTGCTCCATATTGGTTCCAAGGTACCTATATTACAGATAAGGAAACTGAAAATCCAACAGGAAAAAAGAGCCATGTGTCAAGTGAGTCTCAGACCTACAGCTGGGTTCGCTTGTAGGGACCTCTCTCAAAAATCTCTATGGCTGTTTTTGTGCCACCCAGAATCTCCTCTGGGATCCTCAGAATTTGGCCTATGTCTCTCTAAATGCCAAGACTGGTGCAAGTTATCAGACTAATAAGACCTTGAACATGGGAAAAGTTTTATTTACTCCAGCATATATGCAGCGTAGACCTGTACTCCAAGTCTGCTAAGAACCACAAAAATTCTTCTCTGCTTTTCAGAGAGCATCAAATGACAGGACCTGGGGGGATTGAGATGGGAGTTTGGGGGGGGGGTGATACTTTCCCTCTGAACTTACGTAGTCCACAGTACTCATCAGTAAAAGGCTAGGTCCTGCTTGCTGCCTGCTACATTGTAGCTCCCTCTTCCTCTTTGGGCCTACAAAGATAACACAGCTTGAGGGTTACTCTCTAGGTCTTAGTATGGCTTGTCATCTTGTTTCCTTTCCCACCTTATTTCTTAGAGGCTGTGAATCCCTTTCTACTTCTTACTTCTTCCTCCTCCTCCTCTTCCTCCTTCCTCATTTGATGCCACATGGATACAAGTGGTTGCCTGATGAGACTCAGTGGACATACCAGGTCTCCTTCAAGATTCACAGCAACATGTATGTATGTATGAATGCATGTGTGTTCATTTATGTCTGTCTATGGGTCAGTGTAATTTTGTACCTGTATATCTAGTTACATCGCTAAGTCAGTAACCATTTCTTACATGCTGAGTTCTAGGGCACTGTGCTGAGTACTGAGGATGCCAATACACACAAAATGTCTCTTTATTTTCCATCCTCTCTCTCTCCTGGTGAATCTGCATCTCTTTTTTAAAGCCCAACCCCAAGGGCCAATGCAAGGATACAAACGTGTATGAGGCCTCACCTTGGCAAGTTCACGCTGTGGCCAGCTTTGGCCAAATGGTGGGACAATGAGAATAGACAAGAGAATTCACATTTTGTCTATGGAATTCATGACTCGTCCAGGGAATTCTAGACTTGTTCAGGAGACAGGAAGGGAACAGCCACTTAACTTATCCCTCTAAGATAATTACCGCCCAAGCCTGCTGTAGACTTACTTATTCAAGGTCACACAGCTAGTCAGGCTCAGATATATGTACACCTTCCCTCTTGGAGGAAGGGGAAGAAAGGAAATAAAGAAATCACCAGGTTTTGCCTACATATATCCCAAGTGTATTTCAGTGGTTGTTGACAAACTTATGATCTCCCTTGGCATCTGCTTATATGTGCCTCTCTGCTCACTGTCTTCATTCAGCTCTCTTATGGCTTCCCTACAAGTCTAAAAGACAAGAGGGGCTAGCTTAAGAAGTCATACCAAGCCCCTCCACTAGGCCCAAGGTCAAGGTAAAAACCATGGTGAAAGTAGACTTCTGCCTGAGACGAAGTATTCATTTCCAGTGTCTTGATCTCCTCACAGTAGAGTAGAGTAGGAACAGCTAAGATATCATTATTTGTTACATTTGTATAAAAAGATTTCTTCCAGTTTGGATTAGATAGGACCTAAACTTACTAATTTTGAGCCAAAGTTCCCTAGGCCTGGTATGGCCTTGTACTTTATCAGATTTCTTCCTTAATAAATCCAGGCCCCTCTGCAACCACAGCAAAATTATCTTAAAAAACCATATACCAGAGGCAGCTAGGAGGTGCAATGAATAGAGCACTGGCCCTGGAGCCAGGAGGACCTGAGTTCAAATCCAGCCTCAGACACTTAACACTTAACTAGCTGTGTGACCTTGGGCAAGTCACTTAACCCCGATAGCCCTGTCTTCCCCCCTCCAAAAAAGAAAAAAAGAAACCATATACCAATATGCCAAGGAAAGACTCAGATCTCAGGTTGGGTTTTTTTTTTTTTATTTAAAAAATGGATGTTTTCTGTTTCTTATTATCACCATAGTTTTCCACGTATCCCTTTTTTCCCTGAGAGCCATTTCATATGACGAACACTATTTTTTTTCAGAGAAGTTACATTTAGAAAGTCAGAAAACATATACAATGTATAATACCTGTGGAACTTCTACCCACGTGAAAGGATGGGATTCCTATATCCCTTTATGCAAGTTTCACTGCATCTTTATAATTTTTGTTACGTTTGCAGCTGACTTTTTAGTGTGCTTTTGTTCTTTCCATTTATATTGTAATCACTGTAATAACTATCACAGTTATCCCTTCCACATTGAGGGGGCTAGAAGCCCAGTGCCATCAAGGGGATCTGGAAATCAGTGTAAATTCTTTTAGTCCTCCCTTTCTCCTAGAGAAGAAGTCTGAATTATTATGGTATTAAAAGATAAAATATGTTGATATTATACAATACTATACGTATACATGAATTTCTGAGTTTCTAAACTTTTTCTGTATTATCTACTGGCTTTCACACGTCATCTGCAAGCTTCCATGAAACTCCTAAAATATTCCCATTTACTTTCTTATGCTGACCCCATGATATATTGAAACCTGAAGATCAGATGTCAGTTTTAAGCACCCCTTCCCAAATATCTGGTGGGGGTCAAGGGTAAAGAAAACATTTTTTTTTAACTTATAAAGGGCAATTTATTTTTTAAAAAATTTCCTTATGTTATAAAAAACAAAGCAGAAACCCTATAAGAAACACAGACACAGATCCTGGGGAGGAAGGAAAACCTGGGTGAAATTTTCAAGGCAATTGAAAAAAAAGTGAGTCGTGTTCATGGAACCTGACTGTACATAACCTTCACTCTGGCACTGCCTTCCCTCTGTTATCCAAATAAAAGGCAACAAGGTTCCAAACCAGGCCAGAGAACATACATCCAGCTCATCTTCCATTCTGGATGAATCCCTTCCTCGCTGATTGCTCTAAGGAGTGTTCAGGCTCCAACAAGGGGGCCAAGTTATTCTGTGATAACCCACTGACATTCTTCAGTCACTTGTCACTTAAAGGCTTGGGAGGGAGGGAAGGGGGCCCAAAGTGGGTGGAGAGAATACCATGGAGCATTCCAGTTGGAAGATGTCCAAGTTCCACTGGGAGCCCTTTTCTACTGGGGAGCTTCCTTGTGGTTTCCGTTTCAAGCACTTGCAAGAGGCTACAGAATTTACAGCAAAGAAGGGTCAGCCTCCAATCCACAATAAGAGAGGGTCCTGAGTCAGCTGTGAGTTGGAATGCAAGCTTCTCCTTGCCCCCCCCCCCCCACTCCAGTAAGGCTGGAGCAAGAGGAAGGGGACAGAAGAGAGCCATACTTTCTTTCATCATGTTGCACTTAAAAGACCTTGGCAGGGTGGGTAATCGTCATCGGAGCAACATCCATGATAAGTGCCAAGCTGAGGTCTGCTTCAATTCACATGCCAAAGAGGAAGCAGCAACTGCTGCTTGTGTTTCCCTGCCCCTCCCCCCCTTCCCAACCTCCTCACTCTGGTGCAGCTCCGGTTAGAGCCACGGTTCACATCAGCCCCTTGGGAAAAGAGACACTTATTTCAAGTCAAGGTGGCTGCCAAAAGATAATAGCTTTAAATGTAAAATTGCAAATCATTATGCATAATGTGATGCAAATTGCAATAAAGACACTGGCAGTATTTTACTCTGACCAAGGTTTTTTGGGTTGGGGGTAGTGTGTTTTTTCTTTTCTTTTTTTTTCCCCCTCTGTCAGCCTTGTCTGAAAAAGAACCAATGTGTGTGTGGAGGGAGGGAGCTAGGAAATCTCATGTGTTGAAATCAAAAGAAGTACTTGGACAGACAACCAAGATAGCTAATAGCAAAAGGATTCAGGGGTGTGCTAGAGCTGGAATCTGTTCAAGAGAGCTGATTGTTAAATTTTCTTTTCGAGTATTTAAAAATCTTGGAAATCAGTAAATGCTACAAATCAGGGTTTGGTTTATTGTTTTGGTGATTCTCTAGTGATAAAGTGATGGACAAAACATTAATAATGCAGATTAAACTTAAAAGCATGTTGTGTGTACTTTTTTTTTCCCTAGAGAGCATACACATGGGAAGGAATAAGCATTTATATATCACTTACTGTGTGCTAATAACTGCTAAGCACTTTACAAATATTTGATCCACATAACAATTCTTCAAGGTAGATGCTGTTATTATCCCCATTTTACAGCTGAGGAAACTGAGACAAACAGAGGTTAAGTGACTTGCCCAGGGTGACACAGCTAATAAGACTTGAACAGGTCTTCCTGACTCCAGGTCTAGTGTTCTATCTACTGTGCCACCAAGTTGCCTTGCCAACACATCATTGAGATACTCCATAGATTTTTAGAGCTGGAATGAACCTTAGAGGTCACTTAGTCTATTGTCTTCCTTTTATAGATGAGGAAACAGTGATTTGACCAGGTGACTTGCTCAAGGTCACCACTGATGAGGTACAGGCTCTGGGAACCCCCTTGAACTCAGATTGAATCTTCCCATTTGATGAGGCCATAGACCTTTCATTGTGGCTCTCCCCAAATCTTTAACCCTCCTTTATCCAGCAATTTCCCACCCTAGATCCTCCCAAAATATCTATATCCAAATCAACTGTTACACCCTTGAACTGGCCTAGCCCTCCATTGTCTCCAGGTAGCCTCCAGCAACTTCCCACTTTTAATCACTCATTACTGGAGTCTGACTTCATCTGACTGCTCCTGAAGACCCTCCCCAAACTCCTCCCCTAGACCACCCCTAGATTCCTTCTACAACCTTTCTGTATATAAGACCCCATCTTGCCTCCATGTGTGTGAGAACTCCATAGAATTCCAGCACAGTCTTGCTCTGTCAGATGATTCTGGCCCTCTTGCCCAATGCAAGCGTCACAGATACCGAGGCTCCTTAAGAGTCTACCTAATATGGAAAACTTTTAATAAACTTTGCTTTCTTTGGCTGAGAGAAGGCTTGAGTCAAATTCATTCAGCAGGACCAGACGTGTTGGTATTTTGGGGTCTTGAGGACCCCAACCCTATACCTCATCATTTTATGATGATCCTCTACAACCACAAGACAATGTTAGAATTCAAACCCAGGTCCCCAAACTAAAAATCCATCACATTCTACAATGCTACCAATCACTACAAAGATACCTTATTATACAACAAAATCTCAGGATGCTTCCTTTTAACAGCAAGGGGGCATATTGGCCACACCCACCTTTGTAGTTTAAAGGAAGTAGTCCCTTGTGACCCCAGAATGGAGATGTGTGACCCAGAATGGTCCCTGAGTTTATCAGTATATATCTATAGTTTCCCTTGAGAAATGGAGATGTCTTCATTTTCATTTTAATTCAACAACTATTTACTAAGACTGGGTATTGAGGCTAGCTAGTGACTCCTCAGCACTACCTTCCCATTAGGCAAGGTTATGGTTTCAATTCCTGGCTCAATCCCCACTCCCTGAAACTTTTCTCCTTTAGAGTCGACTCCTCATGAGTTGCTCAAACCTCATATTTGTGAGAAATTATTATTAATAACCAGTATCTTGGAGAGATTCAGATCTCTCCCCTTCTTCCAACCTGAACAGAAAGTTCAGTTTCTTGAAGGGCTTTACTGACAATGAGATTGCATTAATTCTTCTAGATCTTGGTCAGACCGCACCCAATTTTATAAGGAATTTAATCTAAGGTGGGGAAGCCCATTGTGTTCTACTAAAGTTTGGGTGGAGACAGATCCTTTTGTCTAGAATCCTGGAGTGAGGAATCAATGACCTCAAGGTCACATGTGGCCCTCTAGGTCCTTAAGTGAAGCCTGTTGACTGAATCCAAACTTCACAAGCCACTCTGTTCCCCACCCTGACCTAGACTCTAGATAGCTCAAAGCTGCAGGTGGACGGTGTTGAGATAATTTTGTTGTACCCAAACCCAAATCACATGCCACCTGATTTGGAGCCCACCATTAAGCCCCTTTATATTTGTCTTTGTCTCTATCCTATACCCTGTAATAGCTTGTAACAGCTTAAAGCCATAGTCCTGGGTAAAAGTGAATTACCCAAGACACAGTCCCCTGCCCCCTTATCTTTCCCTGAATTAGTACTTCCCTAAATCAGTAAGCCTTGAAGCAGCATTTTGTATAAGGGTCATGGTGCAAGTCTCTACAGAGATCAGGGGGCAAGTCTATCTCATGTAAGAGACCACCCTGTTCTGGGATGTTGACCAAGCAAGGTCCCCACCCAGAATGCTGAGCAAGCAGGGTCCCCCATACCCCTCACCCAGAACATGACCCTGGCCTGTTCTATGACCCCAGTCTGTTCTGGGAAATTCCAATCCCCCTGTGCCCTCTACCCTGTACCCTCCACCCTGTTCTAGGAGGGACCCCTTGTCACAGGAATGTTGCACATCTGTACCCTTGCATCATGTTCCCAAATTAGTCCTGAGCTGCAGATCTAACCAATGGCTCTTCTCGGCTTCTGTATGTCATTGCTTATGCTAGCTCCTCTCCCCAATTGTGGTTTTTGTTTTTATAAGTACTGTATGTACCCCAACTCGAGACTGCCTGATTTGAGTGTATACTCCAGGCAGTGTGCTTGATCAATAAATCCACACCTAAATTTACCGTGAACCCGGGTCTCTGTCTTGCTCTTATTTTCTGCACAACATTTTCTCTGTCCAAGGGTCACTCTCAGCATTATATAATAAAGAGAAAATTATATAAAATTATATAAAAATTATATAAAAGAGAAGCATATACCTTCTCTTTTGGAGGGTATATAAGCTATGAGTTAGTTCTCTGCCATGATTGTCTTTGGTCTAAGAGAAATAGTCAAATGACCATTCTTCTATTAATAACTTCTTGACCTCATTAATAAAATGATTGTTATCCAGAAACTATGTCTCTTGAACATTTTTAGTTATCATGTAAGCATATTTGACTAGCAAAAACATGGTGATATCAAGTAAGAGCATGTCTAGGAAACATAAACTATAGCAGACACAATTCCTTCCCCAAGATCTGGCTTTCCATGTGAGGGGTAATGAAACAGAGTCCAACTTTCTTTTCCTAAACTCCTACCTTTCATTTTTACATTAGCCAAAAAGATCATAATTTCTTACACTCCATAGGACGGAGTTTTAGCTTTCTGCTTATTCTTTCCAAGAGGAAGGGGAAGACATGGAAAAGTCTGCTATTTTATAAACCCCATCACAATGGGACAGGAAAATATTTCAGCCACTCATGGAAGCTTCAGGGTGGCAATCCTACATCCATATTCTACCTGGATAGCCAGTCTGGGCTGTGTTGGCACTGGACCCATACCAGAGATGGCCTACTAATGGCAAGCACTATACTGCCCAGAGATAATTGAATTAGATCACATACCCAAGGGTGTTGGGAAACTCAAATGAGATATCAAATACAAAGCACTCCGTAAATCCTAAATCGCTAAATTAATGCTGGGCGTAATTATTATTGTCTGACAGTCATGAGGTCTCATCATTCCTTGAACCTTCTTCTGAACTGCTGAGCTCAAGCAATGTTTAATAAAGCAATACAGGGGGTGTGCTGGTAAATGTTTAATAACCAGGTTAGGGCATGGGGATGTAGGGAAGGGAAGGAATGTAATCACACACTTATAATTTTATTCTAAATTATTAATACTTTCTTAAGCCTAAGCAATCAACAACAATAAATCAAGCCCTGATTTGTAGTGATTCCTGATTTCTGAGGAGTAAATGCTCACCCTGAAAACTTAACAACTGGCTCTTTCAAGAGGGTAAAGCTGGTGCCTCGCTTTACCAGCTTGCAAACTCATAAATACTTGTGTGTTGGGCAGCGTGCTAAGCTCCTTTTGGAGATGATAGTATGGCCACCATAGGAAATAGCACATGTTCATGGATAGTTACGATACACAGAATCATATGAAAGTGGTACAAAAGGACACATTTGTTTCAGGGAGAGAGTGATCACTTCTGGCTAGGGAAATAAAAGGAGGTTTCCTGGAGGTGACATTCGAGCGAGGTTTTGAGAGATGGGCAGGAAGCTGAATTAGAAGAGGATGGCATTTCAACAGAAACCTACTTGTTCACAGAAAAGTTCACATCCTTCAGATGCTTAACCATAGCCCTGCAAATATTCATGCATTAAGAACTAATTTCATTTCTTTTCCTACTTGTCGAGGCCTCAATGGGATGAGGGTCACCTGGTGAGCTTTACAGTACATGATCATTAAAATCAAGGGCATTTTTCAGCTGCTTCTCCCTAAGCTTGGGAACTGAGATACTTAGAATTTAAGCTCTGCCTTTTGATAGAAAGTAAGAAACTAAGCCTGAGACTAGGGAATTTTCAAAAGCTTATGAACACTAATCCACTTTAATTCTTCAAGAATCTGTCACTTTACTGGTGCGAGTACTCCCCCTTGTCTCTGGCCACATCCATTGCCACCTTTCTAACTGAATTCTAATTGAGGGTGTTGTGCTGTTATAACTTATATTTCCTACACATGCTGTTACTTGATATCACCATGTTTCTGCTAATCAAATATTCTTATCTATAATATCTGATGACTAAAAAGGTTTGAAAGACAGTTTCTGGAAGATGGCGGAGTAGAAGCACAAACTTGGAGTGAGCTCCCGCTCCAATCACTTCCAATACATGTAAAAAAATTACTCTAAACAAACCTTAGAGCTACACAACCCACAAAGTTACAGAGAGAAACAAATCTCCACTGAAGGCAGCCTGGCAGGCTGACAGGAAAGGTCTATCACAGTGCGCTGGGAGCCAAGAGCAGTTCCCCTATGAGCTGCGATATTGGCCCCAGGGCAGCTCCAACCAGGGGTGGCCAGAGCAGACTTCAGGAGAGTGAATCACCAGCAACAGTGGCAGTTTCCAGACTTGGCAACCCATAAACGCCAAAGACAACGTAAAAGGTCAATGGAGAACTCTGTTGGGGCGGGGGGGGGGGGCAAAGAGTGTGGTGCAGCCCCTACCCTTGGGGCAAGAAGTGGTGGAGGCATGGCAGCTGCACTGTGTGGCTGCCTATAGAGCTTCTGGCCTGCAGATCATAGGGGGGCCAAGCAACCATTCACAGGGTAATCACTCTTGCTTTAACCTGCTTGGATCTGGATTGTGGCCTTGAGTGGTGGTCCTACGGTGTGTGGCCAGTGTGCCATAGCTTGTGGGGGCTGTAGAGATGGTGCCCTCCTAATAGCTCTGGCAGCTGCAAAAACCCCAGTGATTTGGGACACAGTTCTCTCCACTCTAGACACAGAGTTCTACTATGGCAAAGAGCTCAAAAGTCAAGTAATTGAGTGGCAACATGAGCAAGCACAATCAGACCATAGAATACCTTTTTGGGGACAAAAAAGATAAAAGTATAGAATAGGAGAAAGACAACAAAGTCAGAATTCCTGCATCAAAAGCTTCCAAGAAAAATATGAATTGGTTACAGGCCATGGAGGAGCTCAAGAAGGGTTTTGAAAATTAAGTAAGAGAAGTAGAGGAAAAATTGGGAAGAGAAATAAGAATGATGCAAGAAAATCATGAAAAACAAGCCAACAGCCTGCTAAAGGAAACCCAAAAATGCACTGAAGAAAATAACACCTTAAAAAATAGACTAACTCAAATGGCAAAAGAGGCCCAAAAAGCCAATGAAGGGAAGAATGCCTTACAAAGCCAAATTTGCCAGATGGAAAACGAATTCCAAAAACTCACTGAAGAGAAGAACTCCTTCAAAATTAGATCGGAGCAGTTGGAAGCTAATGACTTTATGAGAAATCAAGATACTATAAAACACATCCAAACAAATGAAAAAAATAGAAAGCAATGTGAAATATCTCATTGGAAAAACCACTGACCTGGAATATAGATCCAGGAGAGATAATTTAAAAATTATTGGACTATCTGAAAGCCATGATCAAAAAAAGGGCCTAGACACCATCTTTCAAGAAATTATTAAGCAAAATTGCCTGATATTCTAGAACCAGAGGGCAAAATAGAAATTGAAAGAATTCACTGATCACCTCTTGAAAAAGATCCCAAAAAGAAAACTCCTAGGAATATTAGAGCCAAATTCCAGAGTTCCCAGGTCAAGGAGAAAATACTGCAAGTTGTCAGGAAGAAACAATTTGAGTATTGTGGAAACACAATCAGCATAACACAAGACCTAGCAGCTTCTACATTAAGGGATCGAAGGGCTTGGAATATGATATTCTGGGGGTCAAAAGAGTCAGAACTAAAATCAAGAATCACCTACCCAGAAAAACTGAGTATAATGCTACAGGGGAAAATATGGTCATTCAATGAAATAGAGGATTTTCAAGCACTCTTTTTTTTTTTGGAGGGCAATTGGGGTTAAGTGACTTGCCCAAGGTCACATGACTAGGTTTTGTGTGTGTGTGTGTGTGTGTGTGTGTTAAGTGTCTGAGGCCGTATCTGAACCCAGGTCCTCCTGACTCCAGGGTCAATGCTCTATTCACTGCGCCACCTAGCCGCCCCTCAAGCATTCTTGATGAAAAAACCAGAGCTGAAAAGAAAATTTGATTTTCAGATACAAGAAGCAAGAGAAGCATGAGAAGGTAAACAGGAAAAAGAAACCATAAGGAACTTATTAAAGGAAAAATGATAATTGTAACTCATAAGACTTTTCTAAGTACGAGGATAGTTAAAAGGAATATATGTATATATGTATACATACATATATAAGTATGTATAGGAAGGTATATATGTGTGATATATGTGTATATAAATATATGTGATATGTGTATATAAATATATATGTGATTGTGGGCATATGTATGTTCATGTATATATAGACAGAGGGCACAGGATGAATTGAATATGGAGGGATGATATCTAAAAAATAAAATTAAGAGGTGAGAGGAATTTATTGGGAGAAGGAGAAAGGGAGAGATAGATTAGGGTAAATTATCTCATATAAAAGAGGCAAGAGAAAACTGTTACAATGGAGGGGAAGAAGAGGAAGATGACAGGGAATGGAGCAACCTTATTTTCATTGAATTTGGCTTAAGGAGGGAATAACATACACATTCAATTGGGTATCTTACCCTACAGGAAAGTAGGAGGGAAGGGGATAAGAGGGAGGATGATAGAAGGGAGGGCCAATTGGGGGAGAGGGTAGTTAGAGGCAAACATTTTTGAAAAGTGATAGGGTCAAAGGAAAAAATAGAATAAGTTGGAGTGGGATAGGATGGAGGGAAATATAGTTAGTCTTTCACAATATAACTACTATGGAAATGATTTGGATAACTACATATGTACAACCTATATTGAATTGCTTATCTTCCCAGTGAGGGTGGGTGAGGAGGGAAAAAGGGGAAAAATCTGGAAATCAAAGTTTAAAAAAAAGTGTTTTAAAAAAATTTGTTTTTTTACATGCAACTGGAAAATCAGATATACAGGCACTAGGGTATAGAAATCCATATTGTCCTACTAGAAAGTTAGGGGTGTTATGGGGGAGGATATAAGAGAGAACAGATTAGGGGAAAGGGTATTCAGTCGGCTTACTATTTTGGGGTGGAGGTAAGGGAAAGACAGGGAGAAAAAAATGTATCTCAAAATCTTGTGGAAATGAATGTCGAAAACTAAAAATAAATAATTTTTAAAAGAAAGGGAAAAAAAAGACAAGTCCAAGACGAAAGAAGGAAGGAAGGAAGGAAGGAAGTTTCTGGGTATCTTTGAGAGCTGTCAGAGCTGGAAATGTGAGCACCTTGGTGAGAAGCATCTCTGAATTTAGCTAGGTAGTCCATAGACAACAGCCATAGAATCCTTTACTAGCCCTTCAAAGCTTTGCCAGCTTGGTAGTGTCTGAAAGAACTTTCATTTAGCTGGCATATCTTTGAGAATCCAGAGTTACTGCTGTGCCACAATGAGATATCAGAGCAGGATTTATTTTTTAATCCTAAACATGTGATTTCATTGGTGTAGGGGATTTCTGTTCTCTACCAGTGCAAATCTCATGAGCAATGTATAGTCTTAGAAAGTTATCTGAGGCAATGAGTATTGTCCACTGAGTGATTAGTTCATTGTCTCACTTCTAGTATATGTGAGAAGTAGGCCTTGAACCCAGGTCAATGGAAAGTTGAACTTCTACCAATATACCATTATCCTATTAAAGTAGCATACCCTATTCATCTGAATTCAATTCAATCCAATAAGTATTTGTTAAGTGCTTACTATATACCAACACTATACATATATATCTATAAATCTATCTCTATAGAGAAATATATATATAGATATATCTACTATATAGGCATACTTGAGATATTGTGGGTTTGGTTCTTTACCACTGCAATAAAGCAAATATTGCAATAAAGGGAGTCGTGGAATTTTTGGTTTCCCAGTGCATATAAAAGTTATATTTACACTATACTATAGCCTATTAAGTATGCAATAGTACTGTGTCTAAAAAAATGTATGTACCTTAATTAAAAAATACTTTATTGCTAAAAAATGCTAACCATCATCTGAGCCCTTAGCAAATTGTAATCTTTTTGCTAGTGGAGGATCTTGCCTTGATATCAATGGCTGCCGATTAATCAGGGTTGTAGTTGCTGAAGGTTAGGGTGGTTGTGGCAATTTCTTAAAAGAATACAATAATGAAGTGTGCTGTAGTGACTGACTCTTCCTTTAGCTTGAATACTTAAGTGGCCACTGTAAGGTTATTAATTGGTCTAATTTCAATATTTTTGTGTCTCAGGGAATAGGGAGACTGGGGGGGGAGAGAGAAAGAGAGAGGTGGGGAGAGAAAGAGAGAGAGAGAGAGAGAGAGAGAGAGAGAGAGAGAG
>NW_027187342.1:8950687-8967690 GCF_028583685.1 Petaurus breviceps papuanus | reverse complement strand
GAGAGAGAGAGAGAGAGAGAGAGAGAGAGAGAGAGAGAGAGAGGAAGTGAGAAATGGGAGCCTGTTGATAGAGCATTCAGAACACATGCAACATTTATCAATTAAGTTTGCTGTCTTATATGAGTACAATTCATAGCACCCCAAAACATCAAAGATCACTGATCACAATAACAGTTATAATTAATAATGGAAAAGTTTGAAATATTCTGAGAATTATCAAAATGTGATGCAGAGATATGATATGAACATATGTTGTTGGGAAAATAACATTGATAGACTTAATTGACACAGGATTGCCACAAATCATAAATCTGTAAAAACAAACCAAACCCCCCCCACCCCTACCCCCCCACCACCACACACAATATCTGCAAAGAGCAATAAAATCAAATGCAATCAAATGAGGTGTGCCTGAGAGGATTTTGGGAAGACGGTGTAGGTTGGAAAATTCCAAGTTCACCAGATTTCCCCCATAAACAAGGCAAAATAGTGCCTCAGGTTGAATGGAGAGTGGTTAAAGACAAACAAGAGCTGGGGCAGAACCATGGTCCTCCTCCTAGGACAATCAGAAGAAAAATCCCAGGCTGAGGTTTGATCCCTGTGAAGAGTAAACACCTCCAGGCTAGTTTCACAAATGGTGAGCCCTAGGACTAGTTGGTTTGGAAGGTGGCCTTGGCCTCAGCCACAAGAACTTTCACTTCCACTCACACACACACACACACACACACACACACACACACAATTTTGAAGTCTGCCTGAGCTGGGAAGATTAAGGGAATATCTGCCAATAAGGAAAACCAGACTCAGCTATGCTTTTGAAATGTGGCCCTGGGCAAGAAGGAACCAGTATATACTAGATGAACGCAGAAGGAGTGGGGTGGGGACTCCACTGGCTGTGGGCTCTTATAGGAGGTGAGAATTCTTGGTTTCAGTTACAGGCCAGAGGAGAGAACTAAAGAAGGACATGAGGTCAGAAATACCATCTGCCATACCCCAGGACTAGAGGTGATCATAATAACAAATTTTTTAAAATGAGCAGGCAAAGAAGAAAGAACTCAACCATAGAAAGTTACTATGGAAATAGAGAAGACTGGGGTTCATTTTCAGAGGAGGATATTTAAGCAAAAAAAGCCTCTTCTACCCAAAGATTAATGTCAAATGGTCACCTGCCCCAAAAGAATTCATATAAGAACTTTTAAAGACTTTAAAAGTCAAATGAGAGTGAGGAAAAATCAAAAAGAAAAATAAGAAGATTATGAAAAGAAAGTCAACCAACTAGAAAAGGAGATGCAGAATCTTAAGGAAGATATCAACTCCTTGAAAATTAGAATTGGGCAAAGGGAAGCCAGTGAAGTCATAAGAAACATAACAAAACAAAATATAAAGAATGAAAAAATAAAAGAGAAAGTGAAATATCTCTTAAGAAAAACAATTGATTTAGACAAATGGTCAAGAGAAAACAAAAGAATAATCAGACTACCTGAAAGCTTCAATCAAAAAAGGAATCTTGATAAAATAATACAAAAAATAATTAAATAAAATTGTCCTGACGTGTTAGAACAAGAGGGGAAAGTAGAAATAGAAAAAATCCATTGATCACCACCTGAAAGAGATCTTACAAGAAAAACCTACAGGAATATCATAGCTAGGTTCTGAAACCCCAAGCTCAAGGAGAAAACAAGAAACAAGAAAAAAAAATCCAAATATGGTGTAGCCACAATTAGAATCATACAAGACCCAGCAGTGGCTATACTAAAAGACCTCAGGAAGACTTCAGACCTTGGACTACTACATAACAAAGAGTAAAAGAACCGGGGTTGCGGTCCAAAATATCTTACCCAGCAAAGTTAAGCATAATCCTGAACGAAGAAAAATGGACATTCAATGAATTGTCAGACTTTCAGGATTATGTTGCAAAAAGACGTGAAATCAATAGAAAATTTGACATACAAGAAAGAAAAATATAAAGTAAACATCAAAGACTAATTACAAGGGACTCAATAGGGACAAACTGTTCACTTTTTATATGAGGAAATGTAAATTGTATGTCTAAGATTGTTATTAGTAATTGGGTAGTTTGAAAGAAAGATTGGGGTAGAGTTGAATATGATATGATACTAAAAAGCAAACTGTTGAGGAAAAGATGAGAGTAATTATACCAATTATGTACAAGAGGAAGAACTGACACAAGAATTAGATGGGGAAGAGTGCTGGTAGTTCTGAAACCCTACTCTCATCAGGAATGGGTTAAAGAGTGAACAATGCATATATATCTAGAAGGGCATAAAAGTCTTCTAACTTCAGAAAGAAATGAAAAGCTTAGGGGTAGGGAGGGGAAAGAGGATAAAAGGGATTTCAGGGTGGGGGGGAGAGGAGAAGGGAGGGATGATTGGTGGGTTAAGTAATAGGAAGGCACAGTAGTGGGTATAAGTAAAGTAGAGGAGTCAAGAGCGATAGGAAATAAGAGATAACACACAAACATAAAATAAAGATCAGCAGTAGAATTTATTAGGAAAAAAAAGGCAGGGGTAGTAATTGTGATCTCAGACAAAGTTAAAGCTAAAATTGATTCAATCAGAAGAGAAAAATAGGGAAACTACACTATATGTTAGTCATATTAATCAATATTGTTGTAGACTATTTAAAATAACCAGACAATGTAAGGTTAGAATATTTCTGTGGTATAGGAAACAATGAGTTGGTGGACTTAGAAAAATAGGCAAAGACTTGGACCTATGAAGGAAAACGTTAATCACCCTCAGAGAAACAGAGGACAAACAAGTATAGTAAGGTCCTACATAGATATATATGGATGTATATATCTACATATGAGTATGAGTGTTAGATATCTAAATATATGTATGTGTATGTGAGTATATGTATATATTTGTATGTATATGTATATGCATATATGTGTGTGTGTGTGTGTGTGTGTGTGTGTGTACACACACACACAAATATATCCACTCTTAATTGCAGCCTTCTTGGGGAGTTGAAGAGGGAACAATATATATGCATCTAGAAGGGCAAAAAAGTCTTCTAAATTCAGAAAGAAATAAAAGGGGAGACTATATAAATGTTTTTTTTTAATGAGGTGTGCTTATACTATATATCAATACTTACTATAAACTATGCTGGACACTGGAGATACAAAGACAGATGAAAAGAGTTCCTGTCCTCAAGAAGCTTATATTCTACTGGAATCACAGGGACCCATAAAAAGATACAGAGAACACCCAAAGCACTCATGGTAGCCCGTAGGCTCCCTTCTGAAGATGACTGAACTTGACATTCTGGCAAAACGCGTCTCTTCCACAGTCCTACATATCTCCCAGACTCATAGCAGTAGTTAGGGGTTTAAACTCCTCCCTTAAGGCAAATACATTTTGAGACTAAAAAGAAAGCACTCCCCCTCCCACTAGACTAGCATGGTCCAAATAACTCACTGTAATATAGGATAGGGGACTGGTAAGGTCCCAATCTTGCCCTCTCAAGTTGTGACCTTAGCATTTCTTCGAGCTTCAGGGGTGACATCTGCAATCCTCTTCTTTGCCCTAGAATAAACTGGGAATATCCCTTCTCTATAGAAGGTCTGGTACTCAAGATCTCAGACTTGGAGTTCTGCTCAAGGCAAACTCCCTGGCTGGCACCATCCAAGGATTCAATCTCCCTTGTCTTGTTAGAAGGCTAGATTCTATGATCACTCTCTTTAAGAAATCAGTATTCCTAAATACTGGATAAAAGAATAAATAGATAAAAGAAGGCTGGATTCTAGGACTTTTTTTTTTAAAGCAATTGGTGTTAAGTAACTTGCTCAAGGTTACATGGCCAGGTGTTTCTGGGTGGGTGCTAAATGTCTGAGCCTGGATTCGATCCACAGGTCATCCCAACACTGGGGCCAGTGCTCTTACTTGCTGTGCTACCTAGCTGCGATTCTAGGACTTTTGAACTGAGGTTACTCATGAGGCAAGCCTAAGGCTGGTGCAGTCCAAGAAATCTACCTTTTCTACACAGCAAGCTATGTTCTTGGATCTAATTCTAATTAGGAAATTGAATTCCTTCCCTCTTAGATACAGGAGGAGGTTGGAATTTAAGGCACATTGTCTATTGTCTTCCCTCCTCAGGCCAAATGGACAAGTATGTATCTGCTATCATTTCCCTCATTCCTACCAGCTTTTTTTTTTAATGCTTTATTAACTTCTGATTTACATCATTCGCTTCTGCCAGATTTTGAGTTACAAATTTTCTCCCCGTTTTTCCCCTACCCACTGCCCCAAAATAGCAGTCCCACAGGATATCCCCTCCTCCAATCTGCTCTCTCCCATATTTTCTCCCATACCCCTTTCTACTTTTCCAGTGGATCTCTATGCCTCAGTGCCTGTATATCTTATTTCCCAATTACATGTAAGATGGTATCAATAATAGTATGTATATATATACATATACATATACACACATATATATATACATGTATATATATATATATATTTGAATATTTGATTTTAAAACTTTCAATTCCAGATTCATTCCCTTCCTTCCTTGTCACTTACCCTTACTGGGAAGATAAGCAGTTCAGTATAGGTTGTACATGTGTGGCTAATGCAAAACAATAACATAGTAGATATATTGTAAAAGACTGACTATATTACCCTCCCTCCTATCCCACCTCCCACTTGTTCTATTCTCTACTTTGATCCCATCTATTTTCAAAAGTGAGTGCTTCCAACTTCCCTCCCCCTCAGCCTACCCTCCCTTCTATCATCCCCCCTCTCATCCCCTTCCCCCCCTATTCTCCTGGAGGATGAGATACCCTATTTAGTGTGTATTTCACTCCCTCCTCAAGCCAAATTCAATGGGAATAAGGTTGACCCATTCCCTTTTGCCTTCCTATTCTTCCCCTCCATTGTAGCCATTTTCCCTTGCCTCTTCTGTATGAGATAGTTTACCCCAATCTGTCTCTCCCCATCTCCTCTCATTATATTCCTCTCACCTCTTAATTTCACCTTTTAAGCATCATTCCTTTCTGTTAAATTGGTCCTGTGCCCTCTATCTATGTGTACCTGTAAACATATATACACACATTCACATGTATTCATATGTCCATATACCCTCATATATAGACAAATATATATATATTTATATATATAAATATGTGTGTATATATATATATATATTTCTAATCCCTTCAACTACTGAGAAAAGTTTCATAAGTTACAATTATTGTTTTTCTATGTAGGAATGTTAATAGTTCACCTTTGATAAGTTCCTTATGATTCCTTTTCCCTGTTTACCTTCTTATGCTTCTCTTGCTTCTTGTATCTGAATGTCAAATTTTCTGTTCAACTCTGGTTTTTTCAGCAAGAATGCTTGAAAGTCCTCTATTACACTGAATCACCATGTTTTCCCCTGAAACATGATACTCATTTTTGCTGGGTAGGTGACTCTTGGTTTTAATCCCAGCTCCTTTGACCTCCAGAATATCACATTCCAAGCCCTTCGATCCCTCAGTGTAGAAGCTTCCAGATCCTGAGTTTTCCTGATTGTGTTTCCACAATATTCAAATTGTTTCTTCCTGGCTATTTGTAATATTCTCTCCTTAATCTGGGAATTCTGGAATCTGGCTATAATATTCCTAGGAGTTTTATTTTTGGGATCTTTTTCAGGAGGTGATCGGTGGATTCTTTCAACCTCTATTTTGCCTTCTGGTTCTAAAACATCAGGGCAGTTTTCTTTGAGAACTTCCTGGAGGATGATTTCTAGGTTCTTACTTTGATCATGGCTTTCAGGTAGTCCAATAATTTTTAAATTATCTCTCTTGGATCAATTTTCCAGGTCAGTGGTTTTTCCCATGAGATATTTCACATTGCCTTCTATTCTTTCATTTGTTTGGCTCTGTTTAACAGCATCTTGATTTCTCATAAAGTCATTAGCTTCCATTTGCTCCAATCTAATTCTGAAGCAATGATTCTCCTCATTGAGTTTTTGAGATTCTTTTTCCATCAGGCATATTCGGCTTTTTAAGGCATTCTTCTCCTCATTGCCTTTTTGGGCCTCCTTTGCCATTTGAGTCAGTCTGTTTTTTAAGGTATTATTTTCCTCAGTCAGGCTGTTGACTCTCATTTCATAATTTTCTTACATTGTTCTCATTTCTCTTTCCAATTTTTCCTCCACTTCTCTTATTTGGTTTTCAAAATCTTTCTTAAGGTCCTCTATGGCCTGTAACCAGCTTGTATTTTCCTTTGAAGCTTTTGGTGCAGGAGTTCTGACTTCACTGTTTTCCTCCTGTTCCATGCTTTGCTCTTTTTTTGTCCCCAAAATAGGAGTGTATTGTTGGAATCTTCTGTCTGCTTTGTTTCCTTTGCCTGCTCATTTTGCCACTCAATTACTTGACTTATGGGCTTTTTGCCACAGTAGGACTCTGCCACCAGACAGGGGAGCTTTCGTCCCTAACGCTGGGGTTTTCTCAGCTGCCGGAGGTATTAGATGGGTACCCTCTCTGAAGTCTCCACATGCTCTGGCAAGCTGGACACACACCCCAGAACCTCCACCCTAGACTGCAATCCAGATCCAAGCAGGTTAAAGCAAGAGTGATTACCCCTCAGACTGGTGCTTGGTCCCCCTACACTCTGCAGGCCAAGAGCTGAAGCCACCTCATGGCACTGGCTGGCTGTGCCGGCTCAGAGGCTTTTCGCCCTGGGAGTAAAATCCATGCACTCCCACTTACTGTTCCCAAAGTCCAGACTGCACTGACCTCTCACTTTGTCCTTTGTGTCTATGTGTTGATAAATCTGGAAATGGCCACAGCTGCTGCTGTTCTAGAGTCCCTCTGTCCACCAGCTGGTCAGGCCCACCCTGAGGCTAAAGCCTTGGCGTGGGGCTGGGTTAGGCTCCCAGAGCACTGTGCTGGATTCCTGCCGGCCTGCCAGGCTGTCCTCAGCGGGAGGTTAGCTTCTCAGTGTCATTTTGTGGGTTCTGCAGCTCCAAAGTTTGTTTAGAGTCCCCTTTTTACATAGATTGGGAAGCGTGGAAGCCGGAGCTGCGGGAAGGTCGGGCTTCTACTCCGCCATCTTGGCTCCGCCCCCCTCCTACCAGCTTTTGACCTGGGAAAGTGCACTCTTAGGAACTCTCTTCTCAGGCCTTCTGGACAAGCACATATCGGCCTCTGCCATGTAGATAGAGTGGCATTAGGGATTGGAAGTGAGGGTTGTGAAGAGGAGAAATCTCTCTCTGCAATCCAGGAGAAAGAAAAGCCCAAGAGAAAAAATGGAAAAGGCAAAAAGGACTGAGTCTTTTAGTTCAGTTTTCTAAGCTAGCAGAGAGGGGCATTTCCTTCAACAAAGGCTGACCTAGTCAGAAGTCATTCCCTGCTTTCTCTACAAGGCATGCCCACCGTCTCCATGGGGAGAATCAGATTGGACAATTCTTCCCCTGATAGATCAGCAGTAACTAACTATTCCTGGAAGTGCTATCAATATCCCAGGGAGATAACTGCAGGGGCCATTTTGATAAAGGATTCTAGGGATTCAGGCTGAAAATTTGTCATTGAGGCTGTATGGCTCTTAATTCATTTTTCTCTGTTTCTACTCCCCTGTGGGTTCCCTGTTTCCTAGGAACCTCAGCACGTATAATGACAAGGAAAACCCAGAGGTCAAAAATAGAGCTGATTTCCCAGAATCTTAGGTGCTGAAAGGGGTGGGGACTTTCTGAACATGAACTTATGTCAGATGGTGAAAATTTGGTGAAATGTTGCTGTCATAGACTTCCCCTAACTGTGTCCAGCTACCAATGACAGGGAAGGAAGCCTGCAAAACTGGAGAGGTGTAGGGGGAGGGACAGAGACAAAGACACATAGAGATAAAGGGAGAGACAGACGGAGAGAGAAAGAGTGAGTCACTGAGTTTCAATAAAGCAGACCCACAAGGCTTCCCCTGCACACCTGTACAAAGAAACATACCCAGATGAACCTGTTTCTGTGACCTGCTTTGTTGAAGGAAAGCAATGATCAATTCCTAACTGTGATCACTGCCATTTAATCAATAGCTCCCATAACCTCTCACTCTGCCATCTGTCATAAGAGCCCTCTGAGGTCATCTGTTAACACAGTTTCCCAATGAAGAGAGATCTTCATATCCCTAAGATTGTGAGTGGTTTTAAACACTCACTCTAGCTTGACCTAAACTTTTCATTCCAAAGTCAGGATTATAACCCAGCTGAGCAATCACTTTACTCCCTCCTGTTGCTACTCTCTGTGTGACAAAAGAGCAAGGCAGTCAGAGGTCATTAGCATCATCTATGAGGCAGTCACAGAATCAGAGTCAGAAGGCACCTCAGTGGCTGTATGGTCCAACCCAGAAAGAAAGCTCCTTGTAACCCACCCAGCAGGTGTCATTCAGCCCATGCTCACAGCTCTAAAGGGAAAAGAAGCCCACCACCCACTGAGGCAGTCCATCCCACTTCAGGGAAGTTCTAAATGTGAAGTCCTGACATCAAGCCTAAATTTGTTTTTTTACAAGTTCTACTCAATGGTTCTAGTTCTGCCCTCTGGGGACAAATATCCTCTCTTCCACATTTTGACAACCTTTCAAATACTTAAAGATAGCTAGCATGTAATCCTTTCCTCATCCCCCTCCCCATTCTTCTCTTCTCTGCCAAACATCCCCATTCCTTCCTTATATGGAATGATCTTAAAGCCTTTCACTATTCTGGTTGTCCTCCTTTAAAGACATAATGCTAATAAATGCTCTTCTTAAAATGTGGCATTGAGCACAATACTACAAATGTGGTATAACCAGGCCAGAGTACCATGGGATTGCTGTTGCTATTCAGTCATTTCAGCCCTATCCAACTCTTTCATTTCAGTTGTATCCAGCTCTTCCTGGATCCATTTAGGATTTTCTTGGCAGAGATACTTGAGTGGTTGGCTGTTTTCTTCCCCAGCTCATTTTACAGATGAGGAACTGAGGCAAAGAGGGTTAAGTGACTTGCCTAGGGTCACACAGCTAGTAAGTGTCTGCAGTCGTATTTGAACTCAGGTCTTCCCGACTCTAGGTCTGACATTCTATCCATTGCACCACTTAGCTAGGATAAAAGGGTCTTATTCCTCTCACTTAATGTAGCCCAAGATCATACGATCATTTTTGGCTGTCAAATCACACTGTTATCTTCTACTGAACTTGCAACCCACTAAACCCCCTAGAAATTTTTCAAATAAATTTCATTCCAACTATGCCTCTGTTATCTTATACTTATGAAGATGTTTTCTTAAATGCAAGGGACAAAACTTTATAATTACCCCTATTCAATTTCATTTTATGGAATTCAGTCTAATTTTTTATAGTAAAAAAATTTTTTTTTTGGATCCTGACTCTATCATTCAATTTGCAAGCTTTATGTCACTTGAAGCTTCAACAAGGATATCAAAAGCATGTGTGTGTGTGTGTGTGTGTGTGTGTGTGTGTATATACATATAAGGATATATATATATATGTCTTTACCCAGGTCATTAACAATAATTTCAAATACCATATGACCAAGCACAAATCCCTGAGGCACTCCATTGGAGATCTCTTTCCAAGTTGACGTGGAATCATCAATGACTTCAGTCACTCAGATGATGCTGAATCCATTTAATTATACCTCATCTAGAGTGTTATGCTCAGTTCTGGGCATTGATAAATGGGGGACATTGATAAACGGGAGAGTATATAGAGGAAGGTAATCAGGGTGGTGAAGGTCATTGAATCTATGAAATAGAAGGATTGGTTGAAGGAAATGGGGACATGTTGGACATGGAGAAAAGATGACTCAAGGGGATATGAAAGCTCTCTTCAAGTATTTGAAGGGCTACCATGTGGTAGAGAGATTGATTTGCTCTGTTTGGCCCCAAAGAGCTTCAAGAATAATGGGTGGAAGCTGCAGAGGTCTTGTCCAACTCTCAAGTTCTGTGATATTCTCATCTCTCCATCTTTTCCCATAAGAATAATAAGAAGGGTTCTACCAAAAGTTTTGCTAGAATCTATTCCTATGATGTTCCAACATAGTAATCCTATCAAAAAAGGAAATAAGGTTAGTCTGGCATGATCTGTTTTTGATGATGCCGTATTGGTTCCTTGTGGTCTCTGTTTCTTTTCTCAATATTCACTAGCTTTCTCTTTAATAATATATTTTAAAATTTTTCCCAAGAATGAAAGTCAAGTTCATTGGCCTAAAATTGGTAGATGTCATTCTTTTCCCTTTTTTTGAAAATTCAGACAACATTCACCCTTCTTCAGGCCTGCAGGACCTTTTCTGTTCTCCATAGCCATAAGTAATACTGAGGAAATGAGGTTTCATTTCAGTGTGCTGACATTCAGGGGGCTGCCCCTCTTTCTTTGAAGGGCCCACTTCTCTGTAGGAACCACTACCCTCATACCTCACTGTCTGCTATTAGCCTATGCCTCAGTGCAACTGCCCCTAGGCCACTACATTTGGAAAGAAGGGTCAGAGACCATCCTTTTCACCTCCAACTATACCTTGTTCCCCTGTTTCCTCCCTCAACCTTTTGCCCTCAGTGAAAAAAATTCCTAGTTACACCTCTGTACAGCTGAATCAAAAGAATTCCTTTTGGGGGGGATTTTACTGTTTGCGGAAAGCAAATTTGCTTGTTGTTCAGTGAACTTTACTAATAATAAATGCCAGAAGCAAAGTCTTAATTTATATGGGCACCAGATTTGGATGGGTCCTCTCTTTCTTCCCCTTCCCCCACCATGGAGAGGGGCTGCACACTCTACAGAACTCCTCCCCTAGCTTGCACATAGGTCCCTGAAGGTAGACGCTATTATTTCATCAACAATCCACTGGATGTTTCTAACTGAATGAGCCAGTCATGTCCAACTCAACATATTTAAAACAAAACTCATTATCTTTTCCCCAAAACTCACTCCTCCTCTGAGCTTTCTTATTTCTATTGAGGACAATACCATCCCACAAGTCACCCGTATTCTCAGTTTGGGGATCATTCTTGGCTCTTCCCTTGTCCTCATCCAAGTGTCTACTCAGTTACCAAGGCAGGTCAACCTGTGCTGCATCTGCCCCTTCTCTTTATTCACAGTCATCACCTTACTTTAGGCCCTAAATATCTCTCCCCTGGGCTCATACACCAGCCTCCTAATTGGTCTCCCTGTTTCAAACCTCTACACTCTCTGATCCATCTTCCAACGTGAGGTTTTTAAAACATGAGTTTGACCATGTCACCCCCTCAGTAAACTACAGTGGTTCCCTATCACCTCTGGGATAAAATCCAAACTCCTCTATTGGTATTTAAAGACCCTCTCAACCGGGTTCCAATGTACCTTTCCAACTTTGTGCTTTGCTCTCTTTCACTTACCCTGTAGTCCAGTCAAATTGACCCTCTAGTGGTCCCTAGGCGCCATCCTCCCACCTCCATGCCTTTGCACAGGCTATTCCTGCATACTTCCAATGTATTTCTCTCCTCACTTCTGCCCTTTTAAAGCAAACCTTGAGAAGAAGGGGCCTATCATGCCCCACTCCTCCAACACTAACTCCTGATCAATTACCACTGATAGGCAGGTAAACCCAAGACCACTGGGAATAGCATCAGCATCTCCAGATTAATGTCCCTGCTTTCAATCTGGTCCATGCATGCTATAGCCCAAGGAAGTGACCCTAGTAGAGATGAGACCCAACAAATTGGTCTGTGGGTGTTACAGGCCCTGCCTCCTGAGCAGTCATAGCTATTGAAGACATGGAAAAGAAAATTCTCACCAACAAAAAACTAGATGATAGACCAGTAAGAGAGACAGAGAGAGAGACAGAGAGAGAGACAGAGAGAGAGAGAGAGAGAGAGAGAGAGAGAGAGAGAGAGAGAGATAGATAGAGAGATAGAGTAAATTAGTATTTATCAAGTATCTTGTGTCCTCGAGCTGCTTACTTTCTTACATAAAAGAGAGTTAAGAGTGGGAGAAGGAGATCTACTTGTAGTAACATTGCTGGAGGTGTCCTGGTTGATGCAGAGGCCTAGAACAGAGGAAGAGAAAGTCAAAGGGGGCCTACAGATCCCCGGGGAGTTTCCAGGGGCAAAGGCCAATTTTCCAGTAAAGAGGGAGTAGAGGCCGTCACTTGGCCATAACAAAGCCTTCAATATCAGAAAGTGAAGTAGTTTTGTTAACAGAATTTTCACTAAAGGAGCTGTATTATCTCAGCTTTTGCCACTGTCATAAAAGCTACTGTCTCCTACTGGACCTATTAAACATTTTGCTCCTATTTCAAGGTATCAAACATGGGGAAAAAAACCTAAAACTTGGCCTTTCTGAGAATAATTTTTTATTCATTTGACCTTGGGAAACAAATACTTTTGTACCAAACAAAGGAGTGTACCCTTGTGTGCATGCTTTAGGGGGCAATTTAATATAAACTATGGATGAAAAAACAGATCTCTCTCTATATATGAAATATTGTATGCTTTTATCTTTATTATAATAGTCTTAGATTCATTTCAAAGGGGAGAATCAGAATGTAGGAATGGTATAAACACAATTTTTATATTAATTTATTGGAGTAAATCCTATTTATAATTACACTATAGAATCCTGCTTCTTAATAACATTGCTAAAATTTTAAAATATGAGATAAAATTATGACAAAAATACCATTATTTAAGGAAAATAATCTGAAGATTTAAATTTGTATATGAGGTAGACATATGTGTATTTTAAAAAAAGGAACCCAGGACCTCCAAAAAAGGAAGGCAGCTGGGTAATGCAGTGAATAGAGTCCTGGGCTTGGAGTCTGGAAGAGTTATCTTCATGAGTTCGAATCTTACCTCAATCACTTACTAACTGTGTGACCCTGGGCAAGTCGCTTCACTCTTTGCCTCAGTTTCCTCATCTATAAAATAAGCTGGAAAAGAAAATGACAAACCAGATCAGTATCTTTTCCAGCTGGACTTGACTGAACTACAACAAAGGAATATAGTCAATTTCTTAATGAGATGCATGAAATAAAAGACTAATCTGAAAAAAAAAATCCATCTGAATTGCAGCTCAAACTCTCCCCATTAGAATGCAAGCTCCTTAAAAGCAAGAATTGTTTTGTTTTGTATCCACAGAGCTCTGTATATAGTAAGCACTTCATAAATGCTTTCTCATTCATTCATTGATTCATTTGAATCTGAGATGTTTTTCAGAGCTTAGCTCAGGCATCACCTTCTGATCTTTGCAGCAGCTAAGGCTTCTCTCTCCACCACATTATTTTATTTTCTGCATATATTTTGTAGATCTTATAACTGTATATGTTGTTTTCCCTGTAGGACTTAAACTGCTTAAAGGAAGACCTGTTTCAGTGTTTTGTTTCTGCATCTCTGGCACCTGGAACAACCCCTTGCAGAAAGCAAGCACTTGATGTCTGTTGATTAGTTGGTTGAGTGATTCATGTTTTCTAAGTTCCAGCTAAACTGTCTTTTTTACTGCTCCTCATATATGAGATTCAATATTCTGTCTCTATACCTTTGCAAAGACTGGCCTCTGCGCCTATAATGCACTCCCTTTCAGAATCACCAATTTCTTTCAGAATACTGTTCAAATGCCACCTCCCCTAAAGGAAGTTTCTCCTGATCCCCCCAAAACTAATGTCTCTATTCACCGAAGACAGGGAGGAAGGAAGGAAGGAAGGAAAAAATTTTTTTTCTAAATTCTTTTCTAGACTCCTTAGAAAGTCCCTTAGAAAGATGAATGATAAGTCAAGGACAAAAAAGATCTTTCTTAGGGAAATGGATTAGGGGAGATTAACTTAGCTCTTAACAAAGATCTAAATTCACTGCCTTCCCCTACTTTTCTCCTTGGGTTCTAGGGATAATCTTGAGGGAATGGACATTTCTTATATGATGTGCTTCCCAAAAAGCAATCAATTAATTGATAACTCAAGTTAATTTACTAATATGGCATAAAAAGAACAGGTGGTGTAAAAACACCCTTGTCCCACCCTGCCCCCCCACCCCAAAAGTCTAGGACACAGTTTTCCACAAATATACACAGAGCTCAGGGCTCACATCTAGAGAGCACAAGTGGCAAATCTATCTCACAGTTCTTCATTATTTTAAGTCCTTCTCTCCTCTTTATGGAGTTTTCATGAAGTTCCCTTTTGATGTATATAGCTATAGCAGCAAGCACCCTAGCATACTCAGGATCACTGCTAGCACAGATTCCTAGATCTGCTTTTCTAAAGGAAAGCAACTCAAAATGGGTTAACAAGCTTGCTTTAATCAAACATACATCATTTACCTAGTTCAGGGGGAAAAGGTCAGCACCCCGAACTTCAGAGAATACAAACAGAGGTTACAAGCAGACAAAAAATACAGACAGAGAAACAGATCAGCAGACAGGCTTCCAGATGTCTGACCATTACAGCCATACCTAGTCAGTTACCAGAGAGGGAAACACCAACATCTGGGTTTTCAAAGCCGGGGGGCTCAACAGCTGCCCAGAGTCTCATCTGGTCAAATCACATAACTCTTCTCAAAGTGAGCACCAAAGCAAAACCTCACATCAAGGTATATATAGACTTCTCCTGGCTCAGAGGAGAATGTCACAACCCTCTTGACCCACTGCCCAATCACAAAGCAACAAGGTGTGGGCATTCCTGAAAAGCAAGCCTCCTGTTACAGGCTCCATGCGACCACATTCAGCCTATTAGGGGACAGAGTATATATATATATATATATATATATATATATATAATTTTTTTTTTTGCTTTTTGGAGGGCAATTGGGGTTGTGACTTGCCCAAGGTCACACGGCTAGTTTTTGTGTGTGTGTGTGTGTGTTAAGTGTCTGAAGCCGGATGCAAACCCAGGTCCTCCTGACTCCAGGGCCAGTGCTCTATTCACTGCACCACCTAGCTGCCCCCTAACAGAGTATATTTTCAAATCAGGAAAGGTTCTCAGAGTCACTTAAGCCTATCAAGGGGCCAAAGGGCAGGGAAGATCTTCAGATTCCCATTCCCATAACAATAGCTCTCTGCCACACTTGAGGATTCCTTCCCTTGTAGAATAATCAAACTTCCTTTCTTGATGTACCTAATTTGTCCTTTACTACTTCCAGTATCTGAGGATACTGCTTCTTGCCATCAGACCCTGATGGGAAGGAAGCCCAGATCTTTTGACTCTTCAAGATTCACAAAGTTAACTGGCCCTAGAGTCAGGAGGATGAGTTCAAATTTGAACTCAGACATTTGACACCATTTACTAGCTGTATGACTTTGAACAAGTCATTTAACCCCAACTGCCCTGCCTTCCCCCCCCCCAAAAAAAAAAGATTCACAAAGTTATCTTAATGGTCAAGGGATTTTCTCTCAGGGGCTTGGTTACAGCTGTTCTGTCAGTAGACTGTCACCCAATGGTAACGCTGAATTCCAGACTGGCTTGCTATTTTATCCAGGCCCCAAAGGGCATGGCTGAGTCTCATCAACCAACCACATGACATTTCCTGTGTGGCTCATCAGCTTTCATTCAATATGTAACTAGTTTATGCCTTTGATTAATTTGATTCAATAGAGATGTCTAGGAATTGGTCATACTTAATTTACACTTTTGATTGATTGATTCTATAACTCCATCAGAGAGGCATCCTTATCTAATAAAGATTTCAGGGCATAGAACTGTTTTGTTACATTAATTGGAGTTGAGAGTTGTGGGATACCCCTCTTACAGTAGAAACTTGATAAATACTTGCTGATTGATTGATTTCACTTGTATAGAGTGCCAACTATATACTAAGCACTATATAGAGTTTCTCTCCCATACATGGATCTCTAAGGTAGATGGAGTAGGCAACCACCTACATTATAGATCTGAGGCATCCTGAGCAAGCTTCCCCACCTCCACCACCAAATATCTCCCTTACTAATTGACATTATGATAATAATAGCTGACACTTATGTAGGTTTTTGTGGCCATTAAGTGGTGTATTAGGTGGTGGATAGAGCATTGCAGCTGGAGGCAGGAAGACCTGAGTTCAAATCCAGCCTCAAACATTTACTAACTGTATGATACTAGGCAGACATTTACTAGCTGTGTGACCCTGGGCAAGTCACTTAACCCTGTTTGCCTCAGTTTCCTCATCTGTAAAATGAGCTGGAAACAGAAATAGCAAACCACTCCAGTATCTTTGTCAAGAAAACCCTGAATGGGGTCAGGAAGAGACAGTCACAACTAAACAACATGTAGGCTTTACATCTTACAGAATTCTTTAATCTGATTTGATCCTTGCAAAAACCATTTGTGGAAGTCCAGGAGAATCTTCATTAGCTTTGTTTCTCCACCACTACAGGGTTTACTGTAGCACAAAAACTGGAGTTCATAAAAGCCTTCCAAAGTAGGCACTCAAATATTATGATCCCTGTTTTATAGATGAGGAAACTGTGGCTCAGAGAGGGTGTGATTTACCCATGTTCACAGAGCTATAAATAATAGGATTCAAACCCAAGATTCTTTTTGTTGTTCAGTGGTGTTCAACTCTTCATGACCCCATTTGAAGTTTTCTTAGCAAAGATACTAGAGTGCTTTGTGACTTACTTTTCCAGTTCATTTTACAGATGAGGAAAGTAAGGCAAACAAGGTTAAGTGACCTGCCCAGAGTCACACAGCTTGTAAGTAGCTGGGGCTAGACTTCCACTCAGGTCTTCCTGTATTGGCACTCTATCCACTGTGCCTCCTAGCTTGCTAAGATTCTGGCTAGTGGTATTTCCACTACATAGCACTACTTCCATCATTAGAAATTTATTCCTGGGGGCGGGTAGGTGGCACAGTGAGTAAAGCGCTGGCCCTGGAGTCAGGAGGACCCAAGTTCGGTTCCAGCCTCAGACACTTAACATACAAACAAAAAAACTAGCCGTGTAAGCTTGGGCAAGTTACTTAACCCCAACTGCCATCCAAAAGGAAAAAAAGAAAGAAAGAAAGAGTGAGAGAAAGAAAGAAAGAAAGAAAGAAAGAAAGAAAGAAAGAAAGAAAGA
>NW_027187342.1:8934990-8950677 GCF_028583685.1 Petaurus breviceps papuanus | reverse complement strand
AGAAAGAAAGAAAGAAAGAAAGAAAGAAAGAAAGAAAGAAAGAAAGAAAGAAAGAAAGAAAGAAAGAAAGAAAGAAAGAAAGAAGAAAGAAAGAAACAAAGAAAGAAACAAAGAAACAAAGAAACAAAGAAAGAAAAAAAGAAAGAAATTTATTCCTGTGTCTTGAAGGAGTTTAAGTCTTCCTGAGTCCCAAATCACCCCTAGAAGGAGGAGATAACACCTTAAGCTGTTCTCTGCTGACACTTTGACTAAGATCTGTAACCATGTAGGATGGGTACCTGGAGATGAACAGTCCAGGATTCTGGGAAAGAAGGAGCATTGAAATGGGAGAAAATATTGAAGATCCTTTTTTTTCTTTGCAGAAGTTGGGGAGTATGGGTATGGAACACTACACACCACATACATCAAACTTGGTTGATGCATTGGTTATTTTTGCTCAACTGTTTTTTTTTCCCCAGTATTCTCATCTGCATATAATGGGGGTGGACTGAACCCTGACATTCCACCCTTGATATTCTGCACCCTTAACCTTGAGTGTTAGTGCCCAGTCTGGAGAGTAACTGCAGAGGGGGTACTGCTTACAAGATGAGTGTGTTGGCCTAAACAACCTCAAGGGTCCCTTTGAGCTCCAGATCCATGACCCTATAATCCAGAGAAACCAGAGATAGAGCTACCAGAGGACTCATAGCCAAGTCATTTCTCTCTTGTTTTTTGTTTCTGCTTTTGTTATTCTTTGTGATAAGGGATCTCATTCCAGGAGGAAGAGAGGAAAGAATATAGTGGAAGTGAGGTGACATAAAAACAAAAGATATCAAATGTTAAAAACATTTAAAAATAAAGGGGACATAGAAGGGAACTAGGGATAACCTTCTTCAACATTGGGATTTTCTGGTCCCATTTCCTAACCAAATTATCCTCCAACACACAACACAGTGCCCGGCACATAGTAGGAGCTTAATGAATGTTTATTAACTGGCTGTCTGACTCTGCGATAGAGATTGATTTTGATCCTGGGGTGCATCGGGATTCATGTTTGTCATGAGCCTGTCTATGTAGACTACAATAGCCCAGCTCTGGTCTTGGCCTGATTGAGGAAATGGAATTTATAATAGCAATGCAAAGGCTTTGCAGACCATGGAAAGTGTGGGAAGGTACAAGAAATGAAAACTTCCAGGATTTTCTTTCTAGTTGTTGGTTTTTTTTAGTAGGATATGAATGCAAGCAGGTTCCAAAATATACTTGAGGTCCTGTACCCCACATATGCAGTCCTTTCCATTTCTTTTAAGTTTTTTCCACCTATATTCCAAGGCCACAGAGCTTTAAACATCTCCCTAATGCAAACAACCATTCTATTTAGGTACAGTTGTAAAAGGAGAAAAATGGAGGGGAAAAGACTCTCTGATTTAAAAAAAGAAAAAGGAAAGAAAATACATACTTTCCATCCCAAATCCTCCCTTGGGATTCAATTCTGGCTTGGGATAGGAGAAGGCAACAGGAGGGAGGAGAAGGGAGCAGTGATGGAGGATAGCCCTTCTTAGGGCAAACTGCCCATGGGTTAGGTTGCCCTCCAGGACTTTGTACATGGATCCACTTTTCCCAGGCCTCTCTCATCTTTCCTTCTACTCCCAGCCCACTGGTGTTTGACTCCCAGAAATTTAACACAATTTGACACTTGACCCCTCTGAACCTCAGTATCTTCATCTGCATGTGATGGGGGTGGACTGAAACTTGATGTCACTTCTTAATATTCTTTGCCTGGTTTCAGACCAAGCAACCATGTGAATGACTCAAGGGTTGGTACCGTGTGGTAGTGAAAAGTCTCTTAATTGATGATAGAGCAGGAAGGAATATTGACTCCTCGGAAGAGTGTGTGCATACAAAAGGGATGACCTGTCTATTTCTTTTTATCTGTCTATCTTTATCTATCTATCTATCTATCTGTCTGTCTGTATGTCTGTCTGTCTGTCTGTTTATCTATGTTAATCAGCCTATGTTTACAGCTATCTCCATTGCTGTTGACCATTACCACTGGTTAAGACTACTACTACCACCTCTGGTTGCCAGTGGGACTTTTAGACATCCCACACTCATAGGATTGTGGTCTGGACACACCCTCCTCATTATCCCACTCCAATCCTGTCTCCCATTGAGAACACAAGAAAAACTAAACCCATTACAAAGCATATATAGTCAATCAAAACAAATTCCCACATTGGTCATGTTGAAAAAAAAGTTTGTCCCATTCTGTATTCTGAGTCCTTCACCTTTTCTAAGGAGAGGTGGAATAGCTTGTTTCATTAGTAGTCCTCTTGAATCATGGCTAGTCATTATGCTGATGAAGGGGTGGCTAGGTGGCACAGTGAAAAGAGTACCGGCCCTGGAGTCAGGAGGACCTGAGTTCAAATCCAGCCTCAGACATTTAACACTTACTAGCCTTGTGACCTTAGTCAAGTCACTAAACCCCGACTGCCCTACCTTGCCCCCTCCACAAAAAAAAGAGTTCAGCACAATAGTATTCTATCATATTTATTATGCCATAACTTGTTCATCCATTGCCCAATGTGTGGGTACACCCTCAGATTCCCATTTTTGCTATCTCAAAAAGAGCTATCAATATTTTTGTTCACCTTTAGAGTTTGCTTTTCTTAGGATTGATCTCTCCCTTGATCCACCTCCTTCTAACTTCCTCTCCTCCCCTCACTTTTCCCTCCTATTTCCCTGTTAAGTGGAATACATTTTTAAACCCAACTGTGTGTTCATGTATTTTCCTTCTTTTGACCAGTTTAGATAAGAGTAAGGTTCAAGTATTGTCAGCTCTGCCCCAAGCCCTCCTCCTTGTTTGCATATATCTATTTGATTATTTATATATCTATTTGATTGACTACATAAGATAATTTCCCCCTAACCTTCTTTTGTTCTCTCTTCTTAATTGACACAACAGAACCATGTTGAGGCCTCATCTAACTGGACTTACTCTATGACCTCTGATGATGATGGGTTTCAGAAGATAACCTGCCTATTTCTCTGTTTCTTCCCTGTAAAACTGCAAGGTGGCAGGATTCTGAGCTGTCCAGAGTCAAGAAGGGTGGAAGTGCCATCTATCTCTCTGGTCACTATTCAGGAATAGATGGCTGCCTCTGTTTCTCTTGTTTTCATTCTCTCCTGATCTTAGGTGAAGGGGTATTTGAGGAGGGTGTGTCCAGACCACAATCCTATGAGTGTGGAATGTCTAAAAGTCCCATTGGCAACCAGAGATGGTAACAGTCGTCTTAACCAATGGTACTAGTCAACAGCAGTGGAGACAGCTGTAAATAGAGGGAGGAGGATGGTCACCCAAGGAGGGCAGGGGCTTCAGGAAAAGAGTCCCAGAAGCAGTAGAGCTGCCTGACCCAGTGGAGAAGTAGACTAGCACAGATTGGCCCAGATCATTCCCAGCCTGGTAGAGGACTGACCTGTCCAGCAGAGATGCTACAGTCTTTGAGGAACCAGACCAGAGGAGCCGCTCACCATCACTGACACTAAGCCCCACAACAAACTTCACGAGGACTACACAAAAGAGTCAGGAATTGAGAGGTACCCTTTTGCCACATGTATTATTTATACATATGGATAAGTACCATCATACTTTAACTTATTGCTCACTCTGCCCATGGACTTTGTGTGTATTTGTGAGAGAGTATATGCTAGACTTTGGAGGGGGTAGGATATTTGGTTGAAAATGTTCTTACTATCCCTTCTTCGTAAATCCATTTTCTAAAAGCTATTAGAGTATGGCTGACTAATTAATTAGCTTCTGAATTCATACACACCAGTAGGGGCTCAAAATCTAGAGTGTAAGAAATTCATATCCTCAGGAATACCCCTACAACTTTAAGGGAAGAAGTAGTCATTTGCTCTCTGGGTGCCCTTAACCTTGAGTGTTAGTGCCCAGTTTGGACAGTTGCTGCAGAGGGGGTACTACTTACAAAATGAGGGCATTGGTCTAAGCTGAGCTAGAGCTGCCTCTAGAATGCATGGCTAAAAAGAAACAGTAGCAATAATAGATAATGGTTATTATGATTACAGGGCATTCAGTTTTAGAGGTAAAATTTAAACTGAATATGATCATAGAATGTTAGCCTTAGGCCCAAAAATAAAGGAATGGGGAAACTGATAAGATCATCTGAGCCAGAGCTATAAGGGACCTTAGAAGTCAACTAATCAAACATGCTCATTTTACAGATGATAAAACTGAGGCCCAGAGATGTTAAACATTTTCCCCAAGGTCACAAAGTTATTGATCAGGTCAGATCACATTCATTTTCAAATATATCCCTTCCCTACTGCCCAGCAAACTTTCCCTCCTACCAAAGTTCTGTGATTGTTGTTTTTTTTTTTATAAAATAGTTATTTTTATAAGATAATATACTATAGGGGCAGCTAGGTGGCTGAGTGGGTAGAGTGCCAGGTCTGGAGTTAGAAAGACTTATTGAGAAGTTCTCATAGTAATAGAAGAGACAAGATGCAAATATTATATACACACACTATGTATTTGACCTCAGACACTTACTAGCTGTGTGACCCTGGGCAAGTTACTTAACTCTACCTCAGTTTCCTCATCTGTAAAATGAGCTAGAAAAAGAAATGTCAGACCACTCCAGTATCTTCGCCAAGAAAATCTCCAAAGGTGTCACAGAGTCTGAAATGATTGAACAACAAAATTATGAGTTATTTTACAATTATAAGGCTTTGTATGGGGTTTTTTTTTGGTAAGATAGTTCAGCAAAATCAATCAACACATCTCACTATATTTATAACATTCCATACCTGTAACCCCCCCCCACCTTCACCCCATCCCCCAGGCCCCCATGATGAAAATAGAGAAAGATTCCTCATTTTTTTCTTCAGGGATAAGCTTGGTTATTATAATTATAGAGCATTCAATTTTAGAGGTAAAATTTAAACTGATTAGATCGTGGAATGTTAGCCTTAGAAGACATTGGGTCCAGGGGTGGGGAACCTGTGGCCTTGAGGACACATGTGGCCTTTTAGGTCCTCAAGTGTGGCCCTTTAACTGAATCCAAACTTCACAGAAGAAATCCCCCACCCCTGAATTCTAGTCTAATCTGTTTTATTATAGTCCAGCGAAGTATACTGCTTACTCAAGCTCACATGAATGTTAGATCCAGAATGTGAAGACATGGGAAAGAGAATAATCTTTTATATTGTAACCACTATGTGCCAAGCCCTACGCTAAGCTCTTTTTACCAATGTTATCTCATTTGATCCTCACAATAACCCTGCAAGGTGGATACTGTTATTATCTTCCTTTTACAGATAAATGCCTTTGTATATTTTCTAATTCCAAATCTAGAACCTTTTCCATTACATAAGACTAGAGCACAAACTCCATAAAATGACTGTCAGACCCCCTTAACATTCTGCCATATTGCCTTCACATTACTTAACGACTTCACATTACTTCTAGGCTCTGCAGATAAATACTGTCTTTAGCATTGAAGGCCTTTCACAACCTAGCTCATCCCTGTGTGTTCAGTCTTCTTCGTTCATCTTGCTCCTCTCCAAGTATTCTACAATTCAGCTACACTGGCCTCTTTTTTGTTCTGTTCATGTCACATTCCACCTCCTGACTCGAGCTTTGCCCTGGCTGTGCATAGGTATTCTGTGCCTTGTATGATCTCCCTCTGCTTCCTAGTTCCCTTCAGGATCCTGCTCAAATCTCACCCTCCACAGCAAGCCTTTCCTAGTCTCCTCCAAAGCAAGTGACTTCCCTTCTGGGATTACATTCCTCTCATACCAAACATATAATGTATGTACATAGTTCTTTGCATCTTTTCTCTTCTATCACAGGGAGCGCTCCTTTAAGGGCAGGGACACTGCTTTTATTTATTATTTGTATCCCTGGTGCTTAGCACAACATCTGAGATACAATAAATACTTCACAGATGCTTATCAATTCACTGTCTCTACTCCAACCTCTGGAAAATGACCTTCCTGTAGAACATTCTCTGCCTTTTTTTTTATAAGACTCTCCAAAAAGGGGTAAGGAAATTATAAAGTTGAAAAGCATTCAAATTCTGTAAATGCAGTAACCTGTCCCTCAAAGCAGGATGATTTCTTAGCTGTGTTCAATGGGTCTGCTTATGTCTCAGCCATGGCTCAATGCCTGTGGACCAAGGGTCTGTATCTCCAAACTTTTTTCTCCAAGTTTCTCAACATCTTCTTCTGCAAATGGGAGTGGGGTTTTTGTATTCACAGTCATTGGTACCTGGCCAGATCCAGAGTTGCCTCATGTCTCATTTCCACAACAAACTTTTGTGTATATTCACCAGTGGAGTCCAGGTTGCTGGGCTCTGTCTGAAAAAAAAAAAGAAAAAGATTTGCCATCTCTCCTTTCCAGTCTTGCTGTTCAAGAGTGCTGGCCAAACTTCCCTCTGTGTCTTGGGAGACAGAAGGGTGAAGATTACAACCCTGTGAGATTTTCTCTTCCTGGTGACTCCCTCCTCAGGATCCTTCGCCACTTTCCCTGGCCCTCTTAGTTCAACTCAGTTTGGGTGTTTCTGCCAGGAGGGGAGACGGGGGTTTGGCCCAAATCCCTTTTTGACAGGAGTCTAACGTTACAAGGGCCTCACTTGGTTTTCAAGCATTTCCCAGTGCCTCTCCTCTGTTGTAAAGTTTCTAGCCAGAATTTCTTGGCTCTGAAGGATGATTGAGTGTTTGCCTTTGCCTTCTGGGTCTGTCTTTCATTTGCAGCTGCTTGGACTCTGGATTGGGTGACTGTCCCAGGACCTCCCCCAGTCAGCCATCCCCTCCTGCTTGTCCCAGGGAGGCCCTTTGTGTTTCTCTGATGATCCAGAGAAGCCCCACCCCTGCTCTCTGGGCCTGCTCCAGGCTCAGCACAAAGTTGAGGCCAGCCATGCCATCCGACAGTATTTATTATGTGCAAAATGGGAGATGGTGCCATGTTAAGGACCTGCAACAGCTAGTACACAGATCCTGCCTCTGTAACCTTCAAAGCACCTTGGGGCCTTCTCAGTTCCCAGAGACTTTCTTACAGGTGCTTCTAGCCATTTTAATCATTCACAGCAGGGCCTAACAGCTAACGCCTTTGGGAATTCTGTGGCCTAATAGGACCTACATGCCCAAGCAATTCTGCTCCTTTGTGCTTATCTGACCATGCCTACTTCTTCTAGTTGGGCCCTCACTTCCTGCCTTTGGATCTCTGTAGAATGTAAACTCATTGAGGGTAGGTAATGGTTTTGGGGTTTTTGGGGTTGTTGGGTTGTTTTTTTTTGCTTTTTGAAGAGGGGAAGGCAGGGCAATTGGGGTTAAGTGACTTGCCCAAGGTCACATGGCTAGTAAGTGTTAAGTGTCCCCGTGGTTTTTGTTTTGATTTGTATCCCACTGCCTAGGAAAGGGCCTAATTAATAAGTACCAATTGCTTTGATGTGGATGGTGCTAGGTAGCACAGTATCTGAAATCAGGAAGACCTGCTTCTGACATATCCTAGCTATATGACTCTGGGTAAGTCACTTAACTTCTCTGACTCAGTTTCCCCATATGCAGAATGACAGGGCTCTACGCAATGGCCTCTCAGGTCCCTTCTAGCTATAAATCTAGGATTCCATGATCCTACAAACTCTAAACCAGACTCCAGATTGTTCAGAGGTGCCGACATTCTTCAATTTAATTTGGAACAAAATGAACAATTCATTAAAAGAAACTTTTGGAGACCAAGAACTGATAGCCTGGTACAGTGGAAGAATGGAGTATGAGCCCAGATTTGTACATTCCAGGAATCAGATAATCAGGCCCGTGGCATGTTCCAAACATAGAAATATAAATGAATGGGTCTGAGGATCCCAACCTCTTCCATAAGATGATACAGTCTACAGATCCGTGAAAATGCTATATATACTATGCTGACTGATGACTCCTACTGCAAGAAGTGGTACCATGCCTTGGTTGGCCCAGGTGAGACCCTTCACATCAGGTCAGATCAGGTGAAGCAGAGAATGAAGAACTTCTGCCATGACCAAGTCAACTCATCTACACGTCCACCATGAATCTTGTCTCTGGACAACAGACTTGTCTGTTGACCTCCCCGGATTGAATTTCAGTTTCTATTTCCTGCTTCCTGACTCCATCATAGCCCCTCAGAGTTGGGGACTCAGAAATACCTGCTTTCAATCTAGCTTGGGTTTTAGTTTATATTCACTTACATTTGAGTTATATCCCACTCTTTTCCTGATTGACTGAAGTCATCGAGGCTCAGACTGGGACAGATAACAAATATAACAAACACAGCTTCCCTCCCCCTTTAGTTTGTCACCCATTTATTATAATTTACTCTGTTTGAGGGCAGCTAGGTGGCCTGGAGTCAGGAAGACCCAAGTTCAAATCTGGCCTCAGACACTTACTGGCTTTGTAAGTCTGGACCTGTTTACCCTGTTTGCCTCAGTTTCCTCATCTGTAAAATGATCTGGAGAAGGAAAGGCAAACCCCTCCAATATCTTTGCCAAGAAAACCCCAAATGGGGTTACGGAGAGTCAAACCCAGCTGAAATGACTCAACAACAACAACACCCCTGTTTTTGTTTTTAGGGGATATGGATTAACACTAAATACTACAATATGTTATATTAAAGAGTACAACGTCATCACACTACCTGGGGGGTGGGGGGTGGCGTGGAAGGCATGGTTTGGTTTATATCATCATAGGCCATGGGTTTGTAGGTGTAAGGGACCTTAGAAACTATCTAGTCCTATTCCCCTATTTTACAGGTAAGGAAACTGAGTCTCAGAAAGAGTAAATGATTCCAAGGTTATACAATCTGAAAGAGGGGAGATTTGAACCCTGAGCCTGTGACTTCAGATCAAAAGCTCTTTACTACAATGAAAATATTAAAAATTGTGGATCTTATATATTGAGGGAATTATTTACCCACCTTTTTGTCTTCTAGCAATATGTGATCAAGAGAATGGTATCAATCCTCCCCCTACCAGTGCCAAGAAAGAATATATTTTCCTGCCTTCTCTCATGACCACCAAGATCAAAATAGCAATTCAACAGCATGAATAATAATACTTCATTAGTATGGGGGCTCCCAGTATAGGAATTCCCTCCAAGGACACAAAATGGCAAGTCTTTTTTTTTTTTTTGCTTTTTCCGAGGGCAATTGGGGTTAAGTAGCTTGCCCAAGGTAACACAGCTAGTTTTTGTGTGTGTATGTGGGTGTTAAGTGTCTGAGGCCAGAACCGAACTTGGGTCCTCCAGGGCTGGTGCTTTTACTCACTGCGCCACCTAGCCACCTGGCAACTCATTTTCAACTCAGTCTTAGTTGCCTGGGGCACAGAGAGGTTAAATCATTGCACTGATATGTGTAAAGGATGTTGGAAGTCAAAAGACCTTCATTCAAATTTTAGTCCTGGTTTAAACTATAGCCTTGCAACCTTTGTGACCTTGGAATATTATCTGGGTCTTTGTTTTCTCATCTGTAAAATGAGGGCATTGAGTCCAATGGCCTTTAAGATCCTTTCTAGCTCAAAAGCTATGATCATATGTGATCATATGATCACATCCGAGCCAAGAAGAAGAGAGAGGAGCTCAGCAATGTCCTAGCTGCCATGAGGAAGGCTGCTGCCAAGAAGGACTAAACTGGACTCTACCAACTTTCCCCACTTACCCAATAAAGATTTGACAAATAGAAAAAAAAAAAAAAGCAATTGGGGTTAAGTAACTTGCTCAAGGTTACACAGCCAGTTATTTTGTGTGGATGCCAAGTATCCGAGGCCGGAGCCAATCCCGGGTCCTCGGTCAAGGTCACACAGAGCCCCCATGTATCAGCCATCTCTTAAACTCAAGATTTCATGGTTCCAAGGCCAACTCTCTTCATTGTGGTTGTTGTCCAGTTGTTTTCACTTGTATCCAACTCTTTGTGACCTCACTTGGGGCTTTCTTGATAAAGACACTGGAATGGTTTGCCATTTCCCTCCCTATCTTATGGCGAGGAACTGAGGCAAGCAGGGCTAAGTGACTTGCCCAGGGTCATAAGCTAATAAGTGTCTGAGGCTAGATTTGAACTCAGGAAGATGAGTCTTCCTGACTCTAGGCCTGTCACTCTATATCCTGCTCCACCCAGCTGCTCCCTCTTAATTGGGTCTGTCTAAAAAAGTGAAAAGGGATGTGGGATATATTTCAGAGGCAGGATTGATCAGAATGGGTAACTAATTAGATGTCAGGTGGGAGTGGAGGGAAGACAGAGTCAAATATGACTCAGTGGCTTCAAGCCTGGGCATCTCAGAAAATGCCAATAAAATGTATAGAAATAGTGAAGAGAGGAGGGGAAACTTATTTGAAAGGGAAGGTGGTGTGTTTGGTTTTAAACAAGTGTTGGATCTGAGGTGCTTTTGGATGGACATTGAGGCAGAGATATTTAAGAGGCAGCCAGAAACAAGGAACTAGGACAAGAGAGAGGCTGGAGCTGAGGAGAATTCTATGGAAAGTGTGGTGGGCCGTGTAAATTAATACGGAGATGAGGTTGAGGAGAATGAGAAGACTGAACAAAGGGCCACCAATGGCATCCAGCAAATAGATAGGTGATCACTAGCAAACTTTTAAAGATTTTTGAAGTATGGTCTGGAAGTTGCAATGGTAAGCAAAGAAAATGTCTACCCCTTGCTCCTTAATTTGTGAGTCAGGGGGTAGTGGGAGAAGGAGAACCTTCAACTGGAAAGGATTTCAAGTATAGTAAGGCCATGGGGAAAAACCAGGTTTCATTTAAGCAAAGAAGATATAAAGGACTTTTTTTTTAAGTTGAGATGGCAAATAAAGTATGCCAAAGGGCCCAGAGGAAAAGGCTAGTGGAGTGGAACCACACAGGAGGAGTGGAATGAAGCTAAGGCTAGCAAAGGACATTACAGGGAAGAGGGATTTTCATTTATGGTGGCAATACTATGATTGGTATAGGAGAATAATATATATACATATATATACATACATATATATATATTATATGGGTATACACACATATGCTAGGGCAACAGGGGGAAGGGGAATACTTAGGTCAAATTTTATCATTTGACCCTTTGAGATCCTGTCTGATTTCTGCCTTGTGAGCATGGATCTATCTATAAAGAAAGCTACCTACATTGGACTTTAATTGCAGCTAAATTATTTATGGTTTTTATGCTCTTCCTCTGGGCTGAGAGGAATTCCCTGGATGGTGCTATTTTCCTGCATTTCCGGTTTCCTCAACTGGAAATTGTTCATTAGAACATCAGAACTGCAGTTCCCTCAGAAGCTGTCAAATGAAGTAAGATGCCCCATATCCCATCTGCCAGGTCCCATCCCCACTTTAGGCTTGTGCTTTGACTTGTGGGGCAAAACACTGGGATCTGCTGTCATGAGACCACAGATTAGTGATAGGAATAACTCACATATATATACATCCAGTGTCCAGGCAGAACTCTAAGGCTCACAAAGCATTTTACAATCATTACCTTGCTTAATCTTCACAACAACCCTGTGCAGTAGGAGCTATTATTATTGCCACTGTACAGATGAAGAAAATGAGGCTAAGGGAGGTTAAATTACTTCCTCCTGGGTCACTCAGCTAGTAAATCTCTGAAACTGGATTCAATTCCAGGTTTTCTTGACTCCTAGTTAAGCACTATTCACAACACCAAGGATAGATGGTGAACTTGGAGGCTGAAAGACATAAGCTGAGGCTGTGATCATGAGCAAAGTCCTTAGTTAGCACCCTGTCTGGAGCCTCTCCCCTAACCTGCACCCACAATTTATGATCAGAATTCTCAAGAAGGGAATGATCACGCCTAGTCAGTGTTTATGTTAACTGAGAGTCTGGGGTTTCTACTGCTGTCACTCACAAGCCCCTACCAATGGGCTCCCCTTGTCAATCAATCAAGGCAACAAAACAAGTCAATGAGCACTTATTAAATATTTACTATGTGCCAAGCACCACATTAAATGCTCAGGATTCAAATACAAGCCAAAATAAAGGCAGTGTGCCCTCCTGGAGTTTTATATTCCAGCTGGGGAAGACCACATATAAAAAAGGGAGCTGAAAGTCAGGGGCAGGGAGAGTCACAGTGTCAAAGTCAGGAGAGTCAGAAGCAGAATCAGGAAGGGGATAAAGGATGGTCTGTCATAAGCCCCTCCCCAAAAGAGAACCCCAAATGAATCCAATTAACTCATAGGAAATGGCTTTACTAAGAAGAACAGCTGAAACAAAACACCTCCCAAGTAAGAGGCACCTCTCCCCTTGCACACACAGCGTCCCTTGAGAGAGAAGGATCAGGATTAAAGTATCATGGTACTGAGGTGCACGTGTAGAGAGTGTGTGCCCAAGGAATGCCTTCTGTCTCCTAGTTCTGGAAGGAAGTCTCCCTTGGGTGCAGAGCTCTGCTGGTCATCTCCTGCTAGGCTGGATCATCCAACTGCCATCCTGCAGTCTCTGCAGACCTGGCAACGTCAATATCTGCACTTAGTTAATGACTCCAGTTGCTAGTGGGATCTCTGAGGGACCTCTGGCTCTCCAGAAGTATCTGGGTACTTTCATCTCAGAATGCTTATCACCTTAAGATCAGGAAAGAATTAAGACAAAGAAATAAAGGCATATGGACTATATGGTTAGGTGGGAAATTTGACTAGCTATTCCTCCCCACCCCCACCCCCCAACCCCCACCAAACTAGGCCTCCTCACTCAAAGCCACCTAAGAGAGGATGAGAGATGGTCAGACTGCACCTCTAGTATGTATATTCAGTTCAGCAATTCCTGAGCAATTCCTCAGTTCTTCTTGCTCCATAGCCAATTAGAAGATATCATTACAGAACACTCAAGACCAGAAACAGGCTCCCCTAAGTTTCCACTTGTTTAGGTTGGACCCAGACAGAAAGTATCTGTGCATGTGTCAAAGACTGGCCCCCACAGACCATTCTAGCTCCATTACATTTAATCTCTCTAAGCTTCAGTTGTTTCTTCTGTAAATGGAGATGATAGCAATGAATGAATAGCAATAATGAAAGCAACTACTTTACAGGGTCATTGGGAGTTTCAAATATATACACACACATATATGTGTATATATGTAAAGGGCATTGCAAACTTGAAAGCATTATCTAAATATGAGTATAATATTATTATTCCATACTGCCGCAGGAGAGAGGAAGAGCAACCAGAAAAACTATAGTTATCATAGGATTTAGAGACAGAAAGAACTCTAAATTTGACCTAATCCAACCTCCTTGATTTATAGATTTTATAAAGGCAAGGACTAGAGAAAGTAACTCGTCCAGGGTCACATAGCTAGTAAATAATAGAGTGAGGTTTCAAACTTGAGTCCTTTGACTCCAAAACCAGGGTTCCTAGTTCCCATATACCACAGCTCAGTTTTTTTCCCCTGCAGGAGAACAGGCTCACAGGAAGGTGAATTGAAATTTAATAGTCAATAAATATTTATTACGAATGCCTACTATGTACCAGTCACTGAACTAAGTGTTGAAGATGCAAAAAAAAAAAGAGGCAAAAGACAGTCCCTGCTCTCAAGGAGCTCACAGTGTTATTCACAACCACACTTTTAAGTGTGTAAGACTTCCGCAAAGCAAATGCCTTAGGCCAGGCTAGGCTAAAGAAAGGAGTAGGAGAGAGGAGAAGCAGGAAGCAAGGAGAGATGAAGCACCACTGTGAGTTCTCTGGAATGTGTCCCAAGGCCACTTCCAATCATCCAGGCTGGCGGAGGGGAGTTGGAGAGGACAGAGCCAAGCGATTTGTTCCGTAATTGGGCATGGCTAAGTCCCTCCCTCTGGGCAAGGCTAAGTCCCTCCCTCTGTGATTTACGGATGAGAGTATGCTCACAGTCAGCAACAGGGTTTTGCTCTAGTGCCTTGGGAATTAGACAAGGGGCAGAGTGAGATTCTGTCTCCCCTCTCTAGTAAGGGAGAGCCTATGCTCAGATTTGGGGAACTATACTGCAATGACCTAATTTTTTTTTTCCTTTCGACCATAACAATCAGCAAACATTTATTAAACACCTACTTACATAGGCACTTAGGCACCTCTGTGGATGTAAAGAAATATAAGATAAGACACTTGCTTACAAGGACCTTATGTTATAGTCTAGCTGAGAAAATAAGATATACAAATAAAAAGAAAAAGTAACCAAGAAATCATAAACCTTAAATCCCAAATGAGTAGAAGAGACAGTAAGAACTCTAGGATTTTAAGAAGACAGAGAAAGAAACTGAGGTCTCTAGGAAAGGCTTCATGGAGAACAGGGGATATGAATTTTTTTTAAGGATAGATATGATCTGGATAAGCAAAGAAGGGAAAGATTCTAAGCAGAGGCATGTAAGCAAAGGTACAAGGTCAGAAAGTATATACATACATATAAATATATGTATATTTAAGGACCATGAGAAAGTAATTTTGACCAAAAGAGAGGATTTAAATAGAGGAACAATTTAAAACAGGTTGGGAAGGAAGGGGGGCCTTGACCAATGGAATAATGGGGAGTTATAATGCTTTTGTATAGAATAAAAAATTATTTGGGCTTTGAGGATGATGGATCTGGTCTAAGCATCCTTTAGTAATCCCCTCTTTCAACAATCATCAAGCATTTATTAAGCACTTACTAAGTATTACATACAGTTCTAGATGCTGGGGATAAAGAGAAAGAGAAACGATCCCTGTCCTCAGGAGGCTTACATTCTATTGGAGGGACTGACAAGAGATACATAGAGTACCAAATACGGGATGTAAAGTAAATACATGGATTAAAAGCTTAAAACTTTATTAAGACTTTGGGGACATTGTATAAGTACAAAATATATATAAACTATGAATATATGTGCAGGATCATTTGGGGTGTGAGGGGAGGCCCTAGCAGCTGGAGAAATCATGAAAGGAGCTTCATGTAACAAACAAGTCATAAAGAACCCTATGGGACCCATAGATGAAAAGGAGATTACTCCCCCCTGGTTTCTATCTGAAAGATACCATGAAATCCTATTACTAAACATTTTGTGCCCAGTTTTCGGGTCTCAGTGAACAGCTTAGCTTTTCCTCAAGAAAGCTTGTTGATTAAGTGATGGATGCCCCCCCCCCCCCCCCCCCGTGCTTCTGCCCACCCCCTCCCCCCCCCCCCATCCTCTCCCACCTTTATCCCCTGTAATGTGTGTGGGAACATAGGTTAGGATAGTTTTTCAACCCCCTGTGCAAGTAGTTTATTAACTATTGCCTCTCATGGATCCACCTAGGTCCCGGTCCCATAACGAGCCTCAGACAAAGGCTGAACAGATCTCTTCGGGAAGCAGGATCCTTATGGACTCAAAGAAGGAGAGACAGTTTGCAACCGAGGAGGGTATATTAGCGCCTGAAGGCAGTCCCATCTGGGGACATTTCTTTCTCATTAGCTGACAGAAATGCAAAGATAAATCAAGACCTTCTCTGCCCCACACCTCAATGACTCCTGGCAGAGCCCCCACAATTGTTTTTCTCTCCACCCACCTGCAAGGATTTCCCAACTGGGGCTCCCCGACTTTGCTGAGTAATCTTAAGGCCCCACTTGTGAGCGTCAGAGAGCCACTAAAACAAGAATGCCAGGCGCGCGCGCGCGCGGGCACACACACACACACACACACACACACACACACACACACACACACACA
>NW_027187342.1:8922462-8934980 GCF_028583685.1 Petaurus breviceps papuanus | reverse complement strand
ACACACACACACACACACACACACACACACACACACACACACACACAATTTCTCTTCCTCCTCTCCCTAGCCTCCTCCCACTCCTTCCTCCACCCCCACCTCGCTCATCCCCAGGGGTATAAAATTTTCTTTGCTCAACACTCTTAGCCCACAGTCCCCTAGTGAGAAGGGCTGCGCTTCCTCCTGCCTACACTGGGAGGGCCCCCTTCCCGCCCCCCCCCCCTCCCCCCCCTTTTCCCTTCCCCTCCCCTCCCCCACCTCCCCTCCCCCTCTGCATATTTCTGCCTTGCAGTCTGCACTCCATGGCAGCCGAGCAGGACAGGAAGAAAAGGCTAGGCTGCCAGGATAAGTAAAATTCTCATGAATAGAGTCTTCAGTTTGGCCTCTTGTGTTCTTGGCCGGTCGGGCCAGTCTGGCCTCGTATCCTGTCCAGCCATTAATCTTCTCCAGGACTAGCTACTGTACCTGGCGAGCAGGAAACACACGGTGCATTTGGCTGGAGCCAACGCGAGGAGCTCGCCGTCAGCGGGCCCGGGAGGGATGGGGCGGCTCACGCCTGCCTGCGCTCGGGGCTCCCGGGGGGCGAGGCGAGGAAACGCTAACGGGCTAAGTTTAGTTTTGTGTCTGCTCTTAAGGACCAACCCAAAGCCCCTCTTTTCTCCTGGACTCCTTTCGGGGCCAGCTCAGGGAAAGGAGAGCCGGGAGCTGGGAGAAGGAAGGACGGTTATCTTTCTCCTTCCCCTAGGACTCTCAGAGCGGGACGAGCATCCTAGTGCATCCCACCCTAGGGTACCAGAGCCCTGCCTCCCTACTGCATTAGCTGCCTTTCTCACCCCCTGCCCCACTTCCCCCCTCCTTTTAATAAATACATTAATAAACAAAAGAAAAAAAGAGAAACAAGGGGTTCCCCATGTAAAGGAGATACAAGATGAACTGGAAACATATTTGGGAAAGAAATGAGCTATAAAAGCCGGCACCCGTCATTTAAATGCCATTAAAATGCCCACGCAGTGAAACACACCCAGGCAATGACTTTTACAGGCTTTTTCCGGACGGAGTCCAGCCCTCGGTGACCGAACAGCGCCCTCTGCGGACGGACCATACGCACGCAAAGAGCCGCCCGCAAACCAAAGTCAGTTTACTGGACTCAGCTGCCCCTCTGCCTTGGGCCCCCCAAAAGTCATTTGGAAAGGGTGAGGAGAGCCAAGCGGAAAACAAATGAACCTAAACCAAAAGACCAAAACCCAAAGATAATAGAATTCTGTGTAATTATAATGACCAAGCTCGGTCCTGACGCAGAGATGAGAAAATGCCGCACTCCCCTTCCTTTGCAGAGATGAGGAAAACTTGCATCTATTTACTTACAATCAGATAGTGCATCTGTTTGGTTAATTTTGCCGGCCTGCTTTCCTTTTTCCACCTCACTTTTACTTTTTAAAAAACTGGTTACAGATGGGCTTGTGTCTCTGGGTAGGGTAAAAGGAAATGAAGGTGATGAAAAACAAAAGATACCTAAATTTTAAAAATAAATAAATAAAAACAACAATGGAATGGGAGAGAAAATTAGCTCAAACCATAAAAATATCCAAAAATTTAAAAAGAAGGGAAGTTGGGATAAATGACCAAAGTCCTTACCATAATAGTTGGAAATGCATGAGAGGAGGGAGTTCCTCCATGTTGAATAAGGTTCCCCTTTAACTCCCCCAGTCCCAGTCTTCTCTGCCTCTGTAGAGAAAGTGTGCTCCCGGTTTTATAGACCCACAGAAGTTCCTTGGAACGTTTACCTTCACAGATGAAGAAAATGAGACCCAGGGAGCTTTTAAATGTCTTGCCCAACCAAGGTAACACAACTTGGGGAAGGTGGTAGAGGCATAGAACTTAGAACCTACATCCTCTAACTTCTAGTCCAAAAGAACTGGGGCCTCTTCCCCTACATGAAAAACCATCCAAGAAAATAAGTCTTTCTTCTTTATAGCCATGCCCACATAACGCAATTGTACTTAGAGTCATAGGCGATATTTGGAGTCAGTATTCTAGCTGGCAGTTGGGTAGAGTGCCAGACTGGAGTTAAAAAGATGCCTCTTCCTGAGTTAAGATATGGCATCAGATCCTAGCTGTGCGACCCTGGGCAAGTCACTTGACCCTGTTTGCCTCATCTGTCAAATGAACTGGAGAAGGAAATTGCAAACCTTTCCAAATATCTCTGCCAAGAAAACTCCAAATGGGGTCTGAACAATAACAACAACCCTCTCCACCACTCACAGGATATGTGAGTCATTTACTAGCAGTATGATCCTGGCCAAGTCACTTAATCACTATCTGCCTCAGCTTCCTCTTCTATAAAATGGGGATAATAATAGCACCTACCTTTAGGATTTCTGTGAAGATAAAATGAAATATTTGTAATCCTTAAAGTGCTATGTAAATTCTAGCTAGTATTATTTTTTTTAAATCCTATCTGAACAGGTTTCCTTTTGTATAAGATGGGCATAATCATACTTGTGTTACTCATGTCACTGGGTTGCCAGGGAAGATGAAATGAGGCAATGCATATAAAATGCTTTGTAGCTGGAAAATGCTGTGTAAATGGAGGCTATTGTTATCATTAGCCCTAGGTGATCCTTTGCCTCAGTCTATGATCACTAAAGTGCTTCCTCAGGTCCAGATCTCCAAGAGCTCCCCATTTAAGGGGGAAACAACATGTAAACAATTATGTGGAAACAAGTTCTGTGCAGGATAAGTTGGACATAATCAATAGAGGGAAGGCACTAGAATTAAGGGGGATTGGTAAGGCTTCCTGAATAAAGTTGGATTTAGTTGGGGTTTGAAAGAAAGCAGGGAAGCTAGGAGGCAAAGATGAGGAGGGAGAACCTTCCAAGAGTGGGAGACAACCAGGGGCAATGCCTGGAGGCTGGAGATGGAGGGTATTATCTGCAGAACTGCTGGGAGGCCAGTGTTACTGGATAAAAGAGTATGTGGGGGTATATAAGATGTGAGGAGACTGGAAAGGGAGAACATGAGCCTCAATAGTTTGGTTTTTCAGAACTTTTAATACCAAGACATTTTTCTTTATTTCTAGTTAAAGTGTCATCCAATCTCATATTACTTTAGGTATTTCAAAGAATGTATTACTGATGGGGGGTGGCAATAGGTTATACAGGAACTCTGATCAATATCACTGACCAGAATGCCTGTGATTCAGTCTGGAAAGAATTCAGTAGACCCAAGCAGACTTGGAGTCAGAATTGTAAAAGTTTATTGTTACACTTTACATAGGGCAAGAGTTCTTAGAGAATCTGCAAACTTAGAGAAGACATAGGCATAGTTTTTAAGGAGTTGAGGCAATTAATCAGATTTCAATTATGCTAACTAGGTGAGTAAGGGTGGGATTAGTTAAGGAGTGGTCAGTGCTTAAAGGAACGTGCACTTCTAATGTCAACTTCGAAGGCATATTGACCATAATTCACTGGGAAATAGCCCAAAGGGGGGCTACCTGGAGGTGTAGTTATAGGCCTGATATGTCACTAAGTCAGCTAGCAGTTAAGGGCTGACTGAGAAGTACCAATCTGCCACCCATCATGTTTGACAAGATGGATGTTGGGAACCAAGGCTAACAGAGACTCAGTATGTGTATAATTGGCTAAGGAGTTAGCCTGTAGATAGTGCCTTGAAGGATTCATAGGGGCAGTGGGCCACTTTACTAAGGGGAGATAACATTTGCCTAAGCTAAAATGTTTATAGATGGTTTAGTGAAGGATTCGAAGGTGTAGCTTGTTATTTTTCCAAGCGGAAATAAACAATTCATGAGTTGTTGCTGGGCAGAGTGCTATCAGGGGGAAGTGGGGGGGGGGGGGAGATGTGATTTTACAGACTGGTTTTACGAACTGATGTTACAAACTGATATTACAGACTGATGTTACAAACTGATGTTAGAAACTAATATTACAAACATAGATCCCAAGCACCCCATCATTACCTTTAATCACAGAATTAATAAAATTCACAATAGCGATTTCTTCCTTCCTTTTCTCCCTCCCTCCTTCCCTTCCTACCTCCCTCTTTCCCTCTGCTCCTTTCTCCCTTCCTTTCTCCTCTCCCCTTCCTCCCTTTCTTCCTCCCTCCCTCCCTTCCTTCTTCCCTCCTTTCCTTCCCTTTTTCCTCCCCTCTTTCCTTCCTCCCTCTCTCCCTTCCTTTCTTCCTCTTCTTTCTCCTCTCCTTCCACTCCTTCCTTTCTTCTTCCCCTTCCTCCCTTCCATCCTCCCTCTCTTCTTGCCTTTTCTTCCTTCCTTCCTTCCAAGAACTCTCATTGACCATCAGCATCAAGTTAGTTTAAAGTTTTAAACTATCATCAGTCATTTAAACTTGATATCTCTACATTTAGCACCAGTAAGTATTTAATAAATGCTTGTTGATTGGTTGGTTCAATGTGAATGATCTTAGAGCAGGTTTTTGGGGGAGGTGGGAAGGAAAAAGAGTCAGAAGATTCTAGGATTAAGAGCCCAGAAGGAGGAGGCTGGGGACAGATTTCCTCCACTTTCAAGTTTTTCCCTTGGCCACTATCCAGAACTATGACCAGAAAGATAGGTAGGGGCAACCATCCCAGGACTTCTTGAAAACAAAGGGTTAAATAAAAGTAATTGGACCAACATGCTAGTTATCATTATTAGGAGTTATTATTATTACTACAGTTCTGTTCCTTTTCCTTTTTCAATCATTTGATTGATTAGACAATTATTAATTGCCAGCAATGTACTAGGCATAATGGGCAGCAGAGATACAAAGATAAAAAGCCAAGCAATCCCTGCCCTTATGGTTTTTAAAATCCAGTAGGAAGGATACAACATGTCTATGAATAAGTCTAACACAAGGCAGAATTTCATAAAGACAGAGGGGTATTACCAAAATCCCATAAGAAGTTTGAGGCAATCAAGATCACTTTTAGCTGGGGTAATCAAAGAAGGCTTCATGAACAACTTAGCCATTCAGCTAGTCCTTACAGAAAGGAAGGACTTTTAAAAGATTGAGATATGGAGAGTGTTCCCCAACTTTGCAAGTGTGTAAAGGTCAGAGAGTCTAGATAAGATCAGAGAACAACAGCTAGCAGCCCAGTTTAGCCTAACTATGAAAAGGAGAGAGAGTCTAGTAAATTATGACCAGAAAGGTAATTTGGAGCCAGATTGTAAAAGGCTTTAAATGCCAGGCTGATGTTTGTATTTTAACCTCTGTGCCATAAGGAAACACTGAAAATTTTTTAACAATGGATGCTTGGGGGGGTCGCTAGGTGGTGCAGTGACTAGAATACTGGCCCTGGAGTCAGGAGGACCTGAGTTCAAATCCTACTTCAGACACTTAACACAAAAAACTAGCTGTGTGACTTTGGGCAAGTCACTTAACCCCAACTGCCTCTCCAAAAAACAAAACAAAACGAAAAACAGTGGATGCTTGGGGGTGTGGGTGGGGAGGATGATAGAGGGGGTACTACTGGTCATGGGAAGAATGCATTAGAGTAGGCAAAGACTAGAGTCATTGGCATAAAGGTACATAGGAGCCATATGTGTGGATGAGCCTGCCAAAGAAAGGGGAAGGGGAGGGAGGGAGAGGGGGGGAAAGGGGGAAAGGGGGGAAGGGGGGGGGGGGGGGGGGGAGGGTAACAAGAAGGGAGGGAGGCGGAGAGAGGGGGAGGGGGAAGGGAAAGGGCAGATGGAGAAAGGGAGACGAGAGAAGAGGGAGAGAGTGGGGGATAGCCACCCATCACTTAGATCAAAGCCAACTTCCTCTGGAGCATTATGAATTGAAACGACCCAGTGAAGAGGGACCTAGTAAAACTTTTCTTGGAAGCTGGTTGCTGAGCTATTGAACAAAACTGGCTTTGGATGGGGCAAAACCAGGCTGTGGGTGTAAACTGAAACTTCCACCTGAATTAGGCCATTGAGCCCATATTGGGAAAGTGGGAGATCTGTTTGTTTGTTCCCTTCCTCCTTCCCTCTAGGAAATGGGGCGGGGCGGGGGGGGGGGGGTCCTGCCCATACAGTTTTAAACTCAGACTTGAGCTGGGGTTTGTTCATCCTGCTCCAACATGGATCCCGTGTGTTTCTCCAATAGTTGGAATTACTAAACTGGAATCATCCTTCCTCCTTCCCCCCCCTCAGTTTACACACCAGGCATCTGAAGCCCAGAAGCGTTAGTTACATGGCTTGCTCAGGAATCCAGCTAAATGGTTGAAGAGACCAGACTAGAACTCTGTTCCCCAGATTTCCAGGCTAGTACTTTCTCCAGGATACCACTTGCCTCTCTAATTATGATAGTAATTCCTGCTTCTAACAGAAGAAGTGTCTTTGGTCTGAAGCCCTCTAGGGACAGTCAGGCAAGAGATGGTCAAGATTCTGAGTGTGTGTCCCAGAGTCGTGAGACATCCCTGGTTCATAGAGTCTTTTTCTGTTTTTTGTCATTTTCTAGTCAGCAGTGAACATTACCATGCTGTCAGACACAAAGGCCAGATTCTTTGAATGGTTCCCAGGTAGTTCCATCCACAAGCAGAAAATGAATGAGGTTAAGCAGGGATTACAAGCAAATACGGCAAATGCCAATTCCCTTCTCGAATAGCAGGACCCAGTGTGTGTGATTGTATGTTTCTGTATATATGCATCCAATTAAAAGGGGGGAAAACCCAACTCCACAACCTGATGTTTTAAGATATCCAAGAAATGAACTAATATTCTTTTAACAAGTGTGTCATTGCAAAGAAAATGCAAAACCAGAGGGGAGAGCTGGGAGAAAGCCCGCAGCTGCTCCCAACAGCAAGCTGTATGGCAGATTCCAGGGGCTGGCCAACCCTGTTCCCTGGGGAACCAGACCTCCAGAAGGCCTGTTAGAAGAATGTATGAACTGAGCTGGGTCAGACAGGTGGCTGTTTAAACCAGTGGCTGAAAAAAAAAATACATACCCCTCCCCTTGGTGCCTGGAGTTTTCTCCTACAGACCTGGGGGTATGGGAAGAGGCAGGCATCTCTCAGGTACCAAAACCCCACTGCCTACAAGTCTGAGTTTATGACTGCCAGGTTGCCACAATTCACTCAGCTAAAGACCTTCTGGCTTCAATTAAATTTCAGTGGACCAGGTTCACATTAGAGAGTGTCAAGGGAACATTGGGGAGAGGAAATTAGAGGCCACACAAGTGGCATCTACAGTGATAGAGAGGGGGGGATGACCAGAAAGAGGGGTGCCTTTCCAGGGTGCATGGAGGAGGAGGGTATGCTTTGCAATATTTGGCTTAAGAGCCTTGGGATTTAAAATTACTCTGTTGGGAGGGACCTGGGTCAGATTGTTTGGAGCATAAGAGAGTAATGAGGAGGGATGCTTGTTGTTGGTTACAGAGTGTTCTCCTTGGAACGTAGAGACATTTCACAGACTCATAGAATTAGAATGTTAAAGCTAGAAGGAGCCTTTCTTAGCGATTGTCTAGTTCAGCCTCTTTGATATCACAGGTGAGAAAACAGACCCCTCAGAAGACTTGCCCAAAGTTTCACAGCTAGTTAATGGCACAGCTGGTAGAGAGTGGAGTTAGGAAGATTTAGTGGCTTCTATTACCCCAGGGGCCATGGGGGGCAGGTGCAGCCCAGAATGGGGTTGTGTCCAGATGGTGAGAAAAAAAATCTTTCCCGTTTTATTTATTTGCCTCTGTCCTTTTTTATCATGCCTTTTCTTTCCCTTCTCTCTCTTTTTCTCCCTCCCCCTTCCTTTTATTTCTATACTCCATCTCTCTCAGTACCTTCTTTATACCAAATTCCACTCTATAAAAATATCTAACATTTCAGCAATGCTTTAGGATTTTACAAAGCACTTTTTTTTTGCATACATTAGTCAGCTAAACTGATCTTCACAACAATGCTGTACATAGTATGTGTCTTTGTCTCCATTTCTTAAGACAGCAGGTAAAGAGGCAGCTTGAGAAAAAGTCACTGAATTAGTGATCAGAAGATTCAGATTCAACTCCTATATCTGGACACATCAAACAGGTGACTTGACCATTCTAGTCCCCAGTTTCCTCATCTGTAAGATGAGGGGTTGGCCTAGACATCTATACCTACATCCATATCCATATCCCTATCATTATCTGTCTATATCCATGTCTGTATCTAGATCTATACCCAGGCATGGATCGTAGGCGGTGTTCAGGGAGAGCTAGTACCTCTGGTGTGAGGGCTGCTTTCCACCTTTGGCATCTACCCCATCCACCCAGCTCTTACCTGCGGCTCTAAGAAGCATGTGCAGTAGCCACATCCTAGTAAACCGTTTTGACCACAGGCTAAACCAGATTAAGGGTAACCAATAACCAACCAATTAAAGGTCCTTTTCTGCTCTAATATTCTATGAGTCTGCAATAAATTTTGTCAATTCAATGTTCTTCCCATGATATCACAGATGTTTCTTGAACAGAAATCAAATTACTTTTTTTTTGTTTAAGAGAATTATCCAAACCAATTTTTCATATTCAACTTCCACTTATAATAGGAATGGAGAGTAATCAAGGGCCTGCTCTCCACAATCAACATGGAAGTTGGGACTGGGAGCCAGAGGACACAGGTTTAATTTGGGCTCCGCTACTGCTTGCATATGTGACCCTGGACAAGTACACTTCAAAGCTCTGAGCCTCAATTTCCCTATCTATAAAATCAGGGTGTTGAATTCAATGTCCAGATCTAAATCTATGAGGCCATGAGATGATGCCCCAATATCACACTACACTAAGGACTGCAAGGCAGAATTGCAGATTTTGACAAAACCATGATAACCAATACTCTAACCATTTCACAGAATTACAGAAGCTCATACGCTGATGTCTTTGGATCCATTTGGGATCCAGTTTCCCCCTCAACAATGTTTTCATTCCCACCTTGGTCTCCAGAAGGGGGCTTTATGGTGGATTCCATAACTCCCTACTCCAAACTGGGTTGTACAAATAAACAAACAGATATCCAGCTGTTCTCTATCTCCGAGGTTTTAGACACTGAAAGAACTTCCTGATCATGAGAGTCATATGGCATTCTGATGGACCCAGTCATTGTAGAATAAATATGTCCCTGCAGATATTGAAGAATAATAGACACAACTTTCCTGTGACAGTGTGAATGACAACAAAAGGCGGAATGGGCAGGTGACCAGCATGGAGTCCTGCTAGGCCTGTGATTCAGTGACTCTATGCTATCTCGAAGTTCTACAAGGATTTGAGAGGATTCTTCCAAGATGCATTGGGTTGCCCCACCTCCAACACCAGACTCTGACTGTTCTGCTCAGATACCCAATCTCTCATGTACCTCTTCAGGTGTATCAACTACTACAGAGATCTGGCACAATTTGCTTTGTATTTTTTTTTCTTGATAAATTATTTGGGCTTAATAAACTTTAATGGAAGTAAACTCCCAAAAGTTCAGTACTTAAGATTGAAAGCAAGATGTTCCCCAGGCAGAAAAGAAAACCGATCTTCTAGTATGTCACTAGTATCATAGGATCTAGAAGGGACCTTAGAGATCTTATTTTACAAATGAGGAAACTGAGGCCCAGCCAAAGGAGGAACTTTGCCCAAGGTCACATAGGTAGCCAGTAGTAGTGGCAGAATTTGAACACAAGCCTTATGACCACAAGCCCAGTGCTCTTTCCATTGTTCCACTTACTACCTTTAAGAAAAGATACCTTTACCCAAGACTGCTTTTTTGTTGTACCACAGGGTGGTGAGGTGGGGAGGAGGGAGGGGAAAGGAAGAAGGGGAGGAAGGATACTCAACACAACCAATTGGTTGTAAAAATGGTTGTGTTTTGGAAGCTACCTTTTGGACTTTTCATTTCCCACTCAGCTACTTTATCATGTCACAGCACCAGCAGCCTTCTTCACATTGCCCCGTCTTTTGTGTGTCATCTTCCCCCATTAGGATTGTAAGCTCCTTGAGGGCAAGGACTTCCTTTTTCTGCTTATATTCCCAGTGTTTACTTAGCACAATGGTAGGTGCTTAATAAATGTTTATTGACTAACTAACTTACACATCATACATACTAGTAAGGGAGCACACATATGACTATCCATGAACACTGCCATAGGTACAACGCCACAACACAGCACTGTCACTGCCTGTGAGTGAAGTAAGTGAATGAATGAAGAAAAAAAGCATTTATTAATCCTTACTTTGTTTCTAGCATTGTAGGGACACAAATATAATCAAATAAGACTGTCCTTGCCCTCAAGGGGTTTACATTCTAAGAGGTCAGCCTCTTTGAAAAGAGGTATATACCAGTAAGGGCAGGTAGGTGGTATAGGGGATAGAACTCTAGGCTTGGAATCAAGAAGATTTTATCTTCCTGAATTCAAATCTTGTCTCAGATACTATCTTCGTGATCCTGGGCAAGTCACTTAACCCTTTTTGCCTCCGTTTCTTCATCTGTAAAATGAGCTGGAGAAGGGAATGGCAAACCACTCCAGTATCTTTGCCAAGTAAACTAAAAAGTGGGATCACTGAAGAGTTGGACAAGACTGAACAACAACCAAATTCCCGTATACCTTGGCTTTCTGTGATGCCTGCCTTTCACAAAAAGTGCCAAAGTTACTGATTCATAAAATAATACTGCTAATATCTGAGTTACTTTTTTAAAAATATATGTAATATCAAACCAAAAACCACTATCTTCTAGATTCCTAGGATAATAAAATTAGAAATGAAAGGAGACTTTTGCTAACCCCTTCATTTTACAGATGAAGAAATTAAGGTAGTAGTTAACAGAGGTAAAATTTGAACCTTGGGTCTCTGAATCCAGATCCAGCGCTCTCTACTACATCTAATCCCTTTGGCTAATGCTTCCTGGCCCTCTGTTCTAGGGCTCTCCCAGTCCCTGCAGTGATGTTATGTTGCTTAAATTAAAAAAAAAAAGATGCATTAAGCTTCACCTCTTGGGTATACCAGATCCTTCCAGAAATGTTCCTTAAACTTCATAGTTTCTACAGCCAGCAAAAGAGACTGCTCAAGGCCCTAGGCCATCATTGCTCCTAATTCTCCACTTGCTGCTGCAGACAGGGAATGTGAACATTAACAAGGATCTCTTTTCACCAAATCTTGAAGATATAGGACCAGGAACTGGCTGGTTCTCACTAGTAAGAGAAAGAAGGGAATTTTAAGCTCAGGAAGGAAGGAGGTGCCTCTACAGAAAATCCTCTCTCTGTTTCTTCTAATGAACTAGGAGGTCAATCTCTGGGGTCTTTTTCCTGAACTGCTATGAAAGGGGTGGGCTCTATAGTAACCAGATGTCCCTTCCCCTCCCCCTCCCAAATCAGCTACCATCATTGATCACTTTCAAAGACCATATGATACTGAAGTCTAGAAGAATGTCCTCAACAGATGGATCCTCCCTCCCCCTCCCCACCGTGATCCATGTTCTCAGCAACTCTAAATTCATCAGTTTTCTATTAATAAAAAAGTAAATTCATAAGTTCTCTGCTTCCCACCCCATCCCTTCACTGTGGGCAACACAAAAGGTCTGAGAACACCTGATCTTTTCCTCCTATTGTCCAACTCCAGGCCCATGTGAGCGCACAGTTCCCAGAATGACTAGTCCCCTTTATAAATTGCATTTTTACTAAGTGAGGATGACTGGGAGCTCGTGGTGAAAGGCACATTTCCATATATCTAAGCAGCAACCTACAAGAAAAGGCGCGGCCCCGGAAGTTGCCATGCCGACAGGGAATTTTGGTTCTTAAAATAGTAAGTGATGCTAGGGCATCTTCAAGGCAGCGGAACTAGGGAGGGAGGGGGCGCAAAAGGGAAGGAGGGAACTATAAACCAATTAGTCAAACAGAGCAGGGGACAGAGATGTCAATCATCCCCTTGACATGAGAGTTGGGGGAGGTGGGGAAAGGACATCGGTCAATGGCGAGGTCAGGAAGGGGCGCTCTCCATTCAAGCATTAGCGGGAACCCAGTTTCTCACATTAATTCCCTGAATGGGCTTCACATTTGCACAGGTGCTGGCCTGGAGTACGTAGCCCTCCGCCCTCTCCCACTCAATGAACAGATGTGAGATTGAACATCTGTGCTCAGAGCAAGTCGTGACTCAGAGCGCTACCTCTCTCTCTCTCTCTCTCTCTCTCTCTCTCTCTCTCTCTCTCTCTTTCTCTCCCTCTCCCTCTCCCTCTCTCTCTCACTCTTTCTCTCCCTCTCTCCTCCCTCTCTCCCTCTCTCTCTCACTCTTTCCCTCCCTCTCTCCTCCCTCTCTCCCTCTCCCTCTCCCTCCCTCCCTCTCTCTCTCCCTCCCTCCCCCCCTCTCTCTTTCCCTCCCCCCTTCTCTCTGTCGTATCTGTCTTTCTGTGGGTCTGTCTTCCTGTCTCTATCTTTGTCTCTCTGTTTCTCTCTTTGTCTCTGCCTCTGTCTCTGTCTCTCTGTCTCTCTATCTCTCTCTCTGTTTCTGTCTCTCTCTGTCTCTCTCTCTCTCTCTACACACACACACACACACACACACACACACACACACACACACACACA
>NW_027187342.1:8909225-8922452 GCF_028583685.1 Petaurus breviceps papuanus | reverse complement strand
ACACACACACACACACACACACACACACACACACACACACACACATATATATATATATATATATCTTTCTGTGCATCTGTCTGTCTGTCTCTGCCTCTCTGTCTTCATCTGTCTCTCCCCTCAGCAATTACATTGAGAGTTGGAAGCTCTGACTTCCTTAGACAGGTGAGACCACAGCAGAAGGTCTCTTTCTTTCTTTAAATAATACTGAGCCAGCACTGAAAGTACACACAAAGGGGTGGCTAGGTGGCGCAGTGAGTAAAGTGCTGGCCCTGGAGTCAGGAGGACCTGAGTTCAGTTCCAGCCTCAGACACTTAATACCCACACACAAAAACCAGCCAGGTAACCTTGGGCAAGTTACTTAACCCCAATTGCCCTCCAAAAAAAAGGAAAAAAAAAGTACACATATCATTGGAGTGCATCTTTATTATACATGTATTAGTTAATCAAATATTTATTGAGCTCCTAATCTGTACAAAACACTGCTGCTAGGAGGGAGGAGAGGGTAGATCCCTGGGATATAAGAAGGGGTGTGCTAGTGTTTAGCAACTGGGTCTCTGAAAAAAAAATATGCCAGCCACACTTCAAAGTTTAACCTGCATTATCAACATTTTCTCCATCACTCTGTTAAAGCTAGACAATGACAATAAATAAAATGACAAATCAAGTCCTGATTTGGAGCACTTTCTGATTTTCCAAGTGTAAATGTTCACAATAATTTAAAATTGTTGTCCCTACTAGCTAGCTTCAGCACAGGCCAAGGTCCAAAGAAATATACTACATGATCGTTGACCATAAAGAGCTCCCACTCCAGCTTGAGCTGGTCACTTTGCTAGACACTGGGGATACAGAGAAAAGAATAAAATCAGCCTTGCCTTCGAGATGCTTACAGTCTATAGTAGGAGATGACACGTGTACATATAAGTATGTACATGAAACATAGAAAGTTATTTCAGGGGAAAGGCATTCAAGTTAAGGGGATCAGGAAAAGCCTTATGTAAGAAGTGTTACTTAAGCAGAGCTTTTGGAGGAAGCTAAGGAATTGAAAAGCAGGGAAGAAACAATTGGAGCTGTGCTTTAGAAATATCACTTTGCTGAGTGAAGAATGGGCTGAAGAATGGAGAGACTTAAGGCAAGGACATAGGTTAGAAGACTGTTCCAACACTAAAGGCCATAGATGATGAGGGCCTAAATTAAAGTGATTACTATGTGAATAAAGAACAAACGTGAGATGTGTTATGAGTGTAGAATCAATAAGACTTGGCATCTGATTGGAAATGTGTGGCAGCTATGTACCCAGTGGACAGAGCACCAGATGTGGAGTTAGGAAGAACTAAGTTCAAAACCTCCCTCAGATACTTACTAGCTGTCTGACCCTGGGTAAGTCACTTAACCTCTGTCTTCCTCAGTTTTACCATTTATAAAATGAGGATACTTAATAGCACATACCTCCAAGAGTTGTGATAAATGAAATATTTATAAATCATTTTACATACTTTACAATGTATATTGTACAATAAATGTTAGCTCTTATTATTATGAGGTGAAAGAAATTATTATTAAATAATATTAGGGAGATCCAGGAATTTTTCCCTCCTTCTTTCCTCATTCTTTACTGGGTCAAATCAACCTCTGAAGAATAGGGTTGATAATAAGATTGTATTTAATATTCTCCTCAATTTTATTCAGAGCCCACTCAATTGGGGAAGCTCATTGTGTTCTACTCAGATTCGGGAGGGGGGAAAATCCTTTTTCTAGACTTCCAGGGCTTGGGATCATCTGGGAGTAAGAGTGACATAATCAAAGTCATCTCCCCCCCAGCCCCACTTTAGAATAAGTCCACCTCTCATTATAATGCTCATTCTCTCATTAATTGTTAACTGGTCAGAGTTGATTGTAGAGAATACCCACTCTTCCAAGGGCATATAACCATCAAGAGGCCACCAGATAAGCATCAAGAGGTCACTATGATTCATCTTTTGGTTTATGAGAGACAGTCAAATGACCATCCTTTTTATTAATTATTTGCTAGCCATAATTAATAAAATTATAAATTACCCAGAAACTAAGTCTCTGGAGCTCTTTATATATCATAGAAGGCTAGTAGGGAAGGGAGAGTCAAGGATGATTCCAAAGTTGTGGACCTAAGTGGACAGCACGAAGGACTGGTTTCTTGTCAGATATAAGGAACACTGGGCTTCGAGGACTACTTCAGAATTTCACATGGTATACTCCTAATTGTATATACAACTGTATCTATGTATTTTTATGAATAAATGTGTTTATAAATAACAATGTATTTTTATGAGTAACATTTTTTAAAATGTTTCCCATCTCTATATTAACTCCTTAGAGATTGGTCCCTGACAAAGTATTTTGAATTCTGAAGGATTTCAGCAAATACTCTTGCCATCAACATATACTCTCTCAAACCTTCTCATCTCATTCTTGTCCCTTTTTGCCCTTAAATTCTCTCAAAGATCTTTGGAATGAAATGGAGGATTCCCTCTTGTTCTTTTGTGGCTTGAGAGGTTCCAGTGCACTATGATCCAGAAGATCAAGACAGTTACACATTTTGGGGTCTCATCCTCTTACTGGACTTTAAACACAGTAGGCAAACTTGAAACTTTGCAGAATCTAGCATAGTGCTTTACAAACAGCATGTGCTTAATAAATATTGAATGAATGAACAAAGATAGCTAACAATACAACGCAATATATGATTAATAACAAATGAGTAAGGGGCAGCTAGGTGGCACAGTGGCTAGAGCTCCAGTCCTGGAGTCAGGAGGACCTGAGTTCAAATCCAGCCTCAGACACTTACTATCTGTGTTACCCTGGACAAGTCACTTAACCCTCTGTTTCCTCATTTATAAAATGAGCTAGAGAAGGAAATGACAAACTACTGCAGTATCTTTATCAAGAAAACCCTAAATGGGATCACAAAGAGCCAGACGTGACTGAACAAACAATAAAGTACCTCAGAGTAGACATTCCTTCCACCAATACAGATAGCAGCCTGTATTTTATAACTTAGTAGATAAATAGTCTTCAAGAGTAGCTGTGGTTGAAAAAAAAATCATCAATTGGTAATGAACCTCTCTGAACTTAGCTAGTCCAGTCATTAGATAACAGTTAAACACATTCCATTTTGAGGACCATAACTCAAGTCTTTCTAGCTTAGGAGAACCCTCAAGGTCATGTCTTCCATCAGCATAGCCTTTGAGAATTCCAGGCCACCTCCAAGCCAGAATGAGGCTCACATCATGACTATGACTTTTGGAAAACTTCAGCAGAAGTTGAATTACTCGCTCACTAGACTTCACCACCATGTCTCATCCTAGAACTTCCTCTATTCCTCTGTTCCTCTATTCCTAGAACTCTATTCCTCTGGCTCCCATCTTCCACTGGTGAGTTCCTCCATTTGAGGAAAGAGATCAATCCAGTCATTCTCCATTTCTCCCCCACCTCTGCTTTTAACTCTCCCAACTTTGCCACCATGGTCCGTGTTGGTATCTGTTTTTCCCTCTTCTCCCTACTGTTTTCATCTCCCTCTTCTGTCTAATTTTCCCCCATTAACTCCTAGAGGGTAGGAACCTTTGTCTTTCCTTTTGCTTCTGTGTGTCTCTCCAGCACTTAACACAGTGCCTGGCACACAGTAAGTGCTTAATAAATGCTTGTTGCCTTCCTAACTGCCTCTTTTCCAAGCTAAACATTACTAACTTTGTCTGGAGGCAGCTAGATGGCTCAGTGGATAGAATACTGGGCTTGGAGTCAGGAAGACTGAATTCAAATCTGGCTTTAGACACTCAGCTGTGTGAACCTGGGCAAGTCACTTAGCCCTATTTAACTCAGTTCCCTCATCTGTAAAATGAGCTGGAGAAGGAAATGGTAAACCACTCTCTGGTATCTTTGCCAAGAAAACCCTGATCCTGTATGGGACCACAAAGAGTCAGACACAACTAAAACTATACTATGTAATCAGAACCTTGAAGGCTGTTCACAGCATCAGTCCTCTGGAAAACTGCTCCTGCATGGCTTTACATCTGACTACAGTATTTAAACAACTATTGACTATACTATCATCTACCCCACGTTTTTCTGACTTGACCACAAGAATATCATGATATCTGTGTTAAATGGCTGCTGAAATCCAGCTATGCTGTGTCTATAGTATTTCCTATAACTGCCTAAGTCTAATAACCCCAATGAAAAAGCAAAGGAAGCAAATTTGACATTATTTCTTATTAGTGAACCCATACTAGCACTCCTTCCTTTTCTGTTTACAAAGAGGCTTAGAGAGACAAATTTATTTTTGTTTCTTTTGGATAACAGTTATATTAGTTATGACAACAGTCCTAGAATAGTGGATGTCTTGAAAAGTTTGTTTGGATGTCTAGTAACTCACATATTACTAGAATTAATACCATTAGCAATAACAGTTGTACCACATCTTTGCATTTTACCTCCATTCTGAGAAACTCCATCTGCTTACCATTCTTAAGTCATTCATCCTCCCACTAATTATTTGGCCCTCTTAGGTACCTATGCTTATTTTAATCTAATTATCTCAAAATCTTTACCAATAAGTCATTATAGCTATTGTTACTCTCTCTAGGTACCTAAATACCTCTCTAAATACCTAGATGGGTAAAGTGGGTCCCTCTTGCTCTGGGTTCTCCATTGTTCAAACCTATCATACTTCCCACTGGTGATGTAATGTGCTATCCATACATGATGACCTTACTAATCATCTACCAGTCTGGGATTTCCACTGTTTCAGACATGCTCTTACCCTCATATACTTTGTGACCAAGTGTGCACGTTTACAAGTAGGCTGGATGGGTTTGGGGGGTGAGAAAAGCATATTGATTCTGTATTATTTTTTATTTATGTTATTTATTATTAATTTATTTTGTCCTGTAACTCTCTAAGTTATGGTTCCTTGTCTCTGAACTTAGTGCAGAAATTCAGCTGGTCTGTAATGAGCTAAGTTTAGAAATTCAGTTCTCTTGCTTATCACTGTTCTATTCTTGCTTCAAGGAATTCTGCTGTCCTTGAAGGATATGAGTGGATACCAGGGAGTCTGGATCAGTATCTTTACACCACCAAGCTATCCTTCAAGGATGTCTGGTTTGCTAGCCAAAGAAGTCTGATTTTGCAGGTAACTCAAACAATTAATCCTTCTTAGTATCAGGATAGAAGGAGGATATTGTTGCTAGCCCCTCATTCTCAACTTCCAACCAATCATATTGTTCCCACGCCTCAGCTATGTAACCAATCAGGTTGTTATTAACCCCATGATGTCACCTACTCTGTTCTGTCTTTGTTCTAACCTTATAAAAATGAGTTAAGTCTCAAGGTCTTTGGCATAAATCAAGACAATCCATTGATTCCTTTATTGTGTTTGTGCCCTGTTCATAAATTGTTACTTTGCTTGAAGAATACATGCCTCAGTCTACTTTTTTTTTTATTTCATTTGCAACAGGAGCATAGACTTCAGCTCATTTATCCATAAGGGGTCAATTGACTTTATCAGCATATTCCATTTATTTAACTAATTTAACCAACCATACACAGGGAAACCAATGATAGTTTAACTAATCATTCTTCATCTCCCCTAGTGTATGGAGAATGAACATCCTAGGGCACCTTCTGACACTGATCATGGACAACATAAGGAAACAGAAGCCTTCAGATCTAGTGTGTCCCCAGGTTAAAGGTGTGGCCCTGGAGCCTGGGCATCTGTTTTCCAGATGACTCTTTTGATGGGAAATATTAAAATAGTTATGTGATTGTATCTATTCCTCCTTCCAACCAGGAAAAAACATTAGGGTGGAACTGGAGGATAGCTCACTTCCCCTCAGCACCAACTCTGAGAGACATATCTTGAAGCCTGCTAGAGTCTAATGGAGAAAATAAAGCTGACTGAGGATGAGAAAAAATGAGTGTGAAAGAATACAAAGCATTGGAAGTACGACACTTGCTTGGAGATGGGATGAATAACTGAGATAAATTCCTAAATAAATATCTTGTCTAGTGCTAATTGTACTTTAAAAGCTGCCACCCGAGAACAGATAAAAGGATGGTGTATTTCATTAGTGGCTCCCCTTAATTCTATGGTATTTGCCAGCAAGCCCTATTAAAGTACCCTATAATTAAAGACCAGTTTTTTGTGTCCTATAATTTAGAGCATTATAAAAATATGTCCATAAGGAAAAAGAAACAAATGCCATTTTCATGAGGTCCTTTCGGATCATATATAGAGGAGTATTTTTTTCAAACTAAGCTATTATAGATACCCTTGCCAGCAGAATCAGTTAGTTTACACCAGTGATTTCTGTCCAACTAGAGAACACCAGTTACATTTTCATTATCACACAGTATCTCTGACAGAAAAATTAATCTGTTGTTCAACTACTCCAAGCACAACCTTTTTTTCCTCCTTTTTCTTTGCCTTTGCTCTGATGTTGTCCATTCTGCCATAGTTAAGTCAGCACAACAGCTCCCAGGCTTGTATCTCCTAGCACTGGGAATATCCACTACCTGTCTAGGATAGTTATTAGCCACATATTTTTCTGGACCACCTTATAAAATTAACAGTAATCATGTTCCTCACTGGCTTATAATGTGACACATATGACTATAGACTGATCTACAAATCCTCCCTGCTGCCATCCCAGATAATGAATGCCTCAGTCCTAGAAGTAAAAAAAGAGAAAATAACCCTCTTCTTTTTATAGCTTACACAGTATCCACAAATTTGCTGGTCTAGCAGTCAAGAAATGCAATCTACATGTTACTGAGACGAAAATTTCTTGGTGAAAGATGGCAGCTTTTTGTTGAATCATGTTTTCATGGTTGCATAGTTACATAGGGCTGGCTACCTCCCAGCAGACCCTTTGCTTGGGGGCATACAGATCTACACTCCACTAATAACTTATTGCTGGACTATTTGGGGACATGGTTTGTTTGCTTCATTCTCTAAGCAGCCCAACTGAGTCATGCACTAAGAAGGGTAAATAATGCAAATGCTTCAATCCAGCAAACATTTTTAAGAGTCTGTGGTGTGCAAAGCACTTATAATACAAAGAACTTATATTCTATGAGGGGGAATACGATATTTATACAAGTAGGTAAATAAAATCTAATTTTAGGACAGAGTACTAATAACTATTGGTCTAGGAAATGTTTAGTGAAGCTGGTGAAGAAGCTGTCCAAAAGGTCACTAACCAGTGACAGTTGTTAGAAAGTGTCAGGAGAGTGGTCCACTGATAAAGAGGACATCTTGAGAGTATCAAGGATTTATTTCTTTTGTACTGCTAGGGATTTGTTCTTCAATGCTCACGAATTTATATATGTGTATATAACCTGGGTCCCACTCTCAGTCTGGGCCCCTAGTTAGGGTCTAGGTATGTCATGGTTCAGCATCATCTCCAAACCCCCTACCAGCGCTTCTACTTTTACTAGTCAGCCAGAGTATGCACTAACTTCACAATAATAGAATCATTGTGAAATAATGTCATGAAATAGCATAACAGCAACAGAACATTTCTCCCAGCCCTCACCCCCAACAAATCTTGAGTTCATTCTGTCACAAGTATGCATGCTTGTGAGGAAAGAACAGGCCTTCATTCTTATGTATGGAGCAAATGCACTTGGAGAACACATAATGGTAGGATATCCGTATGAAGGGAAAGACACACAGGGGAAAGCCTATGACCAGGATACACATATGGAAGGATAACTTGGACTGCTATATTCTGTTGATGCCATTGAGCTATATCCTACCAGGAAGGAAGGAAGGAAATGAGCATTTATTAAGCACTTACTATGTGCCTGGCACTATGCAAAATGCTTTACAAGTATTACCTCACTTGTTCCTCATGACAATCCTGGGAGGCAGGTGCTACTATTATCCCCATTTTACAGTTAAGGAAACTAACGCAGACAAAGGTTAAGTGGCTTTCCCAGGGACACACAGCTAGTAAGGGTCTGAGACCTAATTTGTACTCAGGTTTTTCTGACTCCATTTCCAGTGTTCTATCCAATGGACCACTCGGCCACCTAACAGAGATTGTTCTCCGCTACTACCTAATAGGCATTGCCTCTCAGCTCCTTCTCATTGGGTATCACATTATCCTCTAGCTAGTCTTCAACTATTCAGCTGTCTTCAGGGTCACCTGAATTAATAGTAATACATACAAGGACTGTGTGTGTGTGTGTGTGTGTGTGTGTGTGTAATGCACTATCTAACATCTACTAGGAATTCTGTGTTTAACAAATTTTTCCCCTGCAGGGAGGATCATATCTCTGTTAACAATTTCTTTCAGCCATCTTCACCATCCATAAAGAATGTTGTGGTTAAAAAGCCTCTCTCTCGTAGCAGAGGGTTAGAGCTCTTTCAGATTTCTCTTTCACTGGGCTAGTGTACTTTGGCGATTTTCTCCAGCTGAGGTTATCTTAGGAGTAGCTAGGTAGGACAGTGGATAGAGTCAGAAACACTTTAGTTCAAATCCAGCCTCAGGAGTCACACCGAGTCAAGCTTGACTGAAAACTACTAAAACAATAACAACACTGTTTTCCTTCTAATAGTGGTGCTGTGATTAGTAAACCTCTCTGCTTAGAGCAGAGCTACAGCTCTTGTTTGGTTCTTTAACTCAACAGCTTTGGAACTTTCTTCATTTCATCTCAGTCAATTGTCTCAACAAAAAGCCACAAAATTCTTTCCACCCCTATCCCCACCTGGAGGCCCAGGCTAAGTTCAGATCTGCTTTTTGAACTTTTCTTAGAACTCTTCTGTTTAAATGTTTTCTAAACTCTTTTATTTTGATCTTTTTTGTTAGCTACCTTCTTTTCCATTGTTTCCACACACCCCCTCATGTCCTTGATTCAACTGCTATCTAACCTATAGTCAGAAATCCATTTTAGCTCTAAGGTATTATCATAACATCCCTGGCTAGTCAAATATCCCCAGGACCCTACCTCCTAAAATGGAAAAGGAACTGAGTAATGATGATGAGGAAACTTTTAATATCCCATGCTCCTCTGCTTCATGCAAGTAGCAATAGCTATATTAGCTAGAAATGTCTGGAAAGACCATTGATCTTTGTCCTATTTCTCCTTAGTAATACATCAGAGCTTGGTCTGTCCCATGTCTTAAATCCACAGCCAGTACTTTTACGATTTATATAGTGCTTTCCTGACAGCAACCCTGTAAGGGAGATATCATTATCCCCATTTTACAGATGAAAGAACTAAGATAGTGCGGTTAAATGGTTTAGCTGAAGACACATGCTGAGTAAATGTTAAAGCTAGGATTCAAACTCCCTCTGGGGGCTGGATTAGGGCTGTAAATGGATAGCTTTGAGAGATGATATCTAGAGAAGAATAAAAGGAAGAAAGAAGAGAATGAGCACTAAGAAGATCAAAGCTGAAGAGGGACTCCTGTATCTGTCGGTCCCAGTTTAAGCAAACCCAATATGCCAAAATCCAAATTGATATTATAGGCAGTTTAAGGAAAATTATTCACAACACAAGAAGAGAGTTTGTTCACAAAAACATTCACATTATGGTTCCTTCTTAATAAGCACCTCGGCCCTAGGTAATTTACATTTTGCTTGATTCTTTAAAATTCAATTTATATGCAACTTGAGAGGACATCTAATAACATAAAGCTAGATATGTAGGGAATAGAGGCTAGACATGTGATGAGGCTCTGGCAGACTTGTGGTTTACAAGCAGACAAGTTTGGACTGGGCAGAATGCATTTGGGCATTTTCTCAGTAATCTATAGTACAGTTCGAACCTTTCCTGGAAAACTTAGAAGGACAAAAAAGCAACTCCAAGTTCCATTACTAATATTCCCTTCTCATGATATCATACAGACTTCCATTATCTGCCATAATGAAAAGTTGCCCAACATTGCTGAACTACTATAGAACTTGAGGATTCTTCTGTCCAAAGGGATCTAGAGAGCATTCCTTCCAACAGTATTTGTCGTCCCTATGAGGGAACCAGGAAGGGAAATGACTTGCTCACAATCACACAGCTAGGATTAGGATTAGGACCAAGGCCTTCTGACTCCCAATCCAGGGATTTTTCTATAGGGCACACTGCCTCCCCTGATTTGTCTTGGCTAAGAATGGGAGAAGTAGAAATGTAGAGAATGTTGCTGGTTATCATCGGGAGACATGGCTAGCCTGCCTCCTAAAATGGAAAAGGAACTGAACAATAATGAGAAGGAAAATTTTCATATCCCATGCTCCTCTACTCTATGCAAATACAACAGCTATATCAGCTAGAAATGTCTGGAAAGACCATTGATCTTTGTCCTATAAGTCTGATATGAATCTGAATGGGGTGAAGCTATCTGGAAAGATGGATAACAATGAGAGGAAGGGAAAAGTCAGAGATACAGATAGAAAGATAGGATATACACATAGAGAGTCTCTGATATACACATAGAGAGAAAGATATAAAATGTTATATTCTCTTAAATGTCAAGGACCTTAATTTGCTTTGTGAAGCACCGAGTATTACATACAAACAAACCTTTCATAATGCTATTTCTCTTTTTTAATGATGAGATACTCTGATCAATCAATCAACCAACAAGCACTTAATAATTACTTACTATGTTCCAGATGCTGCACTAGAAGCTGAAGAATACAAGGAAAAACTGAAATATTCCCTGTCCTCAAGAAGTTTTTAATCTATTCTAAAAACAACAGGCACACAGATAAGTAAGACTTTAAAATATAGTAAGTCATTTCAGGGGCTACTAGCAACTGGAAGATCAGGAAAGGCCTCATTTAAGGAGCTGGGCCTTGAGATGAGATTTTAAGGAAGCTGATTTAAGAGGTAGAAGTAAGGAGGGAGTACAGGAGTCTGTGCAAAGGCCAGGGAGAGAAGATGGAATGTTGTTTATGGGGAACAGCAGGCAGGCCAGTTTGACTGGAATGTAGAATGTGTGAAGGAGTGTCACATATAATTAGCCTGGAAAGGTAAGTTGAATTCAGGTTGTAAAGAACTTTAAATTCCTAATAGAAGCACTTATATCTTCTTCTAGAGGCAATAAAGAATTATGGCGACTTTTTGAGCTAGAGAGTGACATGGCTAGAACTGTGTCCTGGCAATGTCTCATCAGTGGCTATGTGAAGGATGGAATGGAAAGGTCAGAGATGTGAGGGAGGGAGATGAATTAGGAGGCTGTTGCAATAATTCGATCTGATCTGAGATAGTGGAGGGTGAGCAGAGAGAAAGGGACAGATGTAAAAGAAGCATTGAAAGCAGAATTAAAGTGGGCAATCTTGGGATTCTGTGGGCTTAGGCAACTTAGTGAATGTAGGAAGGGAGAGTGAAGGGGGATATATGACTCTAAGGTTACAAAACTGGGTGAGTGGGAGGATGAGAAAATGTAAAGTTAGGGAAAGGGACAGTTTGGGAGGAAAGAAAAGGAGTTTTCTTTTGGACATGAGAATGAAAAATAGATTTAAGAGGAGAGAAGCACCAGAAGAAATGGAAAGACAGAAGATAGGGGACGGGGAGAGACATCTAGTTCTAAAGGCAGTGGGTGATAAGGAATTGGGCAGCTAGGTGGCTCAGTGGATAGAGTGCCTCAGGCCTGAAGTCAGGAAGATTCACCTTAATGAGTTAAAATCTGGCCTCAGACAGTTACTAGTGACCCTGGGCAATTCACTTCACCTTGTTTACCTCAGTTTCTTCATTGGTAAAATAAGCTGTAGAAGGAAATAGCAAATCACTCCAGTATCTCTGCCAAGAAAACCTCAAATGGGGTCATGACGAGTTAGATATGACTAAAAAAATATGACTGAACAGCTTATGAGAAAATGGAGCTCAGGAGTGATTCCAAGTCTGTATATAGAGACCTGGGAGTCATCTGCAAAGTGATGATAGTGGAACCCTGGAAGTTGATGAGGTCACCCAGGAAGAAGGTATCAGGGGAGAGCCCAGGACAGAGCCCTGGGACCTATCCAAAGTTAGGAGACAGGACATGGATCATGACAGAGGAGTGACCAGAGATGTAGGAGGAGAACCAAGAGAGAGCAGCAGCATGAAATCTTAGAGAAGGGAAACTGCCCAAGAGAAGGGTAAACAGCATCAGATACTGAGAGGTCAAGAAGAATGAGGTCTGAGAACAGGCCAATGGATTAAACAACTAAGAGATCACAGGTAACTTTGGAGAGAGTATTTGCTATGGAGTGATGAAGCCAGCGACCAGATTGCAAGGGTTTGAAAATGAGGGGAGAGGAGGTGGAGAATGCAGGTAACTTTTTCTAGAAGTTGGCTGTCATGGTTTCAGGGCATGGAAGGATGAACCAAGGCTTTTAGGAGGAGATGTCTGTAAGCAGCAGTGATGGAGTGAGATGACAGAGACTCATGATTAGAAGTAGGGGAATTTTGATCATGGAGACAATCTATTAGAGGAGACAGGACAGGGTGGGATCAAATGGGCTTTGGCAAGGAGAAGGTTCGTTTTTTTCATCAGAGAATGGAATAAAGGAGAGAATTAGGAGTGATGACGAGAGGTTTTGAGACATAGAGTAGGGAAGAAGAGGGAGCTGAAGGGTTTCTATTATCACCCAAATAGGAGGAAGGTCCTTTGTTGAGAAGGAGTTATGAGAGACTTAAGAAGAGAAGAGATGGTTTGGAAAAGCTGCTGGAGGAGATGGGATAGACAGTTAAATAGGGATGGTTAAAGGATTTCTTTGCTTTTTCGAGGACCCATTTGAAAGAAATAGCATAAATTAAGAATGTACCAAATCAGTTCAGTTGTTTGACTATTTCCAGCAAGGTTCACGAGGAGGAGCGGAGAAAGATGATGGGGGTAGTTCAGGACTGAGGTTTGGTAAGAGTCAAAGGGGGATGGGGCAGTGAGTAAAGCCAGCCCTAGAGTCAGGAGGATCCAAGTTCTGTTCTGGCCTCGGACACTTAAAACCCACACAAAAAAACTAGCCATGTAACCTTGGGCAAGTTACTTAACCCCAATTGCCCTCCAAAAAGAAAAAAAAGTCAAAGGGGGAAAGGATTAGGAGGAGAAGACAATACAGAATTGAAATGGTTAACATAGGGTCAAGATTGGGAAGGGAGAATCTTGAACCATGACAGAAATGACAGTGTGGGAAAACATTGCGGGGCTGATGCTTTGGAGGTGACAATGAGAATGAAAAGTAAATTTAAGAGCAAAGAAGTAATGGGAGAAAT
>NW_027187342.1:8865379-8908825 GCF_028583685.1 Petaurus breviceps papuanus | reverse complement strand
CAGGGAACATATCTTCCTGATAACCGGAACTGGGTTCTGATCATGAAGGAGATTGTTTCACAGCAGAATTTTTCAAGCCTCCTAAAATAAAGTCCTTGGATATTCTCATAGAAAACCAAAGAAACCATGTGCAGTTTTCCTTTCCCTTCATCCTCTATATCCAATCAATCATAATTTTTTGTCCCCTTAAACTCCTTGAGGACAGGGACCATTTTGCTTTGGTATCCTCAGTTCCTAGGACAGTACCTGGCACACAAAAGGAGCTTAATAAATGTTTGTTGATTGTTTGTTTCATGATCAGAACCCAGTTCCGGTTATCAGGAAGATATGTTCCCTGGGATTTTTATAATCAGGGCAACCAAGGTATCCCAGCAGTCCTTGGATTCTTCAGGGGGTAGTGAAAGAGTGTGTGGGAGCAGATGGGAGGTAGAGATAAGACAGGGCACAAGATGAGGGTATTTTGAAGCTAGAGAGTGGGGTCTTGGTAAAGGTACTGATCGGGATCCAAAATCTGATCTTGGACCTTTGCGTGAACATTTTGCTTTGAGACCTCAGGCTAGCTAAAGGCCTCTTTGTTAAAATTTTCCCATGTATAAAACAGGGATGACAGGAAGGATATTAGCCTACTACTCCATGCTGCTACTCTGAGAATTAGTCCATGTTTTAAAGCTGCTTTATGTAAAGAGCTTAATTTTATTAAAAATACCTCTTTGGCTCATAGAATACACACCCACAAATCCAAACTCTGCCTCATTTAATCCCTCAAAATGTGCAACAAATAAAATTAACACCTTGAAATGAGCTTGCTTCCAGTTCCAGGAGCAGCCTTCTCTCCCTACCCCACCCTCCCCACTAGCCTTTACAATCTGATTACAGAGTGGATGGGACCCATTCCAACCAGGAGTTTGACAGCCTGCCACAGGAATCATCAAATGAAGGGCGCAGTTTGAGAGGAACTAACCGGGAAGTTAAATGAGCTTTAATTCAATTTCCTCCAAACGAAGGATTCCATAAGTTTGCATCCAAGTGAGAACTCCTGGGGCTCATTCCTCGTTCCTCTTGTTGCAGAGTTGGCCTCGGAGCCAAGAGCTGAGCTCTTATTGGAATTGAATGGCCTGGGTCACAGCTCAGTTAAGATGAACTGGAAATATTGGAAGCCAACCTGTCAGGCAGCTTAGCCAGCCAGGTACCTAGAGAACAGTACACTCTCCCTGTGTTCTTTGAGCAATTCTGGTTTGTCCTAGGGTCAGATCCAGAAAAAACACTCCAGAAAATGGCCAGATACAAACTTTAAGCCTTGGTTACTTCTAAGAACAGGAGGACATCTCCTGCTGCTCATAGCAGTTCTCAAGGGCTGGTCCCAATCAGGAGAAATTTGTTTTTGGCCTTCTCCATCTCACTTCTTGCAATCAGAAGGAAGGCTGCCTCCTCCTCTCCTCCTCTCTTGCTTCTAGCTACCAGTCAAAAATATTGCCCCATTGCCTCTAATGTCCTAAATGATGAGTTTTATAGTGTTATACCTTTTTTCAGGAGTATTCACATTTTAAGAAAGAATTCTCTGAAGAAATGAAATTTGCCCATAGCCAAAAATGTGAACCTCACAATGGTAGCATTGGGCCAATAGAGGAGCAATATTTGATGAATAGACTTATAGACTCACAGAATCATAGCTAGTGGGGGAAATCGATATTTCTGTAATCAACTGATCAATATAAAATCCCTCTCCATAAAATGTTAGGGCTGGAAGGGACCTAAGAGATCAGCTGGTCCAACCTTCTCCTTCTACAGAACCCAAGATAAATAAGTGAAATGACTTGCTAAAGGCATAAGGTGATTCAATACTAGAACGCAGGACTATGAGAACCAGTCCTATATGCTCAATCTTTCTAACATCTTTCTGGACATCTTCACCTTGAAATCTTGGGGGAATCTCAAACTTGACACATCCAAGAAATGAAACATTACCTTCTCTCTAAACAGATTCCCCCCCTAAAATTTCCCCTTTCCATTTAGAATACCACTGTCCTCCCAGTCCTAGGTTCCTCCATTAATTCTTCCCACTTAACGCACCTCCCCACTCCCATATCCAACTACTTGCCAAATCTTGATGTTTCCACCTCCATAACATCTCTTCCATGCAGCTAAATCACCTTCTCCAAGAAGCCTTTCTCAGTCAGTCCCCCTTAATGCTAGTGCCCCCCGCCGTGATCACCTTCTATTTATCCTGCCTAGATCTTATTTATACAGTTATTTCTATTTTGTTTTCCCAATTGGATTGTTTTTCTTAGTATCCCTAGGACTTAGCATCGTGACTGGTGCACAGTAGGTGTTTAATCAGTGCTTGTTGACTTTGGCAAAGACTACTTGCCACAAACAGTCAGCACCTAAGTTCTGGCCTCATTGCTTCTTGCCTGAATTATTATAGTCTCTTAATAGGTTTCCCTGTTTCCAGTATCTCCCCTCTCCAATTCCTCTTCTACAAAGCTGTCAAAATAGGCACAGCCACTCCTCTGCTCAAAAACTTTCATTTCTTCCCTAAGTTTTTGCTCCTAGGGTGAAATAAAAAACCTTCCTTGGCATCTCTCTTAGTATGGCATCTAGAGACCACCATATTCTGGCTCCAATCTACCTTTCTAGTCTTATTTCCTATTACTCTTCTTTGAGAACTCTCAATTCAAGCCACAGTGAAAGGCATCTTTCTCCTTTTACAGATGAGGAAACTGAGGCAAACAGAGGTTAAATTACCTGCCCAGGATAACACATCTAGTAAGTGTCTGAGGTCAAATTTGAACTCAAGTCTTTCTGACTCCAGGCCCAGCACTCTGTGCACTGTTGCGCCACCTAGCTGTTTAGGACACGGCAAACACTTAACAAATATTTGTTGAATTGGCTTTCCATGGTGTCTCATACATAGTCTCCTGAAATCATGCCATTTGAAACTTACTTTCTCTGATAAAAGGCCATCCCCCAACAGAGGGTTCAAAGCAAACCAAGAAGCGAGGGGATCCAGTGATAACAAGTCAATCAGAATATATGAGCTGAAGGTCTATTAAATGCAAGGCTCTGACCTGGAGGATATGGATGGACAGTGCAAATGAAGCCTAAGAAATGTAACCCTTGCCTTGGAGCTCTTTATAGGAGGCAAGGCACAGACCTAAAAGGGAGCTAACACTGAAACACAATGTTCATTAAAGGTTAACTGAACGGCTGACCACTAATGGGTGAGCTAGCAATGTGGAGACGACCACAACCGAAAGGGAAAGCTCCCTTTCCAAAGCTTCTCCAAAGCTCCCTTTGGAGGAACGCAGACCTGAGCAGCGCCTTCAAGGCTGGGTGAGGATTTGACAGGCAGGAAGTTTAATGACATTCCAGGAAGGGAATCAATGCTGTTCCAAAGCAAAGGTTCAGAGAATTTATGAGGTTTTGGGTGGAAACTGTGACTCAATCAACCTACCTAGAGAGAGAATTTGCGTAAGGAAAGTAGTAATATGTAGGTCTGGAAAAGGCCCTGGGACCTGTGTTATAGATGGAGCCCTTGGCTCAGGGTCAGGAATGCCTATTTTGTTTTTTTTTTAATCATGCCTCTGACACTAGCTATGTGAGCACAGGCAAGTCACTGACTGAACCTCTCTGGTCTCATCTGTAAAATCGCAATAGTGATACCCAAAGGACTGACAGGTTCAAATGATACAATAAGGCACTTTGCCACTTTTCAGCACATTGATAAAAGTATTAAAAAATAATAAAAATAAGCCTCCAGGTCTTCAAAATTTCTTTTACCTCATCGAGGTTCATCATGGTGGGAGTATACTTCACAGGAAACCTTAAAGTTCTATATAAATACCAGATATTGAACTGTCACTATTATCTTAGAGGGTTTGGATGTCAGGCTAAGGCATTCAGCCTTTTACTCTATAGGCAGCAGGAAACTATCTAAGGTTTAGGAAGAGTGTAAACAATGATTCCATGGTCTTTTTAGGAAGAGCAATCTGGTGGAAGAGATTCAATACAAAAAATATTTATCAAGTACCTGTTATATGCAAGACATTGTGCTGGGTGCTAAGGATACAAAGATGAAAATGAAATCATCCCAGCCCTCAAGGGGCTTACATTCCAATACAGATACATCACAGATAAAATTGCTGCCAGTCATGTTCTACTCTTCATAACCCCATTTTGGGGTTTTCTTAGCAAAAGCACTGGTGTGGTTTGCCATGTCCTTTTCCAACTCATTTTGAAGATGAGAAACTGAGGCAAACAGGATTAAGTGACTTGCCCAGGGTCACATAACTAGTAAATGTCTGAGGCTAGATTTGAACTTAGGAAGATGATTCAGGCCCAGTAATCTGTTCACTATGGCGCCATCTAGCTTCCCCATAGATTAAAAAGGAGTTCTTAACCTCCTTTGTCATAGCCCCTAGACATACCTACCGTGTTTCCCCAATAATAAGACACTGTCTTATTATTTTTTTTGGACAGAAAAACACCAGAGGGCTTATTTTCAGGGGAGGGCTTATTTTAATGAACATTGACAGCAATTTTAATAAACAGATAAATGTGAACAAAAAAATGTAACTTTATTCAATAATGAATTCAATAAAGAACAGGATGACGCGCTCACTGCTGCAGCTCTGATTGGATGCAGCTCGGAGCGCGGCGTGCATTTCACAGGGGAGGGGAGTGACGGTGCATACAGAGGGTACCGTAATGTAGCGTGTAGTGCAGGGGATCACCTTCACTACAGTAGCAATCTCAATAGGGCTTATTTTCGGGGGAGGGCTTATTTTAGAGGAATCTTACACAGTAAGGGGAGGGCTTATTTTCGGGATAGGTCTTATTATCGGGGGAACACGGTATTTGTTTCTTAGTTTTGCCTTTCTTTAGACCTCATTCTGAAAATGACTACTTAATGGGGAATCAGTTCTGAGCCACGTCTAGGGATATGTTTAGAATCATAATCTTGTACCTTTCCCACTGGCATTGAAGATTTGATCTTCCTGGACCCATTGCTATTACAGCTTCTTCTAGGAATGGAAGGGCTATGCAGCTTATCTTGACAGCTAAAGGTCTACATTCTACAGCAACAGCATTTCTGTTTGGGGCTAGGTCTACATGCAGAGGAGTTATGAGTAATTCAGACCAAGATAGCCACTATGGCCTTAGTTACCTGGATATTTTAAGCCCAACACCATCTTGACTCAGCAGTCAGATGAGTGAACATTATAGTTGAGCTATCATGCATCACTTGTACATGAGACCCAGGTTGCATTCACGTTCTATCTAGAGTATACATGCTTTTGTGGAATGGGAGGTTACATGACATCAAGGTGGCATTATTTGTTTTATTTTCATTTGCTTGGATTTAGACAAGCATATTGATGTTTCCAAGGCAACACGAGTTTGGGAAGTAGGACAGAAAATTTCCTGTGCAAACACAGAACAGAAGATAAGACCACACAAGTTCATATCAAAAGCCATCTAGATTGTACTGTATTAGGGAAGAGTTTGAAATGGTCATTCCTAAAGTCTGGCTTTCCACACATTTACTAGAACCCCTGCACTAGGACCAGTGCACTCTGGGGTCTGAATAAGACCAATGCATAGATCCAGTATAGTAGAGTGGTCTATAGGGTCAAAGGACAAGTGATGGGAGCTTTCAATTATGTGGACATTGGCTGAAGCTCACCATTTCTGTGATAAGAGCAGCCAAGAATTTCTTGATTTGCCTCAATGACAGTTTCAGTCTTCAAAAGGCAGAGGAACCAACATGAAGGAAATTCTATTTTGGGTTCAGTTCTTATCAACAAGGAATAAAATGATTGCTGGAATCAAATGGACTTTAGGGGCAAGTGGCCAATTCATCTTAGACTTTGTAATAGGAGAGAAGAAAGCCAAGCCTCCTCTGATATGTACCCTGAGTTTCAGGACAGTTTCAATTGGATTTGATGGACTCAAATGAAGAATAGGTAAAATTCCATGAATCAATATTCTTCAGAAGTCACCCCCTAGGAGGGAGAGGCAGTTTCTAAAAATGAATTTCTAAACCCAAAGAAAAACAAGTCTAATGAGGAGAAAACAAGATGGTTGTCTGAAAAAAAAATAATGTGGATGCCCAGAATACTCCCGGACCAGTTTAGATTAAGTAGATGGCTCAATGCATAAAGGGCTGGATTTGGAGCCAAGAAGATGTGAGTTGGAACTCTGCCTCAGATCCTTATAAGCTATGTGACCTTGGGGAAATTGACCTCTCTCAGTCTCGATTGGCTTATCTGTAAAATGGGGCTCAAAATAGCCCCTCCCTCACAGGGTTGTTGTAAGGATCAAAGGAGATAGCCTATGCAAAACACTTTATAAACCTTATAGAACTATAAAAATGTTAGCTCTAATTGGATATTTTTAAAAAATAGGTTTAGGGGAGGCTAGGTGGTATAGTGAATAGAGCACGAGCCCTGGAGTCAGGAGGACCTGCGTTCAAATCCGGCCTCAGACACTTAACACTTACTAGCTCCGTGACCTTGGGCAAGTCACTTAACCCCAATTGCTCTGCCTTCCCCCCTCCAAAAAGACCAAAAAATTTAAAAAAAAATAAAAAATAGGTTTAGAAAATGGAAGCAAGGGTGGTTGCAAAGGATCACATAGTATCATACTAGTATCAGGAGGGCTAACTCTCAATGAACTGAAGTTGGCAAGGAAAACAAAAATTAAACAAAAAAAGGTTTCTTTGTTGTTATTTTTCTTAATGAGGAAAAGTATAGAGTAGAATGAGCAGGTGTAGATGGCTGCAGTCGGAATCATTAGAAGAAACTTTGATGTTGATGAGATCACAGAAACACAAGTTTTTTAATACAAAATTGATAGATCAGGGAAATGGTCTGTAGAAAGGAAGGAAACAAGCATTTATTAAGTATCTGCTGTATACCAGGTACTGTGCTAAGCACTTTACAAGTATTATCTCATTTGATCCTCTCAACAATGAGGTGGGTGCTGTTATTCCCATTTAACAGTTGAAGACACTGAGGCAGACAGAAGTTTAAAGGCTTGCCCTCGGTCATACAGTTAGTCTCTGAGGTCAAATTTGAACTCAGGTCTTTCTGATACCAGATCTAGTGTTCTATCCATTGTGATGCCCAGCTGCTTAATCGATAGAGTTAACCAAGATGTTGGCAAAACATTTGATAAAGTATTTCATGATATTCTAGTGGACAAGATAAAGAAGAATGGGTTAGAGTATAGTCCAGTTAATTAGATTTGACCCAGGTTGAATGGCTGGTCCCAAAGAATAACCATCAATGATTTGATGTCGCCTTGGGAGGAGGGTTCCAATAGAATGCCCCGGGGATTTGTGCTTGGTCCTGTGTGTTTAACTTTTGGTTTAGGTTTGGGTTTTTGGGTTGTTGGAGTGTTTTTTGTTGTTGTTTTTTTGTTTGTTTTTGAGACTGTCTCCCTGTCTCACAAATGATGGACCCCTTATGGGCCCAAACCCACTACTGACTGGTACACAAGCTATGACCCATTTTGACCCTGACCAGGGCTGGGTTTTTTTTTTCAGGAAGCCAAGTGGCACCCCATTCCTGGGGGCCTCATTGATGCTAGTCTCACTATGGACACCCAACTGGTTTTCATATTGCAGCTCTGAACTCCAGAATTCAAGTGACCTGCCAGCCTTCGCCTCCCCTGGTAGTAGGAATTAGAGGAGTATGGCACTACACCTGGCTATTTAATATTATTAACAATGACTTTGATAAGGACATAAATGACATGCTTATCAATATTATGGATGACACAACATAGAGAGGGATAGCTAACATATTGGATAACCGAGTTAAAATTCAAAAGACTAGAACCCTTGTCCAAGCTGAACGAGATGATGTTTAATAGGGCTAAATGTAAAGCCTTGCAGTTCAATTAAAAAATCACCTTTCCAGTTATAAGATGGTTCAATCACTGCTAGACTGCAGTACTTCTGAAAATGGGGATTTTACAGTACCACAAGTTCAACATGAGTCAACAGTTTTTTTTCTTTTATTTTGTTACTGAGCTGTTTCAGTCTCATCCCACTCTTCTTGAACCCATTTGGGATTTTCCTGGCGAAGATACTGGAGTGGTTTTGCCATTTCCTTCTCCAGCTCATTTTTACAGATGAGGAAATTGAGGCAAACAGAGTTAAGTGACTTGCCCAAGGTCACATAGCTAGTAAGTGTCTGAGGCCAGATTTGAACTCATTAAGAGGAGTCTTCCTGACTCTAGGCCCAGCACTTTATCCACTACTCCACCTAGTTGCTTAGGGTAATATTACAGCAGCTAAAAAGCTCACAGGAAAGGAAATAAACTTTTCTATTTCACCCAGCATGTGCCAGACCTGGAGCTAGAGAGGGTAGGATCCCTAGTAGAGTGGGTCATGGGATCCCATTTCACACAACCAAAGATCATGGGATCTTCATTTGCATGGAGAAAGGCATAACTTCCAGAAATAAGGATGTGACTGTCCCGCTCTCCTCTGAGACACCACATCTAGAAATCTGTCTCATTTCTGGACACCACATTTTAGGAAGAACATGGCAAACTGCAGTGTTTGGAGGAGGGCTGCCACAATGGTGAAGAGCCATTCATGCCCTATGAGGATTAGTTGAAACAACTGATATTTAGCCTGTTGAAGAAAAGATTTGTCAGGGGCAGCTAGGTGGCTCAGTGGACAAAGCACTGGTCCTGGAGTCAGGAGGATCTGAGTTCAAATCTGGTCTCAGATACTTACTAGCTATGTGACCCTGGGCAAGACATTCAAACCCATTGCCGCCAAAAAGAAAATATTTGTTGGGGGCAAAGGGGAGAGACTCTATCTCCAAGTATTCCAGGTGCTGTCAGGTAGAAAAGAGATTAGATTTGTACTTCTTGACCCCAGAGGGCAGAGCCAGGAACAATGGATGGAAGTTGCAAAGAGACAAATTTAGGTTTGATATCAGGAAAAAAAAAGTTCTATCCTTCTAAGTAGAGGTATTTGAAAGGGGAATGGGGCAGCTATAAGGCATAGTAGATAGAGAGCCAGTTAAGGAGTCAGGAAGACTCACCTTAATGGGTTCAAATCCAGCCTCAGACACTTACTTTGTGACCCTAGGCAAGTCACTTTACACTTTTTGCCTCAGTTTCCTCATCTGTAAAAATTAACTGGAGAAGAAAATGGCAAACCACTCCAGTATCTTTGCCAAGAAAACCCCAAATGGAGTCACAAAGAGTCAAATGTGACTGAAAAATAACTGAACAACCAAAGGGGAATGGATAGCAGATAGTTCCCCTTCACCAGAGGTCTACAAGCAAAGATTGGATGACCACTGGTCAGGAAAGTTGTAGAGGGGCCTCTTGTTCATCTAAGGGTTAAATAAGAGAACCACCAAGGTCCCTTCCAACTCTGTGAGTCTGTGACTCAGGTTCAAATTCTGGCCATCACTTACTGACTATATGACCTCAGACAAATCATTTCTCTGGAATGGGCTTCACGTTCCCCATATGTAAAGCCAGGGGGTTGAACTTACTGATCTCTAAGGTTTCTTCTAGTTTTTATATGCCATGATCCTTTTGACTTAACAAGGGGGAGGAGATTATGATTTACAGGATGGTTTTAATACCATTCAATCCTTCTCTCTCTTCTTTCTCTCTTCTTTGCCCAATGATGCAGAGGAAAAGAGGGTGAGGAAATTACTTAAAGTGGTAATAACTTTTGACTGATCTTATCTATTGAAATTATTTTTGTTCAGTCATTTCAATTATGTCTGACTCTTCATGATTCCAACCAGGGTTTTCTTGGCAAAGATACTGGAGGAGTTTGTCATTTCCTTCTCAAGCTCAATTTACAGATGAGGAAACTGAGGCAAACAGGGTTAAGTGACTTGTCCAGGGTCACACAGCTAGTGAGTGTCTGATGCTGGATTTGAATTAAGGAAGATGAGTCTTCCTGACTGTTGGACCCAAACTCCATCCACTATATTTCCTAGCTGTGCTATCTATTGATATTACCTCACAGTAAACAGAGTAATGAATCATAAATTTTCTCATTTTTAATGACTTCTGTTCAGTTTGGTCCAAGCAGTATGGCTAAATTCAGCCTTGGAGCTTAGCCTGTAATATAAATATGTATTCATTCAAATTATAAACCTGTGTGTTTAATAAAGGGAGAAAATGAGTGACTTCCAGACAATGGCATGGTAGATGATTAAAAATAGGGAGCAGTGTTTTTCCTCAGGAGATTACATTTGGTTTTAATGTTGTTAACTGCCCCAGATGTGATGTAAACATTTTAAAATGACATATAATTACAATTCCCATGTGGTGGCTGCTTTGATAGAACTCACTATGACATTTCTAAAGTTGAAAATGTTTTCTAAATCTATGTCACATATACACTGAAGCCAATGGAAAGGGAAGGCATTACAGTTTAATGGATAAAGGAGAGATGCACTGTAAGCCCAGGTCTACTGCTACCTAGCTAGGTGACCTCAAGAAAATCACAAGACCTCTCTGGACCCCATTCTCCTCATCTATAAAATCATAAGTTGAAGTAAATGAGCTTGAAGACCTGTTCCAGCTATACAATTTCACAATTCACTGTGTTGCTTTAGTCTAACATACAATTCATGGGGAGAATTATTACCACAGGCTAGAAGGCCAGACTTGGAATCAAGAGGGCCTGAGTTCAAATCCTACTTCTGACACAAACTGTGTGACCCCAGGCTAATCATGTTCCTTCTCATCATCTGTAGGCAATTCCTTAAGTCCACAAGTTATGGATGAGCTGAAAATCTGCACTTGTGGAAAGGATTTCCACCACAGAACAAAAAGAGGTGACTAAAAACACATTAATAGCTACCAACCCAAATGTCAGGCAGCTAGGTGGCACAGGGAATAGAATGCAGGGCCTAGAGTCAAGAAAACTCATCTTCCTGAGTTCAAATCTGGTCTCAGACATTTACTACCTGTGTGACCCTGAGCAAGTCACTTAACCCTGTTTGCCTCAGTTTCCTTATGTGTAAAATGAGCCAGAGAAGGAAACAGCAAACCACTCCAATATCTCTGCCAAGAAAACCCCAAACGAGGTCACAAAAAATAGGACGTGACTGAAAACATCTGAACAACAACATAGTTTCTAAAGAGAAGCTAAACAGCTCAGTGGATAGAGTACTGAGCCTAGAGTCAGAAAGACCTGAGTTAAAATCGACCCTCAGACTCTTATTAATTCTGTGGCACTGGGGAAGTCACTTAACCTCTGTTTGCCTTAATCCACAGGAGAAGGAAATGTGAAACCATTCCAATATCTTTGCAAAGAAAACCCGATGGACAGTATGGTCCAAGGGGTCACAAAGAGTCAGACATGACTGAATGACCAAACAACAACCTCAATGCCCACTTTCCTATTTCTAGAAAATATTTATGAGAATAGCGTATGCACCTATTGTTGATGTCCTTAATGAAACTATGCAAGTCTTTTGCTAATGTTTCTCCACAGCAGACCATGTTTTCACAGTCACAGAGTTGATTAACAAGTGTGTAGAATATAGATAGATCTTATTGCATCATCTGTTTTTTACAAGAAAGCATTTGAATAAAGCATCCTGTGGATATGGTGAGATTATATAAGATTCCCTAATAGACCCAATTACAGAGATAACTTCATTTAACAATGATCTGATTGTAAATATGAATCTAGAGCTGGGAGTCAAGATGGCTAAGGAAGATAAAGAAATGGCACCTATTTTCCCCCACCAAACCTCCTCCACAAATATCTAGAAAATATGCCAGACCAAATTCTGATTGGGAAAGACAAGAAAAAGCCACAATGAGTCATTTTTCCAGCCCAGGGTGGCTTAGGGAGACAGAGAGATCTGTGGACACTGGAGACAGGGTCTGACCAGGAGTGTTCCACATTCACCAGCACCCAGGACTGGAAGAGAGATAAGACTAGACACTGGGACAGGAAGCACCTGGGCAGGAAGAGATCCAAAGAGATCCCAGAATTATCAGGAGTAGGTGCCATCTAGCAGTTTGGTTATCCACTACCCAGTTCCTAGTCAGACCAGGGGGGTTGCGGATGCTTTTGGGAATGATGGAGAGGAGCCATTACTGGAGAGCCCTAGATGTGTACTGAGCAAAGAAGAAGTACAGAAGCAAACAATAGCTGTGTGGCTGTAATCCCAGGAGCAGAGCAGGGACTGGTTCCAGCTTCCAAGGTGGAAGCCAACAGTGAAAGAAGCAGGGCAAGCCTCCCAGACCAAAGGGGAACTGGCAGTTCAGTCACTCTGAACCTGCAGAGTCTCTCCACAAGCTAATTAACAGTAGCTGAATCCAGCAGAAGTCAGCTGAAACTCCTAAATAGAGATAATCTCCCAGACTCAAACCAAGGGTTGAGAATTTGCAGAGCTCAGGCCAGGTGGGCAGCAAGCAGACACTACCCTAATCACATCTCTTTGGGAGCATTGAAAGCTTGCAGGTTCCCAATCTGAGCTGTGAAAACAGAAGGACATAAGAGGACAGAAACTTAAGCCAGATATCCCCCCCTCAAACTGTGCAGAGCCCAGAACTAATATAAAGGCCAAAATCAAAAAGGAGAATAGAAGAATGAATGAACAAAAAAAGAATCCCACCACAAAGGGCTATTATGCTCAATACACAAACCCAGAAGAAGAGAATGACTTCAAAACATCTACAAAATCACAAAGAAAAAATGAAGCTTGGACAAAATTCCAACCAGAATTTCTGGAAAAGTTAAAGCAAGAGTTTTTTTTAAAAAAGAGCTAAAAAGTAATTTTAAAAAACAATGATAGGGGTGGCTAGGTGGCACAGTGAATAGAGTACCCGCCCTGGAGTCAGGAGGACCTGAGTTCAAATCCCACCTCAAACACTTAACACACACACACACAAATAGCCATGTGACCTTGAGCAAGTCACTTAACCCCAGTTGCCTTACCTTCCTCCCCCCAAAAAAAGCAAAAACAAAACCAATGATAGAGGAAGTAATAGGAAAAGAAATGAGAGTAATGAAAGAAAGTTATAAAAAAGAATTAACAGCATGTAACAAGAGGCACAAAACCTTACCCCCCAAAATCTCTCTGAAGACTAGAATAGACCAAATAGAAGTTAATGACTCCATAAGACAACATGAAATATTAAAACAAAGTCAGAAGAATGAAAAATAGAAGAAACATGAAGCATTTCAAAACAAAAACAACGGGTCTACAAAGCAGATCAAGGAGAGGTAATTTAAGGATCAATGTATGATGTGAAAGCCTTGCCAAATAGGATTCTAGACATCATATTTCAAGATATCATGAAACAAAGTTGCCTAGATCTCTTAGTACCAGGGAACAAAGTAGAAATTGAAAGAACACATTGATCACCTCCTAAGGGGGGGGGAACCTAAATGAAAACTCCCAGGAATGTTTAAACCAAAATCCAGAGCTCACAGGTCAAAGCAAAAGTACTGCAAGCAATCAGAAAGAATTCAAGTACCAAGGAGCCATAGTCAGCATCACAAAAAAGTTTAGCGGCCACTACTATAAAGGAGCAGAGAGCTCAGAATATGATATTCCAGAAGGTAAAAGCTCTAGGTTTACAATAAAGAAGATCAAGAATAATTTATCCAGCAAAACTGAGTCCAACTGTACAGGGGGAAATGAAATAGAGGACTTTCCAGTATTCTTGATGAAAGACAGAGTCAAGTAGAAAATGTGACATACAAACACTGGAATCAAGAGAAGCATAAAAAGGTAAATATGAATGAGTAATCCTAAGACACCAAACGAGATTAAATTGTTTATATTCTTATGTGGGGAGATGATACCTTCATCAGGGGTCTTAGTGGATATCTAATTAGACCAAGGACCTGAGAGTGGTTCTGTTATGAAATGGAAAGTGTGAGAAAGAGGAGAAGGGAAAGGAAGCCTGGGGAAAATTGTTTCCCATAAGTGGTACAGAAGTAGGAGAATACTGGGCTCCTCTCAACAATGCAACACTACAAGACAACTCCAAAAGACTCATGATGGAAAGGGCTATCCATATCCAGAGAAAGAACTCTAAAGTCTGAATGAAGATTGAAGCGAACTACTGGCTCTCTCTCTTTTTTGTTTTGTTTTGTTCCTTCTTTCGTGTTGTTCATTCCATTGGTTGTAATTCTTCTTTACAACTGGAATAAATTTTAATGTTAAGGTATTTGTAGAACCAATATTGGATTGCAAGCTGCCATGGGGGGGGGGGGAAGAGGGAAGGAGAGAGAGCGGGAGAAAATTTGGAACTCAAGGGATTGTGGAACTAAATGTTATAAGTCAAAAGTAAATATGTATATTTTTTTAAAAAACACACACAAAAGGAATAGGAGAATATATGCCAAGGAGGAGGGATGGGGGAGGGGAGTGGAGTAGACAAACACCTGAACCTCACTCTGAGCTGATCAGAGGACTGAAGAATGCACATACACACAGCTGGGTAATTCACCTGACAGGTTGAGTGGAGGGAAAGGGGTTAAGAGAAAGGGGGAGGGAAGAAGGATAGATTAAGAGAGGGATTAGTTAGAAACAAAACAAATTCTCAAAGAGGGAGCAGGACAAAGAGGAGGAGATTATAAATATGAATGAAGGTATCAGACATATGCCCATCAAAGGCATTCACTGAAGTCATGGATCATGTCTTATACAAAGTTCACATGGATGCGGTATTCCCTCTAGATGGCGCTGTTGTCTTGATGCTCTTCCCGGATGATGCTTCTTCCATTGAGCTCTGGAGGGCCCTCGATAAGATGTTTGCTGTTGAATCGTTTTTTCACTTGTGTCCAACTCTTCGTGACCCCACTAGGGGTTTTCTTGGCAAGGATACTGGAGTAAGATAACAGTCGCTCAACAGAGATCTCTGTAGACATCCACATGGGGAAAAAAAAGGTACGTGAAGATTTGCTTCACATTCCAGTCTGAAGCTGGATGCGAACCCCGTTGGATTGGTCCTTCCAATGCTGATCTTGGACAAGCACGCTGGATGGTCAGAGAACTGGGACCAGAGTTACAGGAGGAGAGGATGAGACTGGGTTGTATCCGGGGCAATTGAACAGTATTTTCAAAGCTCATAAGCAACTCCCACCTACAAGCATCCATCTTTTAAACACCAATAATCTCCCGGAGACGCTATCTGGTTGTGAATCATGGAACATCATAATGTCAGAGGAGCCCTCCATGCAGATGAATCAAAGGGAGATGGAAGGGTGCATAATGGCTGTAAATGGGCTTCAGCATTTGACCAACAATGACTTGTTACAGCATCCTACCGTTTATTTCTAGCTGAAAAGGAATGATGGAGAGAAACAGTGGGCAGCCCCAAGACTGCACTGTGCTCATGAAATATTAAAATCCCTAGAGGAAGCACCCTCACCCAGGATTCTCTGCTCCCCATCCCTGTGCTGTCTCCCAGAGCTCACTTCCACCTCCTACTTTTCCTGGCTTCTCTAAAGACTCGGTTCAAATGTATCCTGGTGATCTTTCCCTCCCCATTTGGTCTCCCCATCCTGTACATATTTTGTACAAACCTAGTTATTTATATTCTGTCTTGCCCATTAGATTGTAGGATCCTTGGGCCCAGGGACCATGATTCTGCCTCTCTGCATCCCCACTTCTTAGCACACTGCCTGGCATATAGTAAGTGCTTAATAAATGCTGACTCAATTCTAAAGACAAGAGCTGCTCTGCTTCTCTGTCCCACATGGTGGCACTGTTTCCTTTTATTTTCTATTAGACTATAAGCCAACAGGGTCCCCCAGGAGGTCAGAGTTTGTCCTGAGTTCTGCCCACTTGGCTTTGCAGGCTTCTATTACCAAACATGGCTAGTTAGCCCTGACACTGATCCGAGCATTCATACAACAGCCAGTGGGAGAACAAGCCTCAGCATTGTCCCCATTAGAATAGAAAAGGAAGGTCAGCACAAAGGGTTGAATAAGGTCTGTGTGAAAGTCTTACTGGAAACTGGGAGCTGCCATCATCAAAGACTGCCCAAGGGGTGATTTGAGCATAGACGGGGAAATGACTTGGCTCCTTCAACCTGTGGATTCGAGCCTGGGCCCTTCAGCTTTCTCCACTGGTTGGGTCCAGGCTCCCTCTGCCTCTTCTGCAGAGGGCAAATGTGTCCCAAGACGGAGCTACTGTAAGCCCCATATGGGAACCAGCCTAGAAGCCTTGGATGGGAAGGACCTGCAGAGAGCAGCGCATCTCTGCAGCTCAATAGTCATGTCTTCTTAGCAGAATTCACCCCCACATCCAATGACTTCTGTACACTCCCTTAGGGACCTTCCATATGTGAAGCGCTTCAACCCAGTCCCACAAGCTTTTGTCTGTTGCTGTTCAATTGATTCAGTTGTGTCTGATTCTTTATGACCCCATTGACCATACTGTCCATACTAGGGTTTTCTTTCTTTTTTTTTTCTTTTTGGAGGGGGGAAGGCAGGGCAATTGGGGTTAAGTGACTTGCCTAAGGTCACATGGCTAGTTTTGTGTTAAGTATCTGAGGCCCGATTTGAACTCAGGTCCTCCTGACTCCAAGGCTGGTGCTCTATTCATTGTGCCACCTAGCCACCCCCTGAATGAATTCTAAATTCTTGATCCTGGCATTCAAGACCCTCCAACCTATCTCTCTAATCTTGTCTCTTAATAATCTCTTTAATATATTTTACATTCCAGCTAAAATGGAATCATCTCCATCACCTAGTCCCATCTTGCACAACCCACTTTTATTGAATTACGTGTGGGTGGAGTACTCCAACCTTCTCATTTTACAAATGAGAAAATTAAGAGAAGTTAAGTCATTCGCCCAAGGTTATACAAGCAGCAAATGATAGAGTCTGGATTTGAGCCCAGGGGCTCCTAACTCCAAACCCTTGCTCTTTCACTAGTGGAGAAGAATGGGGAAGTTATGCTAAGTAGAGGCAAGCACAAAGAAAGGCAGGGAATGTGAATGGCATACTCCAGGATCACAGGTCCATAGACTTAGAGAGAAGAGATACCATTTTACAGATAAGGAAACTAAGTCTGGGAAAAGCTAAATAACTTGTCTAGGGTTGTGCAGCTAATAAATGGAAGGGCCCAGATTTGACCAGAAGTCCTCTGGCTTCACATCTAGGACAGTTTTTACTACTTCAATGATACTGATTTAGCTGAAGCATAGGGTTTAGAGCAGACCTGCACGACCTGGCAGTAGGTAGGCTGAACTTCTTCAGGCCACGGGGAGGTTAGACTAAAGACAAATTGATGATGGTTAGTTGACGCAGTTCCCGTGACAAACAGGAGGGTGCACCGTGGCAACCCTATATTTTTTGTGCCTAAAATCCTTTGGCAGGCCACAAGCAGCCCTTGTGCAGGCCTGGTTTATAGAAAGGAGGATGTGAAGGAGGAAGAGAGAAATCAATTGAAATAATTGGTAGGGACAGAGTGAGGAGAGCCTTCAATGCCAGACTAAAAAGTTTAGATGTGGGGGCGGTTAGGTGGTGCAGTGAATAGAGCACCGACCCTGGAGTCAGGAGAACCTGAGCTCCTCAGACACTTAGCACTTACTAACTGTGTGACCTTGGACAAGTCACTTAACCCCAACTGCCCTGCCTCCCCTCCTCCAAAAAGCAAAAAAAAAAAAAAGTTTAGATATACTTAGTTAACCTTTGATACCTGAGTATACTTAGTGCATTCAGAAGCTGAACTCATAGCTTTCTGTAAATGGGACTTCAAAGAAAGAACAGAAACAGTGGTGGTGATTGCTTCTTTGTATGTATGAGCTAGATGAACAAGTGAAAGTCACTAAACCTCTCTGAACCCAAGTTTCCTCTAAAAAATGGGGACAATAATCCCTCTAGTATCCCCTCAAGGATATTTGAGTGGATCAAATCAGATATTGAATTAAAGTGCTATGTAAGCCTTAAAGTAGTGTGTATATCTATCTCTCTATATACTTTATATGTATGTATGTATATGTATATCTGTTGTCATTATTATTAATATCATCACCTATAGCACCAATGCAATATTCACTATGAATATGCCAGCATAATTATCAAACACAAAATATAATAGATTTTCCATAGAGAAGGTAGAAGCAAAACATTTATTCAGATACCAGAAAACCAAATCTCAACACCAGAAAGTCAAATCCATCACAGTAAAAAAGAAGTTAATACACCATAGCACAGCAGGGAGCCACAGCATCCTTTAGCCTTCCTACAAACAAACACTCACAAGCCTAGCTGTCTCTTTGGGTGTGTCCTCTCCTCCCTCCAGTTCTAACTCCTGGGACTCCCAACTTCATGTGGACTCTGCTCCACGTTCATCAAACTCCTCTTACCACAGGTTCTATGTGATTACATTCATCCTATTAGGGGGCAGGGAAGATCTTCAAATTCCCTTAGGCCTATTAAGGGGCAGGGAAGATCTTCAAATTATCATGATCATTATATCACCATAAACCTATGGGGCAGTGCCACCCTAAGGGAGAATCCAGGAGCAATCAGTACGGTAAGATCCTCTATAGAAAAGGTTAGGACTGAGAGTAGGAGGGCAGTGGGGGTGGGGAGGGGGAAGTGGGCATGAAGGAGGGGATCAGAGACTTATCGAAAACAAATCTTAGCTCTTGAACTGCGGCTTAGATCTTGAGTGTGGACTAAAAAGAGAAGGCATTACTGATTGATCTTACAAAAGTATTTGTTATGGATTTCAGAGATTGCCATGACCCACAGTGGGAGTCCTTGAAGTCCATGCTGTAAGACTACATCAGCTGCTCTCTTGATGGTGGGGTCTGTGCCCCCACAGCTTCTCCTCCCTGTCCCCTATCCCTATTAGCTGCTCTCAGTGATGAAATACAACAGGGATGCACAGTTTGGGGTTAAATGGCATGGCAACAAGGACGTAGGTGCAAAGCCAGGCACAGAATGGCAGAATTTAAGAGCTGGAACATTAACGATGATGATGACTATAACCTAACATGTATGTAGTTCTTACTATTTGTCAGGCATTGTGCTAAGCACTTCACAATCATCTTGGAAAGGACCTCATTGACCATCTAGTCCAACCCCCATATGAAAGAAGCCCCCCCTAGACTTTAAAACCCCCCATTCAACCTCCACTAAGAAGGGGAGGTGGTCTCTCCAAACAGCCCCACCAGGATAGCTCTAATTGTTAGGAACCTGATCCTTAGAGCAAGCCTAAATTTGCCTTCTTGTAACTTCCACCCATTGCTCTGAATTCTGCCCTTAGGGGACTAACTGAACAAGTTGAATCCTCTTTTGCAACAGGCTTTTAAATACTTGAAGGTTGCTCTCACAGTCCCAATCTCCACCCCCACCACTTTCTCTTCCCTAGGCTAAATATCCCTAGTTCCTTCCACCCATACTCAAGATTAAGACAAGACCTTTCAGTTTCCTAGTTGCCTTCTTCTAGCTATATTAATATTCTTAGACTGTGGCACCTAGAACCAAAAACAATGTGATCTGAAGGGATCCCGCTACCAGATGGTCATCTAGCTTTTGCTTGAAGAACTCCAAGAAAGGGCAGGAACCCATCACTACCCCAGGCAGCGTATTTTACTAATTCCAGTGGGGTATGGAAAAAATTGGCAGAATGAAATTACTGAATCATCATCAGTGAACTCTGAAAGATCATGGAATATGGGAGAAGTTCTACAGGACTGGAGAAGGGCAAATCACCTTTTAAAAAAAAGGAAAGAGTGGGGAAAAGAATGGAGCATTCAAATTCTAGACCGCTGAACTTGACTTCAATTCCTGCCAAAATTCTAGAATGTGTTATTGAAGGACTAATTAGTAAACAATTAGAAACTGACATGATAATTGCAATGAACTAACCAATTCATCAAGAGCATGTCATGCTGGTCTAACCTACTTTCTTTATAGGGTTAATAGACTGATTTTTTGTTTTGTTGTTGTTTTTGCTTTTTTCAGGGGAGGAAGGCAGGGCTATTGGGGGTTAAGTGACTTGCCCAAGGTCACACAGCTAGTAAGTGTTAAGTGCCTGTAATGGAAATGCAGATTTGGAAGATCTTCCCTGCCCCTAGGCTAAAGTGCACCTGAAGCCTGGGGTGGGAGGCTTGTTTTTCAGTAGATACTTCTTGATTGGCCAGTGAGTCAATAAGGTTGTTACATTCTCTGAGCCAGGAGAAGGCTATATAAGCCCTGATGTGTAGCTTTGTTTTGGGGGCTCACTTTGAGAAGTGTTCTGTGATTTGATCTGTATTCTGAAAAGCCATTGTCCAGAGCCCCCCCGGCTTTGAAAAACCCAGATGTGGAAACCCAGATGTTGACTGAGTATGGATGTAATGGCTGGACAGTTTGAAATCTGTCTACTAGATCTGTTTGTCTTGATAATTCTGCCTGTGTACTTTGAAGTTCGGGGTGCTGACCTTTTTCCCCTGAACTAGGTAAATGATACATCTATGACTGATTAAAGTAAGCTTGTTAACCCATTTTGAGTTGCTTTCCTTTAAGAAAGCAGATCCAAGAACCTGGGTGAGCAGCAACCCTGAGGGCGCTTGGGGTGCTTGCTGCTACAAAATGGCGTCACGAACAGGATCTGCAGAGTAAAAGGAAAGTATGGGGACTGGGATAATTGTTTGTTTCCCAGTTGTGGTAGCTGTGACTCTGTGGAGCCATGGAGCAGGAGAGGAGAATGGCCTGCATGCAGACTTCGCTGAGCTGAGAGCAGGAATGGTGAGCTGCCTGCATCGGGACCTGGGCAGAAGCCAGGAGAAGCTGCCGCCTGCGGGAGGAAAAGGAACCCAGGAGTTCGGAATTCAGCCACAGGAAAAGATAAGAACTGAGCAGCAAAGCAGGGGCACTGAATGTGTTTCCTTGCTGCATCCCACAGTTTGGGACCCAGGGGGAGGATGGACTTGTGACTATGGTGGGTGGGATGAAGTGCCTTGGATCCCCAGGGACCCCACCTTGTTGGTTTTGTTGCCCAGCCCCTTCTCTGTGCTTGGAAGCTGGGGCTGGAGCTGTGTGAGGGGAAGGACACTCCCCTCCCCCCAGAATTTTATTTGCCCTCTTGTTTTGAATTGAAGTGATAATGCTATGTACTTTGTGTTTGTTTAAGGCCCAGTGGCCACTTCGGTAACTTTAGTTCTGTACCTTGAAAATGTGACCTAAGAGATGTTTAGTGCTAATTCAACAGTAAATTGTCTATGCTATGGGCATGAAAGATCTTGGGGCCGAATGTAATGGAAATGCAGATTTGGAAGATCTTCCCTGCCCCTAGGCTAAAGTGCACCTGAAGCCTGGGGTGGGAGGCTTGTTTTTCAGTAGATACTTCTTGATTGGCCAGTGAGTCAATAAGGTTGTTACATTCTCTGAGCCAGGAGAAGGCTATATAAGCCCTGATATGTAGCTTTGTTTTGGGGGCTCACTTTGAGAAGTGTTCTGTGATTTGATCTGTATTCTGAAAAGCTGTTGTCCAGACCCCCCCCCCCCGGCTTTGAAAAACCCAGATGTGGAAACCCAGATGTTGACTGGGTATGGATGTAATGGTTGGACAGTTTGAAATCTGTCTACTAGATCTGTTTGTCTTGATAATTCTGCCTGTATACTTTGAAGTTCAGGGTGCTGACCTTTTTCCCCTGAACTAGGTAAATGATACATCTATGACTGATTAAAGTAAGCTTGTTAACCCATTTTGAGTTGCTTTCCTTTAAGAAAGCAGATCCAAGAACCTGGGTGAGCAGCAACCCTGAGGACGCTTGGGGTGCTTGCTGCTACAGTGCCTGAGGCTGGATTTGAACTCAGGTCCTCCTGACTCCAGGGCCTGTGATCTATTCACTGTGCCATCTTGCTGACCCTTGTTTTGTTGTTTAGTTGCTTCCATTGTTTTTACGACCCCATTTGCCAAAGACACTGGAGTAGTTTACCATTTCTTTCTCCAGCTCATTTTACAGATGAGGAAACTGAGGAAAACTGGGTTAAGTGACTTGCCCAAGGTGACACAGCTAGTAAGTGTCTGAGACCAGATTTGAACTGAAGAAAATTAGTCTTCCTGACTCCAGGCCCTGAACTCTATCCCTGTGCCACCTAATAGACTGATGGGTCAGGGAAATGATATAAATATAGTTTACCTAGGTTTTAACAAAGCTTTTAGCCTACCAGGCTGTACTCCCCCTTAGCCTTCTCACCCATTTCCCAAAAGTCTCTTCATTCTAGATCACTTCAGTCCTGGAAATCTTGCCTTGGAAGTACATTCTAATCGTGGGCCTTCTGATTAGATGGCCCCTCCCAGAACCATCATTTATGAAGAAGGGCACCCAGTCCAGCCATCTCTTCATTTCCCACCAGGCTGCCCTCCTCCAGATTTTAAATACTTTCTCTCTCCCTCCTTTGCTTTCCAGTTTCCTTTTGTGTGTCATATTCCTCATTAAATGGAAGTTCCTTAAGGGAAGGAACTATCTTTCTTTTTGCTTGTATTAGTATCAGTGCCTGCTATATAGTAAGCCCTTAATAAATGCATGTTGCCTGTCAGACTGAACTGTTAGAAAAGATAAAGAGATATTGGATAGTAACAGTACAATTAGATGAACCAAGAAATAGTAGAATGGCTTGGAACCAAAGAACAGTCACTAATGGTTCCAAATTAACTTGAAGCACCTTAGGGATCTAAGCTCTGTGACCTGTGTGCTGTTAAGTGGTTTCTTATCAATGATTTGGATAAAGGTATAGATGACAATTATTATTGTTATCAAGTTTATATTTTGTAAAAGCTAGGAGGTATAGCTAATAAAACTGAGCAAATCGAATAAGATAGACTTTATTAGAGATAAATGCAAAATCTTACATTTGGGTTCAAAAAATGGATTTCATGAATATATGATGGGGAGAAGATATTGCTACACAACAGTTTCTCTGAGAAAAAAATGGGGAAGTTTTAGTGACTCAATATGTTAATAGTGACATAAAGTGGCCAAAAAAGCTAATTCAATCGGGCTGCATTGAGAGGTATTATTTCCTAGAATAAGGAGGCAATATCCTGCCGTGTTTTGCCCTAGTCAAACACACCTGGAGTATTATGTTCAATGCTAGAGAAGAGAAACATTTGGAAGAAGAAAAATGGGATGGTAAAGGATACTGAGATCAGGCCACATGAGGATTGGTTGAAAGGGCTGGTGATATTTAACCTGGAGAAGAGAATGCTCAGGAGGGACATATCTGTCTTCAAGTACTTGATGTGTCACATATAGAAGAGGGATTAAATTTGTTCCATTTGTCTCCAAGAGTACAGAATTGAGAACAGTGAGTAGAAGTGGCCAAGAGGCAAATTTAGGTTTGGTGTAGGGGAATATGGGATATTTCAGGAGCTGGTAGGTTCTCCATCACAGGAGGTCTTCAAGAAAAGGCTGGATGGACAGAGGCAGCTAGGTGGCACAGTGAATAGAGCACTAGCCTTGGAGTCATGAGGACCTGAGTTCAAATGTGACCTCAGACACTTAACACTTACTAGCTGTGTGACCTTGGGCAAGTCTCTTAACCCCCATTGCCCTGCCTTCCCCCCTCCAAAGAAAAGAAAAGGCTGGCTGACTGCTTGACAGGTAAATTATAGAAGAGCTTCTTTTAGAAATTTGGTTGGGTTTAAATGACTGCTCAGGTCCCTTCTGACTGTCATTCTGTATCATTAGCTTATCACCCTGGTCCATTCCAATTTTTTAATTCTATGGTTCCATCTTGTTTCAAGGACCTAATCCAAGTTCTTCACTTGCCCTGCCCCCTCGTGGTCACACGAGGCTATATACAAAAGCAACTTTGTCTTGGAAGAGTTTAGAGTGTAACCCGTCTGAACCTAAGACATCCATCCGTCCATGTAGGAGAAAGTGCCCCATGAGTGTTACATTTTTAGCCCATGTTGCAATTCCTCAAAGGTTGGTACCAGAGCCATGCCAGGGAAGGTGGTACAACAAGTGCAAAATATAGGTCAAAAGAACAAAATTCCATATTTCTGTTAATAACTCTTTAATGGGCAGAATGGTATAGTGGATAGGGTACTGAACTTTGAGTCAGGAAGACCTGAGTTAAATCCCACATCAGCTATGTGACTCTGGGCAAGTAGTTACTTAACTTTTCTGTGCCTCAGTTTCCACATCTGTAAAGTGAGGGAATTGACTCGTAAAGTACTTTTGAGCTCGACTTTTTGACCCTATAATGCAATATTTTTGGAGGATATTTTTTGTGAAGAGTTTTGTTTGGATATATCTGTTGTGTCAAAACAAAATATACAAATAGATTCATTTTAAAACATTCTTTTTTTTTTTTTTGGAAGGGGTAGGCAGGGCAATTGGGGTTAAGTGACTTGCCCAAGGCCACATGGCTAGTAAATGTTAAGTGTCTGAGGTCAGATTTGAACTCAGGTCCTCCTGACTCCAGGGCCAGTGCTCTATTCACTGGGCCACTTAGCCATCCCTAGATTTATTTTTAAAAAGGAAAAATGACCAATGACAAAAAAAAAAAACCAAATTGACTGATTACCTAAAATTCATCGGTCCTTATGTAAATTAAACTGGACTTTAAAACCAGACTGGGAACTTATAGGGAGAACAGACTTCTTAGATCATTCCTGAACCAATCTAAGGGATTGTACTCTGGTCCTTCTACCCCTAGTATTGACCAAAACTATCAAACCAGGAAGTAAAAAGAGGGGTGACAAATTCAGATAATGGGAGGGGTTTACCAAGGGAAAAAAGGGAAGAATTAAATCACACACAAACAAGTTTATGAAGTTAAAGTTTCACTGGATTTTGGGATAAAGGCTCCATATGTCTCAGCATCCAGACTTTTTGTGCTTTACATAATAAGTTTTCATTTCCATTACTGTGTTATCTCAAGCAAAATATAGATAACCTTCAGTTTTCTGTTGGCAAACAAGGTAATAATTGTTTGCCCTTCATTACATCTATCTGCAAATTTATGGTAGAATCCTTTGCTTTGGATCATGCTTATCCCCAAATTCTAATGATTTAGGTAGAGGTTGGATTCCATAAACCTGAGCTCCTTTCCACTTCTAAAAAGTCTATATGGACAGATAGGGACCTGCCCCTGGAGGGAGCTCCCCTGGCTTCTTCCCTTCTTCCACAATGGAATTCTTCCAGACCTCAGAGAAGGCCGTTTGCACGGTCCCAGATGACAGAAAGAGCTCTAAGAGTAGGGGCAAGCTGGAGCCATGGCTGTTTGGCCTCATCTCTGTGCCTTGGCAGCTTCTAAGACTGATTGCCAATATTTTAGCAAGAAGGCTTGAAACAAAAAGACACATCAAGTTAATTCTCCTCAATTTATCATAATGCAGTCTTTCCCCAACTGTATTGCAGCCCATTTCTTATGGCCACCACCATTAGCACGCATATCACTCCCCCAACCACCACCATCATGCTCATTTGCATGGAGGAAAGTTGCCTTTGTAAGCAGCTACCCTTCAAAAGTGCTTTCCCATAGGTTGTCCTTTTGTAACTGGCCGCTCATAAAGGTTTATCTACCTGAACCTTTGGGAAGCCGAGACTGATTTTGTTGTTATTGTTGCTTGTTTGTTTTTAGCCTGGGTCTCCCTACCTATCTTGTCCAGTTTGTGAAGTACAATGGTTATTCCCAGGCCTGCTTTCAACAGTGATCAGTTTGGAAGCTTTAATTGAACCTATTTTTCCAACCTGAGTCCATTAATCCCTTCTTCCTTCTGCTCCTGCAGGTTCACCATATTGGTCCTGATCCAGGGCATACATCCATTAGGCTTTCACCTCAATGCAGCTCAGAACTCCAGAGCTAAAGTGAACTTCAGCTTCCTAAGCAACAGAGACTACAGGCTCTTGTCCCCACACCAGGCCTAACTGGGTCTATTAAGCACTGATGAGCCCCCATTACTCTTACATGTAGCCTTACCACCCTGGGTTATACAGATCACTATTCCCATTTAATGGATGAGCACACTGAGTCCCAGAGATTTAAAGCAACTTGCCTTGGGTTACACAGGTAGCAGCAGAAAGTCATCTGACTCTTTCCAGTTCAGCCTTCATCATACAGTGAGTTGGCTACTTCCACTAAGGAAAAGCTTTTCTTCCACATTCAAAAGAACTTTAAAAAATAAATTTGATTCTATGTGGCTGCCGGTGCTTCTTTCAGACATTTCCCTATCTGAGTCTAGTTCCTCTATTCTCCCTCCCTTCCCTAAGCAACCTCCTTCTCTTCCTTCTCCTTCACTCTCCCCCAGCTTGGCACACACTTCATTTTGTGGGGAAAAACAATCTTTTCTCAGCCTGTCTAGTTACAATTTATTTCACGTGGCCAGCAGCTCCATAATAACCCCTGTTCTTTGTTCTCCATTTCCTGGGTCAGAACGCTGGCCCAATTCAGTTCCCAAGAAGTTTGCATCAGAAGTAAATTCCCCTTTCGGCTGTCAAGACTTGTCTGAGTCAGGATTATAAGGCTGTTTTCAGTGGGACCTGCAATTTTGCTAAATTGCATTTAATTGGTTTGTTTGTTTTGCTTCCCCTCCTTCCTATGACCTTTCTTTTTCTTTTTTTCTTTCTCTCTTCCTTCTTTTTTCTTTCTTTTTTCCTTTCTTTCTTTTTCCTTTCCTTCCTTTCTTTTTCTTCTTTCCTGTCTTCCTTTTTTCCCTCCTTCTTTCTTTTTCTTTCTTCCTTTCATCTTTCTTTTTTAGTTCCCTGCATCCCTTCCTTCCTTTCTATCTTTCTTTCTTCTGCCTTTCTTCCTTTCCTTCTAGTTCATATTTATTCTTGATTCAGTAACTGGGTCTGTAAAATAATAAGTCTAATTTTCTTGTGTGACTTTGGGGAAGGATTCCTATAAAATGACAATGTGGTGGTGAGGAAAAATTAGACTGAATAAATAGCTATGGGACTTTGGAGAACCTTTTTGGGCCTCTATTCTTTTGTAAAGTGAAGGGATTGGTCCAGATCAGAGGTATCAAATATCCAACCCAAACCAGATTATAATGTAATTGGAAAATATTTAACAAAACAAAAAATAGCATAAAATATGGATAGTACATATTTTATAAATTAATTTCTTTATTTCAACATTCATTTCCACAAGATGTTGAGTTCCAAATTTTCTCCTCATATCTCCCCTCCCCTCTACCCCAAGATGGCATTCCCCCAGTCTGCCCTCCCTTCTATCATACCCTACCCCCTTCTCTTATCCCCTTCTCCTATTTTCCTATAGGGTAAGATAGATTTCTTTGTTTTTGTTTTGGGGGTTTTGTTGGTTTTTTTTTTTTTTTGCTTTTTGGAAGGGGGAAGGTAGGATAATTGGGGCTAAGTGACTTGCCCAAGGTCACACAGCTAGTTTTGTGTTAAGTGTCTGAGGTCACATTTGAACTCAAGTCCTCCTGACTCCAGGGCCAGTGCTCTTTTCACTGTGCCACCTAGCCACCCCGTAAAATAGATTTCTATACTCCATTGCCTGTATATCTTATTTCCCAGTTGCAAGGAAAAAAAAATTTTTAACATTTGTTTTTAAAACTTTGAGTTACAAATTCTCTCCCTTCTTCTGTCCTCACCCACCCTTATTGAGAAGGCAAGCAATTCAGTATAGGTTATACATGTGTAGTTATGCAAAACACTTCCATAATAGTCATGTGGTAAAAGACGAACTATATTTCTCTCCATCCTATCCCACCCCCACTTATTCTATTTTCTCCTTTGACCCTGTCCCTTTTCAAAAGTGTTTGCGTCTCACTATCCCCTCCCCTAATCTGCCCTCCCATCTATCATTCCCCCTATTCCCTTCCCCCCTGCTTTCTTGTAGGGTAAGATACCCAATTGAGTGTGTATATTGTTCCCTCCTTAAGCAAAATCCAATGGGAATAAGGTTCCCTCTTACCTCCTCCCTCTTCCCCTCCATTCTGAAACCTTTTTCTTACTTCTTATGTGAGAAAATTTACCCCATTCTATCTCTCCCTTTCTCCTCCCAAAATACTCCTAATTTTTTAGATATCAATGGATATTCTATTTTAAAACTAAGTCAATATACAACCTACATATTTCAAATTCAACAGAACTTCAAAAATCATTTTGACTCTATGTGGCTTGAACCTGGGCTATGTAGAGATTAGTGGCCCCCATTTCTAATTGCGTTTCATATCCCCGGTCCAGATAATATATGTGGTCTTTTCCAGAACCAAGATGATATGGTATATAGTAATATAATAGTATATATAGATATATATAGTAATAATAATAGCAATTGCAAGGGCATCAAATATTAAATCAATCAATAAGCATTTATTATTTAGCACCTACTGTGTGCTAAGATAGTGATACAGAGACAAAAACTAAAATCTTGTCCTCGAAGACCTTACATTCTACCTGGGGGAGACTTGGGTACGCACAGAAGCAACGTAGCAGAGATAAATTAATCATAAAGTCATTTGTGGGAGGAAGATGAGAAGGAACTTAGAGCTAGGAGATGGTGTAGGAGATGGGCTTAAATTGATTTTTTGTAGGAAGGCAGGCACTCTACCAGTCAGGGCTGAGGAGGCAACGCCTTTCAGACACAGCAGGCCATCTGTGTAAAGGAGCAAACTGGAGATGGAAATGCTGTGGATGAGAAACTGAAATTGGGCCAGTTCAGCTGCACCACATTGAGCATGTACAGGGGAATAATATGTGCTAAGTCTGGAAAGGTAGGCTGGAGTTAGTGGGAAGGGCTTTAAATGCCAAACAGAAGAGTTTATATTTTATTCTAAAGGCAATAATAGGAATCCATTGGAGCCTTATGAGCAGGGGGTTAACTAGCCCAATCTGTGCTTTAGGAATATGACTTTGGCAGCTGTGTGAAAGTTAAATTAAGAAAAAGGAGACTTGCTATGTGACCCTGGGCAAGTCAATTAATTTCGATTGCCCAAAAAATAAGAAAAGAGACACTCTTGAAGGAGGAGAACAATTAGGAAGCTCTTGCAATAGTCCAATTACAATTGGGGACCTAAAGTGGGGTCGTGACTGTGGGAGTGAAGATAAAGAGACATGTAAGAGATGCTTTGAGTGTAAAATCATCAAGATTTTGGCAACTGAGGGAGTATGGGGTGGTTATAGGGAGAGGGAACAGTCAAGAATGATTCTGAGGTCTTGAACTTGGATAATTGGAAGAATGGTGGTAACCTCTATGGAAACTTGCTTGGATGGGAAAGATAATGAGTTCTACTGTGGACATGTTGAGTTTGAGATGCCCACAGGATATCCAGTCAGATGTGTTTAGTAACTAGTTCTTGATAAAGGACTAGAGGTCAAGGGAGGGACTAGGACTGGATAGATACATCTGGGATCCATCTAGTTAGAAAAGATAACTGAATCCATGGAATCTGAGGGAGTCTCCCAGAGATAGGATGTAAAAAAAGAAGAGAAGAGGGTCCAGGAGAGAGCCTTAGGGGATGCCCACAGAAGAGGCGGGACATGAAAGATGACAGAGCAAGGGAAACAGGGAAGTTACCAGAGAGGCAGGAAGAGAACCATGAGGGATCAGGGTTACAATATCCCAGAGAGGGCAGAGTTTCCAAAATTAGTCTGGCCAAGTGCTGCAGAGAGGTCAAGAAGGATTGGGACTTGGAAAAGGCTGTGGAACTTCATCGATAAGTGGTAATCATTGCAATGATGAGATCAAACATCTGACTACAGGGGTTTCTGAAAGGAGCAAGAGGAGACAAGGAGGAAGCAAGGAGTCTGGATAGCTCTGTCTAGGAATTCGGTTCTTGAGCGAGATACAGGACTACAGCTTGGAGATCAAGTGAGGTATTTTTGGTTTTGTTTTTCCATTTTGCAATGGGAAACCCATCATTGGTCATGCCCAGTCTTCTAACATGGAGATGCCCTTGAGGAGCATTTTGAGCATGCTCAGTTTGCTTAAAAGGAATATCCCCCACCAGATGGGTAGAGGTAGTCTCCTTTGATTGGCTGCCTTTGTCTACTAACAAGATGGAACCATTTGCTCTCTCTTTCCACCACAATCTTTTTCTGCCTCTTCTCTTTTTTTATCAAGTCTTATCTGCTGCATTCAGAGAGCAAATATCTCAATTCACCCCCAGCAAGGACACCATGAGCTGCACCACGAGAAGAGAAAGACTTTCCTTCCTCTACTGCTGTTTTATTCCAATTCTGAGAAATGGGTCTGGGCATGTTTGTTTCTGTTATGTTGGGTTTTTTGTTCTTTTCAGTTTCTGATCCTCACCAAGAGTTTGAACCATGGCAACCTTGGAGTTAGGATTATAGGCAGGATGGTGCAGCCAGGTGTAGAAGCCCTAAGAAGCCAGAGCACCTGGGATTCGAGGGGCAGGGGAAAAGGGAGTGGGAGGAAGAAGGTTTGGGTTCTGAACTGGCATGGTGCTCTGTAGGAACTGAACTAAACTATAAACCTAATCCCTTTTCCCTCCCCAGAAACTGAATTGATGTAAGGTTGGGAGGGAGATTACACCCTGGGAGTAAGTTTATATATTTATGATTATACCTTTGAAAGTAATATTTCTCTGTAAAAGCTAATCTGACTGTTAGTGGCTAAATGAAACTGGGGTAAGGGGGACCATCCCCTAAAACTGAGGGAACAGCATCAGTGAAGGTTTGGAGCCATTTGCAGAGAACCCCAGACACCCTCAAATTCCCTTAAAGATCCCACCAGAGAATGGGGAAGGGAAGATAAGGATGGGGGAAAGGTGAAGAGAAAAAAAATCGAATACATTTGACTTTCAGGTTGGGGGGGGCAGAGTAGTCTGTGTTATACAAAGAATAGGGAATTGGGAAGACCTAAGCATATTTGTAGATAGCAGAGAAGGAGCCAGTAGATAGTGAGACTAAAGTGGGGGCGGGGAGAGGGGAGAATAATTGCACAAGCAATATATCAGAGGATAGGGAAAAAGGGTAGGGGAAGATGGTATCCTGGGATTGAGAAATGAGTTGGAGAAAAGAAAAGGATGTGAAGAGTTGATAGCTTTTTCTGGCACATAGTAGACACTTAATAAATGCTTATTAATTGATGGGTGAGATTTAAGTAGAAGGGTTGACCTTGTTAGAGATAAGGGTCAGATACTAGAGTAAAATTCGGCAGGTTCTTTACATGACATATTGGGGGGGGGGGGTCCCAGATGTCTCTGTTTCTTTGTGTATACGTTGACTCCCTCTGGAGAATACAGTAAACTCCTGCAAGGTGGGGATTATTGAGGTTTCTTAACCTTTGGAACTCTAGTCTCCAGTACAATGCCTGGCAGATATCAGAGGTTTAATGAATGCTTATTAAACTGAATTGAGTTAGAGTTAACTGAAAATCAAACTGACTTCTAATTATTTTCCCCCAAAGTAAAGTACTGGAATTCAGATTCATTCAAATTCACATCCATACTCCACTTCTCCAGCTCCTTTCTTAGAACAATGAATTGGAAACGAAATGGCTGCTTTTCCTACATTCTGTACTTTTCCCTCAAACTCTCAGCCCCACAAGCACAGTCATCCTTTTACTTAGTGGGATATTTCATCCCAGGAGTTTCATGTAAAACATTTGACCCAGTTTTTATTGATCATCATCATGCTCCTGTTAAATAAGTGGGTGCCTGGCATTTTACAGAGGGGGAAGAAGAGGAGGCAGAGGAGTGAAGCAGGAGATGTGAATGCTTCATTATGATGAATCTGAGCTAAATTTGGCCCCAAGTTTTGCCACATTTTAGCCATCGTGCTGCAGAAACCTGCTTTCTATTATAATCTGTTCAATAAAAACCTGGATTCTTTTTCAGAATTGATTTTCCTTCACTGTTTGTTTTTAGATGAACTCCCACCTGTACTACGGAAGCTATGATTCTTCTGTAGGGAAGGGTTATGCTAGGGGTCCCTGGGCTGGTGGTCTACCAGAGTGACTGGCTGTTTTTAAACTTTCAGAGGGGGTGATTAGCCAGAAGTGGTGACCTGTCTGCCACTTCCAAAGGACCATTCATTGGGCAAGAGTTCCACGAATTTGTCTAGGCTATTTTAAAGTCATCACACTCTGATCTGATTGGAGAGCTGTTCCAGAAAATGAATTGTCTAACACTATGTCGATTACATTGGAAATCATCTAACCTTAAAACTTACCACATTAAAAAAAAAAAAAGGAACAAAACATTTGAAAAGAGAGCCAACAGAATGTGTAACCACAAGTCTAAACCAAGCTGGGGCCAGTTATGACCCCATCTCCGGTTGGGGAAAGATAATTTGAATGTTGATGTGTTCAAACACCTCCATCACGTGACCAGCCCTGGAACTTGGACTTCTTACACACACTGTTCGTCTCTGCAAGTCTCAACCCTTCAACAAAACCTTCCCCTGATTTTTCTAGCCCTCACTGATCTCCAGCTTCTCTGAACCTTAGAACCACTTACAATTCAGAATCTCAGGACAAAATTAGATATTTTTACCACTTGTTACTATTTCCAGAGTGTTGTTTGACTTAACTAGAGAGCATAAACACCTTTCAGGGCAGAGATTATAGTATGATATAGTATACTGTAGTGTAGTGTTGTATAGTGTCATCACATATCATATCATATGACATAATGTCCTCAGCACCAAGAAAGTGCTTTTTAAGCACAGAAGAAGCATTTAATAAATATCTGAATGGATATGATATCTCATTAATTCAAGAGTTCCTTCCAATGGGATATAGATCTTGACCCATTCATGTCTGCCCACCATGTGCCATTCTTGTCCATATTCTCCCAAGAATTCCCCACAGAGGGTGCCACCAATGTATGGAAGGCCTTCAGTTTCTTCCAACATTGTTGGGGCACCTTTGATGGCTATTATTAATGATAATTCACATTTCCACAACACTCTAAGGTTTACAAAGAACATTTCTCACAATGGTCCAGTCTGCTCTATCAATCATTCAATCCACAAGCATTTACCAAGCACCTACTGTGTGCTAGACCCTGAGATACAAAAAGAAAGTCAGGGCAGCTTGGTGGTACAGTGGATAGAGCACTTGGCCCAGAGTCAGGAGGACCTCATTTGAAATCCAGCCTTAGATACTTACTAGCTGTATGACCCTGGGCAAGTCACTTAACTCTGATTGCCTCCCCCCCCAAAAAAAGAAGAGTCCTTGCTTAAACAACTTAAATTCTATTGGAGAGAACATGTACCCCCATACAAATATATATAAATATATAGATAATATACATATATGTATAATACACATATTATATATACATACATAAAATAAATAGAGGTAATTTGGTCAGTCAACAAGCATTTATTAAATACCTACTATGTACCAGACACTGTGCCAACTGCTGGGTATATAATGAAAGACAAAAAGTTAAGCCCTGCTCTCAAGGGCTCACAGTCTAATGGGGGAGACGATATGCAAAGAGCTATGTATAAACAAGACATATACAGGATAAATCAGGGGAAATCAACAGAGGGAAGACACTCATATTAAGGGGAATCAGGAAAGGCTTCTTGCAGAAGATGGGATTTTAGCTGGGGCTTAAAGGAAGCCAGTGGAGCCCAGAAGGCAGATAAGAAAGAAAAGAATTCCAGGCACAGGGGACCATCAGTGAAAATGTCTGGAGTCAGGAGATGGAGTGTCTTGTACCAGGAATTTCAAAGAAGCCAGTGTTACTGGATCCCAGAGTGTGTTGGGGGTCAGTAGGGTGGAAGTAGCTCTGAACACCAAATAAAGAAGTTTTTAATAGAGGAGTCAATAGGGAGCCAATGGAATTTAATCTGGCCAGCAGCTGAAGCTCCAGCGGCTGGGGAGGTTGGGGAATTTCTATGTGGGAGATGGGTAGTATAAAGCCTGCTTCCGTAGCTCAAGAATCCTCACTGATTCAGATTATCAACTTCATTATTACTTAATAGTTGGTCTTCAAGTGTTGCTATGGCCCAGTAGGATCATGAGCCTCTCTGAATTTAGCATTGCTGATCCTGGGATAATAGAGATACATGGTCTATGACTGTTTGAAGACTTTCCAGGTTCATAGGATCTTGGAATAGGTTTGAAGAACCCAAGGTTCTCTCCACACCATTGCAAAGCATCAGTCAGAGTTGGCTTTTGGTGAACCGCATAGCATTATAAATCCCACTGCCCCAGGAAGAAAACAGAGTTTAATTGGTTTGCCTGGGGTCACACAGCTAATGAGTATGAGAATAAGGATTTAAACCCAGGCCTTCTGATTCCAAGTCTTGTGCTCCTTCCCCCATGTGACACTGTCTGACTAACAATGACTCGGCAAACTTGGGACTAGAAGTAGAGCAGGGTGCCACCCAGAATATAACATGTGGGAACATGATTTTTTCATAAATTGATATAATCTTTGATCTTTGGTCATTTTTCAGTTGTGTTTTTCAGGTCTTGGGTTTTCTTAGCAAAGCACCTAGAGTGGTTTGCTATTTCCTTCTCCAGCTCATTTTACAGATGAGGAAACTGGGGTGAGGGTTAAGCCCAGGGTCCCACAGCTAGTAAGTGACTGAGGCCAGATTTGAACTCGGGAAGATGAATCTCCCTGACTCCAGGCCCACTCTATCCACTGAGCCACCTAGCTGCCCTTGATATAGCTTGTCTTTTTATTTTTGCTTTTTGGAGGGCAACTGGGGTTCAGTGACTTGCCCGTAGTCACACTGCTAGTTTTTGTGTTAAGTGTCTGAGGCCGGATTTGAACTCAGGTCCTTCTGATTCCAAGACTGGTGCTCTATTCACTTCGCCACCTAGTCCCACCTCAATATAGTTTTAATAACAGAAAATCCCACTTCTTATGGTACTTAGGTTTTTATTTTGTGATAAGGAGAATATTGATAATGATTCACATTTATGTAAGTGCTTTTTGCTCATAATAATGTCTGTTGTGTCAAGATGAAGGCCTAAAGCCTTAGTGAAGCAGCTAATGGCACAGTGGATTGAACACCAGACCTAGAGTCTAGAAGACCTGAGTTCAAATTTAGCCTCGGACATTTACTTGCTGTGTGACCCAGAGTAAGTCACTTAGCCCCTGTCTGCCTCTGTTTCTTCAGTGTTAAACTGGGGATAAAAAATAACACCTACCTTCTAAGGTGATTACCAACATCAAATGAGATAATATCTGTAAAGCAGAAATACTTATTCCCTTCCTTTCCACCCTGTCTGCTTTTGAACAACAACACACACACAAGCAAAACTTCCCCTGGGGTATACAAATGTCTTGTCCTGGGTCTGTTGTTAAACCCCACTTTCCTCATCTGCAAAAATAAGAGACTTGCCAGCTAGGTGGCACAATAGATAGAGCGCTGGGCTAGGATTTGGGAAGACTCATCTTACTGAGTTCAAATCCAGCCTCAGACACTGACCCTGAGTAAGTCACTCGACCCTCTTTGCCTTAGTTTCCCCATCTGTAAAATGAGCTGGAGAAGGAAACGGCAAACCACTCCAGGATCTTTGCCAAGAAAACCCCAAATGAGGTCACAAAGAATTGGGTAAAAACGAAAAGACTCAACAACAACATCTGGAAAGATAAAATAGTATAATAGAAAAAAATACTGAATTTAGTTGGGAGATCTGGGCTCCACACCTGGCTCGACCACTTACTAGTCACTCTCTTGGAAGGGTCATTGACCTTCTCTGAGAATCAATTTCCGTCACTATAAAACGACAAGTCAGATACTTTCTACAACTCCTTCCAGCTCTACTGAGCTTGAACATCTGCATTCTAAGCATCCATGACTGGTCCTTCACTAGAGCTGCACAGGTCCTGTTGGGCACCTAAAGGTCACAATCAATGGTTAACTACCAGGCACTCCCTCATGACTGTCCGGATTCTGTCAACTGATAGCATTTTTTTCCATTTTTCTCATAATCCAAAGATGATGATGAAATAAGGATTGAATAGGAGGACTGGGGATGGAGTCTAGAAGACAAAACAAACAAACAAACCCAGGGCTAATAATCATCCATTGAGCAAGAGAAGCCTTTTAGCTCTGCTTAGGCAAGCAGCAGAAAAACGTGGCCTCCTATACTGATTGAGAGTAAGTCCCTCCAGGGCGTTAGGAAGCCACTTCTGACAAAATGAGAAGCATTACTCTCCGGGGTGGTGCCTTCTGGGAGGAGGAAGCACGCACCTAATCTGGCAGCTTCCTCTTTTAACTAATTAGCTTACTAATGAGGAGTTAAGTGCCAAGGTTTTCATGTTGCTGAAGGGTTCTACTTTTTGGTACTCTGGGGCAAAATCCTGATTGCTCCATTCTACTTCTGGCTCCTGGGAGAAGCGAGGAGAAACGAAAGCAGAGCGGGTTCCTAGGATACCTGAAAACTGAGAGATGTTAGCTGTGAGAACAAGAGAGGACATGAAACCGAAAGGGAGGCAGTAAAATTCAAATGGTAACTTGGTTGCTACAATACAGTACATAGTTAGAAACCACTGGGTGAAGCCTCCGTCAGCAAACAGACACCACCACCATGACCACTGGTCCCTGTTTCCATTCTGATTTTTCCAACTTCCAGGGTCCTTGGAGCCTTCTTTATGCCTCTGGTTTTTATTTTGCATAAACAGAAAAGTAATTCTCATTCATCTCCTTTTTATAATACTTTGTATTTTCTTCTGAAGCTTCTCTCATTGACAGTCATAAATCAGGGTTACATTCACATTGTAAACAAGAGAACAGATAAAAGTCCCATGAATTTTATTGTCTTTCTCACTGGCCCAGAGAGTGAAAAGATTCTCCAAAGGATTTCTTTTTTTCCTCAGGTCCCTGCATTTTCAAAACCTTACTGCAGTCCTTTAGTCCAAATCTCTCCAAAGGGGTAATATTAACTTCTCTTTGAAAGAAATATCAGTGTGATTCAACCATTCTGGAGAGTAATTTGGAACTCTGCCCAAAAGGTTATAAAAATCTGCATACCCTTTGACCCAGCAATACCACCTTGAGGTCTGTATCCCAAAGAGATCATACAAATGGGAAAAGGACCCACGTGCACAAAAAATATTTATAGCAACTCTTTTTGTGGTGGTCAAGAATTGGAAATTGAGGGGATGCCCATCAATTGTGGAATGACTTAATAAGTTGTAGTATATGAATGTAATGGAATACTATTGTGCTATAATAAATGATGAGCAGACAGACTTCAGAAGGAAAATCTGGAAAGATTTACATGAACTGATGCTGAGTGAAGTGACCAGAACCAGGAGAACATTGTACACAGTTAAATTCACATTGTGCAATAACTGACTTTGATGACTTGGCTCTTCTCAGCAATGCAAGGTTCTAAGATAACTCCAAAAGGCCCATGATGGAAAATGCAATCCACATCCAGAGAAAGAATTATGGAGTCTGAATGCAGATTGAAGAATACTATTTGCTCTCTCCCTTTTTTGTTTTGTTTTGTTTTGTTTCTTCTTTCTCATGGTTCATTCCATTGGCTATAATTCTTTTTTACAACATGATTCATGTGAAAATGTTTAATATTTATGTATATGTAGAGCCTATATCAGATTGCATGCCATCTTGGGGAGGAGGGAGAGGAGGGAAAGAGAGAAAATTTAAAACTCAAAAGCTTATGGAATTGAATGTTGTAAACTAAAAATAAATAAATACATTAAAAAAAAAGAAATCTCAGTGTGTGGGCATGGTGACTCAGGTGTTGCCGGCTAGTGGGGAGGCTAAGGTTGGTGGCTCACTTGAACTTAGAAGTTCTGAGTAGGGCTAAAGCTGATCATGTGTGTGAAATAATTCTAGCACCAATACGGTGAGCCCGGGGGTTGGGAGGGTAAGAGGGAGATCATCAGGCTGCCTAAGGAGGGGTGAACTGTCCCAGGTCTAAATCAGCACAGGTCAGAGCTTTCATGTGATTTAGTAATGAAATGGGACTCCTGTGAGAGAAAGGAAGGAAGGAAGGAAGGAAGGAAGGAAGGAAGGAAGGAAGGAAGGAAGGAAGGAAGGAAGGAAGGAAGGAAGGAAGGAAGGAAGGAAGGTCTCAGAACTAGTTTGAGGGTTCTTAACCTGGAATCCATGTACATCCTAAGTGATCTGTGAATAGATTTTCAGGGGGTCCACAAACTTGAATAAAAAAATTACACCTCTATTTTCACTAGCCTATAACTAAAATCTGGCATTTCTTTAATTTATGAACTCAAGCAATAAAATATCATCCTGAGAATTGGTCCATAGATCTCACCAGAATGTCACCAAAGGAATCCCTGACTAAAAAAAAGCTTAAGAATCTCTATACTGATCATTTTTAGGGCTCCTTCTAGCTCTAACATCCTGGCTTTGAACTCCTGGCTCTTTTCCCAACACATTCTAGCCCCTGTAAGAGAAAGCTGGGCCAAACCTCTCACATGGGGAAAGGATTTCATCTGGTAGAGAAACAGGCCCACCACATTGGCAGAACTGTAGCTGGGACATGAACATAGCAGGGCAAGTTGCCAGACAAATCTAGGCAATACATATCCTGTATTGTGGGCTCTATGTTAATCCATTTTGCTGTTCATTTTGACTTTTTCCCTCTCAAATGCAGGTCTCCTATACTCAAAGAAAAGATCTGCCTTTATTCTATTTGCAGCTCTCAGCAAATATAGCAAAGTAGTCAGGCACTTTAGGGTAGTAGAATGAACACCATCCCTGAGGTCAGGAGAGAACTGTGATTGAATCTTTACCTCTAGCTTCTATCAGTTTTGAGACCCTAGGTAAGTCACTTAGCTTATCTCAGCTTCAGTTTCTTTCATCTGCAAAATGGGTATAATAACAGTTTAGACCCTATCAGATTTGTTGTAGGACTCAGCTGCTCTAATGAAGGTGAAGCCCTTTGCAAACCCAAGCAAGCATGTGAAGACTTCCCCTGGGCAGCATGGGCAGATGAGGATAATTTGTTCCAACAGCCATGAAGGCACCTGAAGCAGGCATTGTGGATTGCTTAGAGCTTGGTCAAATATTGAAGACACCAAAGTCACCTACTGCATCCCAGGTCATTGCCAGTCATTCAGACTTGTGTCTTCCCACTTGGCTTATGGTGACTCAGGGAGAGTGAGGCTGATGACTTTGCACAACTCTGCCTCACTTAAATCCAAGTCCTGCACAAGTCCAGACATCACCTGAGATAGAGGAATAACAACAAATGCTAGTTAATTATTCTTTCATCTGGCTTCTCCTAAAGTAGCTGTCACTGAGCAAGAACCACTCCCACTACAGAGTTTGGCCCTTCAGGCCTTGCTTTAATCCATCAGCAAACTGAGAACTAGAGTTAGGCCAGAGAGCTCAGCTCCTTAACATATTAAGTGAACCCAATTTAAGAAAAGGACTGGGACGTGTGTGTGTGTGTTTGAAAAGGTAAGCTTATATAACATGTCATTATTTATTTGGCCACAAGTTCTGGAGAAAATTTACTTACCTGAATCAGATGTAGGAAAAAAAATCATTCACTTATTTATTGAGTGCTATAATAATAACTCAAGAAGCAATATGGTGGAAAGACAAGAGTGATAGATTTAGAGTCAGATCACCTAATGTATTTTAATTCAACAAACATTTATTAAGCATCTACTATATGCAAAGAACTGTGTTGGGTGCTGCAGATACAAAGACAAAAATTAAAAAAAAAAAACTGTCCCTGCTTTCAGGGACCTATGTCCTAAGCCCAGATCTTTACCATTTCATGATTAACTGAAAGATACAGAGATAATTTAACCTCTGTCTGCCTCGGTTTCCTCATCTGTAAGCTATCACTTACCTTCTAGAGTAGTTGTGAGAATCAAATGAGATAATGTTTGTAAAGGACTTTGCAAACCTTAAAGTGTTATGTAACCATTATTAACAGAAGATCCCATTATCTGTTGATTATGAAATCAACAACATTTGATTTGAGAGTGAAATAAAAATACCACCTCACTGGCTCTTTTATTAACAATAATTATAATAATGATAATAGCTAACATTTATGTAGCTGTACAAACTATATATTTGATTTCATTTGATCCCCACAACAACCCTGGGAGGCAGGTGCTATTATTTTCCCCATTTTGCAGATAAGGAAACTTAGGCAAACAGAGGTTAAATAACTTAACCAAAGTCACATATCCAGCAAGTGTCTGAGGCCGGATTTATAACAAAAATGGCTGCTATCCATATATCAAGATCATCTAAGCTCCCCCAGAAGATGTGATGGAAATAATCCTTTTCAATGATCCTTGAATAACAATCAGTAAAAGCCTAAAACAGGGCCACGTGGGGCTGCCTAAAGGTCTTTGGTTTTGCAGTGGAGGAGAATCAGTGTAGAGTCCCTGATAAAGGCGGATTTCCTGTGCATGGTGAGAACGCCAGATGATCCCACTTATAATTAACATTGTAGTTAAAATGGTTGTTCATCCTTAAGAGGACCAATGAATAATATAGCTGATGCCTTGCGCCTTGAACTGGACTTAAGTGAGGCAGAGCCATACACAGTCATCAATCACATTCTCCTCCAGAGTCATTGACGTCCAGTAGCAGGACAAAAGTCAGGATGACCGGCAATGGCCCAGGATACAGTGGGTGACCTTGGCCTTTCTAAATTACATTGCTGATTTCATCAAGCCCCAGAACATTGCAGAACTGCCTGGAAGAAATCTGTAATCACTTAAAAGAGTCTGGCCTGTCTGTCAACACAGGAATGAAGAGCCCAGATTTCAACATGCATTTGGATGGACACCCTCTAGAGCTTGTCTAATAGTACATATTTTTCTAGGACACTTAATGTAGAGGGGCTATGAGCTGGGCCAAGAGTTGAAAAGGAGGAGGAGAGTGAGCTGGATTGTATAGGGAAAACTACACAGCTCCGAAGAATGAGCTCTCTCTAGAGAGGCAATAAAGTGTAGTAGAGTGGGTAAAGAGCTGACCTCTGAGCCAACAAGTCCTGAGTTCAAATCCCACTTCTAACACATACTTGTTATGTGGTCTCAGACACGTCTGTTCACTTCTCAGCCTAAGCAAGTCTCTAAAACTAGAAGGTGACAACCTTCATTGGTAGAGGGCATTTCTTCATTAGGGAAATCCCTATACCAATGAAATTAAAAGTTTGGTCCCTATCCCTTCCATCACAGAGCAATGGAGAGGAACAGAGAGGATATGAGCAGGCTGCAGTATATAACCAGTGAGGAACTCTGAAGACCAGGAAAAAAGGGCATAATCAGATGGAGTGCATGACAGGAAAGAAGATAAACCGGTCCCATGGCAAGAACAAGGGAGTCAATTCCATTTTCTTTTGTGTTTTCTTCTTGTTTTTGAGGGGGAAAGGCAGGGCAGTTGGGGTTAAGTGACTTGCCCAAGGTCACACAGCTAATAAGTGTGTCAAGTGTCTGAGGTCATATTTGTACTCAGATTCTCCTGACTCCAGGGCTGGTGCTTTATTCACTGTGCCACCTACCTGCCCCTCAATTCCATTTTCAACAACCATTTACTGAGCCCCCACAAATGAGCCCCACCTATGCACCAAGGACCATATTAGGTGCTGTTGATACAAAGATTAACTGACCCTGTCCTCAGTGAATTTGCCTATCTGTTGTTCAGTTTTGTCTGACTCTTCATGACCCCATTTGGGGTTTTCTTGGAAAAGATACTGGAGTGGTTTGCCATTTCCTTCTCTAGTTCATTTACAGATGAGGAAATTGAAGCAAGCAAGGTGAAGTGACTTGTCCAGGGTCACAGTGTCTGAGGCCAAATTTGAACTCAGTCTCCCTTACTTTGGGCCCAGCATTCTAGCCACAGCGCCACCTAGCGCCCCTAGGGGAAAATTCAATTCAATAACATTTATTCAGCACTTACTATCTGCAAGACTTTGAGCTAAGAACTAGATACAAAAAGAGGCAAAAGATAGTCCCTGCCCTCAAGGAGCCTACAATCTAATGGGGGAGATAATATGCAAATAAATATATACAAAGCAAGGCTTTTACAGGATAAATAAGAAATAATTAAAAGAAGGAAAACCTCAGAATTTAGAGGAGTTAGGGAAGGTGGGATTTTAGTTGGGACTTAAAAGGAAGACTTAAAGAAAACCAGAGAGGTCAGTAGTCAGAGCAGAGAAGGAAGAGAAAACACCAATGTACCCAGATTGGCATTTACAAAATATGGATAGAGTAAATATAAAGTAAATTTCAGAGAAAGAGAGAAGAGTAGTAACAAAAAGAGTAGCAACAACTAGTTATCTCCTGAGAACAGGCAAAATCTCAGGTGGGAGGCGGCCTCTTAAACATCCCAGGGCCTTCAAGGAAGCAGGGGTTCTTTTTTTAATCTTTTAAATGCACGTTTATTAATAATAGGAATAATAACAATAATAACTAACATTTGCAGAGCACTTTTAAAGTTTTCAAAGAGCTTTGCATATTTTTATTTTGTTTTTAATTTGTAGAATAAAAAAAGCATTTCCATAACATAGTATAATAAAAAGAGATAATTACACATGAAACTGCAACTTTACTATGTATAACTTGCTATTCCTGTTAAATATACAATAGTTATCACTTAAATTTCTTTTTTCCCTTTTTTTCCTTCCCTCCCCCAGATGGCTACCATTCGATGCAAATATATATATATATATATATATATATATGTATAAAGATAATACACACATATATACACATAAATGTATATATAAATACATGTATGTCAAACCATTCTATACATACTTCTATTTATCAGTTCTTTCTCTAGATAGCATCTTCCTTCATAGTTTCTTTGTAGTTAAGTTGGGTACTTATAATAGTCAAAATGACTTATTGGCTCAAAATCACTCTTAAAACAATATTGCTGTTAGTGTATACAACATTCCCTTGGTTCTCCTCATTTCATTCTTCATTATTTTGTGCAAGTCTTTCCATGTTTTTCTAAAATCACATCATTTCTTATAGCATAGTAGTATTCCATCACGATCATATACCACAACTTATTCAGCTGTTCCCCAGTTAATGGGCATCCCCATGAGTTCCAGTTCCTTGCCACCACAAAGAGAGCTTCTAGAAATATTTTAGATCTTCTAGGTTCTTTTCCTTTTTTTCCCTAATCATTCAGCAGAGGTTCTAAGAGAGGGACAACAGCTGGACATCCAGAATGCTCCATGTCAGGAGAAAGGAAGGAAGGCCTCCAGGAATACCCATGATGAACTTTTGAGAAGACATGGTCAGGAGTCACACTGGCTAAGAGGGTATGGAGGGTTTTTCATCTGCACCATTGGTGGGAACTTCCAGATCAAAGTAGATCCATTTGACTAATGCAGTAAAGAAGTGCTAATGGCAGCATTTTCAAACAACTTTCATAGGGCAGATAATTAGGCACAGACCTTCCAAGTCTCTCTCTGTCTGTCTGTCTGTCTCTGTCTGTCTGTCTGTCTCTGTCTGTCTGTCTGTCTCTCTCTCTCTCTCTGTCTGTCTCTGTTTCTCTCTCTCTGTTTCTCCCTCTCTGTCTCTCTGTTTCTCTCTCTCTCTCTGTCTCTCTGTCTGTCTCTGTCTCTCT
>NW_027187342.1:8821892-8865279 GCF_028583685.1 Petaurus breviceps papuanus | reverse complement strand
TTGCCCTTGTTTCTCTCTTCTCTCCTCCTCTCCCTAGAAAGCTAGTAAGTCTCAAGTTCCCAGACCCTGCCCTGACCAGCTTGGCTACGCTCTTCCGATCTGTCCGCGAACCAATGCCCCCCCCTCAGGCTGGCCCTAACAAAGAACAGCACCAGCTCCCTGTTCCTTACTATACATTATTTGCTGGGCTTTTCTTTATATACCATAGCAGTAAAGATTTGCTTTCTTTCCCTCTTCCTTTTATTGTTTTAATCTCTCTTCTCCAGGGCAGGGTCTGGGAACTTGAGACTTACTAGCTTTCTGTGCTTCGCATCCATACTTGTAAGGTTCAGACAGAGTTAGCCATGTTTCATGACTTAATTCTCTGGTTAAGAGTCTGCCTGAAGCCCTCAGGACATAGTTCCAGGTCATTAAATTTCTTTTGTCTTCCTTGTATTCCTTGGCGCCTCCCGGGTTTCCTTTAATTATTTCTGTCTTGAAGCTCCCCACAACTTTTGTCAAGTCTGGCATAATATGCCTCACAATCTTAGAGTGAAATTCCCAAGACCCTTCCTTACTAGTTATCCTTCCCCTCCCTTCATCAGTAGGCTCTGAGGTCGACTATCTGTGGGGTCCTCAGAATAAGATAATTGCATTTTTACAAAAAACAAAAACTATACAGGATGAGAATTGCTTCTTCCTAGTTTGGGACTAGTTAAGTCTGTCCCACAGTACATAGAATCATAAAATAACTGAATCTAAGAGTCTGAAGGAACCTCAGAGACCATATAATCCAAAACTTTACCAGTATATAATTATCCTTAAGAAGCAATGCCTGGGTATTACTCAGTGTGACATTCCAGCCCAAGTGTGACTATACCATCACCTCCCTAGTCCTCCATGCTTAGAATCACCTAAGGGTAAACTTAAAACCTCATGATTAAAATCACAAGTCACTTAACCTTTGTTTGCCTCATTTTGTTCAACTGTAAAATAGGGATAAAATACTAGCACCTACCATGTGGGATTTTATGAGGATCAAATGAGATGTTTGTTTAAAAAAAAAAAGGACTTAGCACAATGCCTGGCACATAGTAGGCACTAAATAAATTCTTATTAGCTCCTTACCCTTTAACTTTCTACCCATCAGTCCATTTCTGCCCTCTATTCTAAGCAGAATAAATTCAATCCCTTTTCCATATGGCAGATCTTAGAATGTTTGACAATAACAATTATTCTTCTTTCACTCAACCAAGTCCCTTCTTTTCTGAGCCAACTACCCCCATTTCCTCAATCAATGATCATGGTTTTATTGTTCACTATTCAATTTGCCTTATTCTGGACCTTTTCCAAGTTATCAATATTTTTCCTAGAATATTCGAGTGTTACCTTCTTCCTAGACACCATGCTTCTATTAAAACAGCATTGGGTAACCTATATCAGATTGTTTGCTGTCTTGGGGAGGTATAAAGCCAAGAACAAGCAACATTCCAGAGGACTGCTGCTGTGAATAACTTTTAAGGTTCTGATTACACAGTATAGAGAATGCTCTATTTATTTAGTAACAAATTAAGGCAAAACATTCACAGAAAATCAAAATACAACATTCACCATGTTATAACTTAACAATTTAACACTAAAATGGCCACATAGTTTTCACCAAAGTAGTCACATAGTTTTAAACAAAGTACATTCATTTAGTAACTCAATCATTCTTTTTTATTTTTTTTTTATTTTTTGCTTTTTTGGAGGGGGAAGGGTAGGGCAATTGGGGTTAAGTGTCTTGCCCAAGGTCACATGGCTAGTGATTTTTGTGTTAAGTGTCTGAGGCCAGATCCAAACCCAGGTCCTCCTGACTCCAGGGCCAGTGCTTTATTCACTGCTCCACCTAGACCCAAACTCAATCATTGTTAAGGAGGCAAGCCTCCTTAATTGACACAAAGTACAGAGGTCAAAAGTTTTCTACCCCTAGGTCACACTGTCTTAATCTCTTCAATCAAAAAGTCTTCTTTCTTCTTGATTGGAGATCAGTTTCCAATCATCCTTAATTAGTAAGTCCTTAACTCAATCATCTAAATATAAATGTCAAAGTTTTCTTCCCCTAGTTCTTCCTACTATGTGCCAGGAACTGTGTGCCTAACTACACTCATTGACAAGAATATTGTAGGAGACTTTTGTCAATTGCCTCAATGAAATTCAGCTATATAGTATGGTGACATCCCTTGATCTGACTATCTAGTAATCCTGTCAAAAAAGGAGACTAGGTTAGTCTGGCACAACCTGCTCTTAATGAACCCCAGCAGCTGACAGTGATCACTGCTTCCTTTCTAAGGACTCAGAAGCCATTTATCTATATCCATTCTAGTATTTTTCCAGGAATTGACATCATACTTACCAACCTGTAGTTTAAAGTTCTTGTCATTTTTGAAAATCAATAAAAAAACCCTTCCATTTCCCACAATTCCTCAAAGACCACTGATGACTGTTTCATATCTGCAAGGTCTTTCCGTATCCTAGGAGGGCATTCATCCCAACCTTGTAATAATGAGACAAAGTAGGTGTTTTCTTGAACTTAGTTTAATTTAAAAGCCCTAGAGTCAGGGACAGAACTACTAAGTTAGATTGACTACCTGGTGGTGAAGAGAAGCAAAGGGAAGAAATCAGAAAAGGCTTCAAGGAAGAGGTCTGAGGATTTCTAATGAAAATGTCTTTGGGAGTAAAAGTAATTTAATCAAAATATAATTCCATGTGGCAAAGAATACATGTTGGTGTAGAAATAGTTACATAAAATGATGGATTGTCATTTATATTCATTGTCTTTTCTTTGATGGAATATTGAGATGAGTTCAGATTTCCCAGTACTGTTATCTGGAATTTTGGTCCTGTAGTCATAGCCACAGTATAGCTCTTTGGCTTTTAGTGGATACAGCACTGGACCCGGGGTCAGGAGGAGCAGAGTTCAAATCTGGCCTCAGAAATTTGCTATCTGTATGAGTCTGAGCAATTCACTTTATCTGTCTGCCTCAAAGTCTTCTCATCTACAAATTGGGCTATGATGGCACCTACCTCCCAGGGTTGTGAGGATCAAATGAGATAATATTTGTAAAGCTCATTACAAACTTTAAAGTCATGATGATGACGGTGATGATAATGTGAAGGGAATTAAGATTTTATAATAATCAATATGATATGTGTAATGAATATACTAATAGCCTAGATTTTTTTAGAATTGCTTTTTCCAGCCAGTGAGTCAGATTCACAATGGAGCTCCAACTGATCGATTGAACTTTGACAAGGCTCACAATCACTGGCATCCTCGTTCCTGCATACCTGAAGTGAAATGAATCAAAGATTGTAGAACCTGTTCCTGTCACAGAACTCTGGTCCTGCGACCCACCAAGTAACAATCCCCAAGGACTCAGACAATATTGCTCCCATAGGACTCCAGAATTGTTGTATTGTCTTCCATTTGTGGGTTTCTCGTGGGAAACCACTCTGGCCCTGGAAACAATTATTTGTAATCCACCTCCCTTCCCACTTGTGATTTATGTATATAATCCCTGTCTTTACTTCAGCAAGGTGGAATCCTGATCAGGAGAATTTCTGATTTGCAAATCTGTTCCTTATAATGAAAATAATGAATTAAACGGCTACCTAATTACTGGCATTTTGTCTCTAGCCTGCAGTTTTGTCATTCTCAGGTTCAAGGCTGGCTCAGTGAAATCCTGTTAACAATGATGAGCATGGTGGTGGTGGTGATGATGGCTGCTCAGCCCATGATTTGATTGTTCTCTTAGAGTTAGGGTTAGAGTTCTCTTAGAGCTCCTGGCACTGGATGGTATTCAGATCCCCAACCCCACAGAAAAGTAGCAATAAACCATAGACACAAAATTTCAGTGCAAATCCCATAGGAGCATAAGTTCAGAGGGAGAAGAGATCTTATAGGTCATCAATCCAATCCCCTCATTTTACACTCCTCTCCCAGCCCAGTGCAATAGAACTTTCCTGTTGACCTTCCAGGTTGTCCTGGGCTGGAAATTTGTTTCACTCTTATCATTTTGTGGGGTTCTCCTGCTCTATAATTTGTTTAGGGTCATTTTTTGCAGGTACTTGGAGGGGCTTGGGGGAGAGCTCAAGCAAGTCCCTGCTTTTACCCCACCATCTTGGCTCTGCCACTCCTCATTTTACAAATAAGGAAATTAAGGCCTATGGAGATTAAATGAGTTACCCAGAGTCACACAGAGAATAGTAAGTGTCAGAGACAGGATGTGAACCGAGGTTATCTGAACTCCAGATTAATTGTTCTTTTTACTCCAACAAAAAAACCTTAGAAATCACCCAACTGGGACAGCTAGGTGGCACAGTGAATAAAGCACTGGCCCTGGAGTCAGGAGGACCTAGGTTCGGATCTGGCCTCAGACACTTAACACAAACACACAAAAATAGCCGTGTGACCTTGGGCAAGTCACTTAACCCCAATTGCCCTCCAAAAAGAGGGAAAAAAAAAGAAATCACCCAACCCCAATTCCCTCATTTTATAGCTAAAGAAACTGAGGTCCTTAGAGGTTGAATGACTTGTCCACAGAAGCTGACTTGGGACCTGGTACTAATTAGTGACAGAGCTGGGAGCTGTCTTTAATTATTATTGGCAGGAAATGGAAATTATCTCTGTCCACAGGACTTAGATCACAATGCCTTTGGGAATCATTAGCCTTCAGAGTAAAATCAGGTCCCAGTCTTTCCTGGACATTTTTCATTCACTCATTCATCATTCATTCATTCATTCAAGGGGCATTTACTAATTATCTTGCATTTCTAGCTTGACTCCGAAGTAATATGTAATGAAAGCAGAGCAGTCCTACCCAAGTGTAGTCCTACCCAAGTTCCCACAAATTGATTTTAAATTGTTTTCTTTCTTTTAGGTGCCTGTGGGATAGGCAGGAAACCACTAAAGAGAAGGTGTGGTACCAATAAGGAGAACTCACCAGACAGCTGCCTGCATGGTTCAAGGGCTGACAGAAGCCAAAGATGGTTAAGTGGGATAGAATTAGTCAGGAAAGGCTCTGTGGAGGAATTAAGTATTTAGCAGAGCCTGCAAGGATTGCTATGCCACAGATTGGATTGGTGAGAGGAGCAGGGAGGAAATGGGTTGTGCTTCCTTCACTTAGCCTAACTCATTAAGACAATCAGGCAATTAAACACCTACTATGTGCCAAGAAGAATGCTAAACACTTGGAATACAAAGAAAGGCAAAAACAGTCCCTGCCCTCGAGGAATTCCCAGTCTAATGCCTGGTATTCTACAGCTGCAAGTGAGGGAGATACAGAATCAGATGAGATCCAGATACCTCCATTTTTCTCTTATCAAGCAGACATGTTATTTCAAAGTCCATTTGTATCACGCTCATTACTCTGGTCAGGACCAAACGTACAAAGTCAATGATGTTGGGTGCCACGCTACAGTGAGTAAAGACAAAAGGCCAGAGGAAAAGATCTCCAACTTCTTTTGTGAGCAAAAACCTGACTGGTTTCTTACAAACCCACCATTGCTACAAAATCTATTCTCCTGTGAATTGGGAGGCTAAATCCTTTCTATTCTTCACCAATCTGCTTTCTATCCCTTCACCTTAACTGATACATGACTTCTAAGAACTGGTGAATTCTGAGTACAGATTGAAGTTTACTTTTTTTCACTTGCAATATGGCTAATATGGAAATATGTTTTGCATGACTTCACATGCATAATTGATATCATATTGTTTACCTTCTCAATGGGCAGGGAAAGGACTGGAGAAAGGAAGAAAATTTGGAACTCAAATTAAAAAAATAAATGTAAGTCAATAAAGTAGATTTTTTAAAAACTGAAATACAGCTTTCACCTGGTAGTACCACTTCCCTCCCAACCCAATCTTCTCCCTCTATTCCCCAACTCACAGTCAAGGAATAGAAGTCAGCATACTCCTTGTTCTCCAGAATCACTTCCAGGCCACAGGTTCAACATTCTTGTCTCTATCACCTCCAAGATCTCTCACTCTCTCCCATAACTTCAACACCTGATTCAAAGTCATTCTCTGCACCCCATCCCTGTGGTCATCCTTAATATCTACCCTTAATGATCCCTCTAATATCTTTTTCCTTAGGTTCCTCCACTTGGCTTCAGTCACCCAGAAGACCCAAGGCCACACCTTATATCTCACCATTACACCTCCAAAATTTCAAACTTTGAATTTGCTCCAGTATAATTGCTGACCATAGCCTCCCATTCTTCCACGTCTCACGTTCCTTCATTCTCAATAAACTGTCTCTTTATTTTCATTAGGACCTCCAGATCATTGATTCCTTCCTAGTCTCCCAACCAATCAATACTCTTCTGATGCTTTACTTGTTTCCATACGCAGCTTGGACCCCAAGCACATCCATCTCAATCATATACTCATAACTATCCCTGAATTCTTCACTCCTTGATCTCCCCCATATTGACTTTGTTAATGTCAAACTCTGAGTTAACCTCACCTTCTTCTTTCTCTTCCCCTACTCCCAGAGTAACAAAGATAACTGGAGAAAGTCACAAAATCAGGCTGACTGCTATAATATAAATTCATGTTATCTGACATTTGCTGGGCTCTCACTCCTGCTAGATGATCTACTTATCGATTATTGACTTTCTTTTTACTGAATTCCCCATAGTAGCTAATTCAAACCCTTCTTACTCTCATGAGGCCCCTAATAACTTCACCCCTTTGTATCTAGAGAGTCTTTGCATTAAGAGGCAGTGAGCAGAAGTATATGCCAGGCCTGGGGAGCCACTTGAATAAAACACAGAGGCAGAAGATGTAAAGTCATGAATGGGGAAGAGTTTGATTGGATTGGGTCCTGGGTTTATTTATAGGGAACAGGGAAGGAGCCAAAAATTAAGAGAGATTCAAGATAATAGAAAGAGAAGTAATGACTGAAGGGGCAAGTCCCTGAAAAAACTAGGAGGGAGTGGAATCAAGAGTAGAAGTGGACAGGGTGGCTAGTTGGTGCACTGAATAGAGCACCGACCCTGGAGTCAGGAGGACTTGAGTTAAAATCCAGCCTCAGACACTTACTAGCTGTGTGACCTTGGGTAAGTCACTTAACCCCTCTCCAAAAAGCAAAAAAAAAAAAAAGAGTAGAAGTGGAGAGGAATATCCTTGGCAGAACAGGGAGCAGGGCTACTTCTTCAGTAGAGACTGGAACAAAGGGGAAGAAAAAGAGATAAGAAAGAGGGGTTTTGAGGTGAGGAAGGGAGAAAAGGGAATTCTTAATGGATGGCCTCTATTTTCTCAGTAAGGTGTGATGTCTTCTGCTGAGAAGGAAAGGGGAGGAGGTGAAATAGAAGGTCTGAGAAAGTAAGAGGAAAAGAAGAAGTTTAGAGTAACAACTCTGGAAAATGTGATAGAGAGCCAGTCAGTATTGACATACAGCAGTGAGGACCCAGATGAAATTAGAAAACATGAAGATGATCTAGATTCTGAATTAAGTCATTCAATAAAGCCATCCAAGATGACCTTTCTCAATTTCTCTCTTTTCCACCTCAAAATTTCTGTTTTTACCCACCCTCTCTTCTTTTAGTCCTATCCAAGAGAAATAATAATTACATTTTTTTTGGAGAGGGGAAAGCAAGGCAATTGGGGTTAAGAGACTCACCCAAGGTCACACAGCTAGTAAGTGTGTCAAGTATCTGAGACCATATTTGAACTCAGGTCCTTCAGATTTCAGGGCCAGTGCTCTCTTCACTGAACCATCTAGCTGCCTCAATAATTATTTTTCTTCTTAGCCAAGACTAACCCTCCATGTGTATTCTCCATCCCATCATCTCTCATTTCCTCCAGGGTCTTGCTCCATCATTTATTTTATCTGCCTCTGGGAACTTTAATATTCTACTCGCTATTGGGACCTCCCTCTCTTCCTATAAAAATGCTTAATGGCTTCCATTATTCTAAAAATCATTTCATCTAATGCTACTGCCCTCTCAACCTAGCACCTTACCTCTTACTTCCATTTACTGCCAAACTTATAGAAGGATAGTCTTGCATTTGCTACCTCCACCTCCACTTCCACACCAACCATTCTTACCCCTTTGCATGCTACTAGAATTATTCCTCTAGAAGTCATCAATGGTCTCATGGTCATTTAAGCCAATAGCCTTTCTACAATCCTCATTCTCCTTGATATCACTGACTACTCTTTCTTTGTAATTTTCTCGACCTTTGGCTTTCAGGACAGCGTATTTTTCAGGTTCTCCTCTTACCTGTTTGGTATCTCTTCTTCCTCCTTTGTTGACTCCTCTTACTCCTTTTGTCCCTAAATGTACTCACTGCCCAGGGTTCTGTCCTTGGGTTTCAAAGCCTTTTTCTACCATCTCTTGGCATTCACTTGTCATGGTTCCAAACATGACCTCTATTCATAGGAGTCCCTAAATTGTTGTCCTTGCCAGGCCTCTTACATCTTCACACCTCTATTTCTTTATTTTCTTTTTTTTTTTTTGCTTTTTGGAGGGGGGAAGGTAGGGCAATTGGGGTTAAGTGACTTGTCCAAGGACACATGGCTAGTTTATGTGCTAAGTGTCTGAAGCCAGATTTGAACTCAGGTCCTCCTGACTCCAGGGCCAGTGCTCTATTCACTGTACCACCAGCTCCCCCTTTTTAAATTTCTTTTTTTTTTATCAATTTATTTATTTCTTTTTAGTTTTCAACATTCATTTCCACAAGATTTTGAGTTACAGATTTTTCTCCCAGTCTTTCCCCTACCCCCACCCCAAAATACCTTGCCTACTGAATACCTCTTCCCCTAATCTGTTCTCTCTTATATCCTCCCCCATACCCAACTTTCTAGTAGGGCAAGATGGATTTCTATACCCCATGGCCTGTATATCTTATTTCCCAGTTGCATGTAGAAAACAATTTTTAAAATGTTTTTTTAACATTTGTTTTTAAAACTTGAGTTCCAGATTCTTTCCCTTCTTCCTTCTTGACCCACCCCCACTGGGAAGGTAAGCAATTCAATATAGGTTGTATATGTGTAGTTATGCAAAATATTTCCATAGTAGTTATATTGTAAAAGACTAACTATATTTCTCTCCATCCTATCCCACCTCCCACTTATTCTATTTTCTCCTTTGACCCTGTCCATTTTCAAAAGTGTGTGCTTCTAATTACCCTCCCCCCAAAACTGCCCTCCCTTCTATCATCCCCCCTCTTATCCCCTTCCCCCCTACTTCCCTGTAGGGTAAGATACCCAGTTGGATGTATATGTTATTCCCTCCTTAAGCCAAATGCAATGAGAGTAAGGTTGACCCATTCCCTTTCACCTTCCTGCTCTTCCCCTCCATTGTAACAGTGTTCTCTTGCCTCTTTTATATGAGATAATTTACTCTAATCTATCTCTCCCTTTCTCCTTCTCCCAATATATTCCTCTCTCACCTCTTAATTTTATTTTTTAGATATCATTCCTTCATATTCAACTCATCCTGTGCCATCTGTGTATACATGTACACACATATGCACACACTCACATACATAGTTATACACATATATACTCTCCTATACATATATATATATATACATATATATTCCCTTCAACTATCCTCATAACAAGAAAAGTCTCATGAGTTACAATGATCATTTTTCCATGTAGGAATGTAAATAGTTCAACTTTAATAAGTTCCTTATGATTTCTTTTTCCTGTTTACCTTCTCATGCTTCTCTTGCTTCTTGTATTTGAAAGTAAAATTTTCTGTTTAGCTCTGGTTTGTTCATCAAGAATGCTTAAAAATCCTCTATTTCATTGAATGACCATATTTTCCCCTGTAGCATTATACTCAGTCTTGCTGGGTAGGTGATTCTTGGTTTTAATCCTAGCTCTTTTGACCTCCTGAATATCATATTCCAAGCCCTTTGATCCCTTAATGTAGAAGCTGCTAGATTTTGTGTTATTCTGATTTTATATTCTGATATAATATTCCTAGGAGTTTTCTTTTTGGTATCTTTTTCAAGAGGCGATCAGGGAATTCTTTCAATTTCTATTTTGCCCTCCTGTTCTAGAATATCAGGGCAATTTTTCTTGAGAATTTCTTGAAGGATAATTTCTAGGCTTTTTTTGATCATGGCTTTCAGGTAGTCCAATAATTTTTAATTATCTCTCCTGGATCTATTTTCCAGGTCAGTGGTTTTTTTCCAATGAGATATTTCACATTGCCTTCTATATTTTTTTTCATTTGTTTGGATCTGTTTTATAGTATCTTGATTTCTCATAAAGTCATTAGCTTCCAATTGCTCCAATCTAATTCTGAATGAATTATTCTCTTCAGTGAGTTTTTGAAATTCCTTTTCCATCTGGCAAATTTGACTTTGTAAGGTATTCTTCTCCTTGTTGACTTTTTGGGCCTCTTTTGCCATTTGAGCTAGTTTATTTTTTAAGATGTTATTTTCTTCAGTATTATTTTTGGCCACCTTTAGCAGCATGTTGACTTGCTTTTCATGATTTTCTTGCATCATTCTCATTTATCTTCCCAATTTTTCTTCCACTTCTCTTACTTGATTTTCAAAATCCTTCTTGAGTTCCTCCATGGCCTGTAACCAATTCATATTTTTCTTGGAAGCTTTTGATGCAGGAGTTCTGACTTTGTTGTCTTTCTCCCATTCTGTGCTTTTATCCTTTTTGTCCCCAAAAAAGGTCTGATTGTGCTTCCTCTGCTTGCTTATGTTGCCACTCCATTACTTGACTTTTGAGCTCTTTACCACAGTAGAACTCCGCTTCCAGAGTGGAGAGCTTTGTCCCAAATCGCTGGAGTTTTTGCAGCTGCCTGAGCTATTAGAGGGCACCCTCTCTATAGCTCCACAAGCTCTGGCACACTGGCCACACACCCCAGGAACACCACCCAAGACCACGATCCAGATCCAGGCAGGTTAAAGCAAGAGTGATTACCCTCTGAATGGTCACTTGGTCCCCCTATGATCTGCAGGCCAGGAGCTCTGGAGTCAGCCACATGGCAGCAGCTGCAGCTACGACACTTTTTGCCCCAGGGGCAGGGGCCAAACTGCACTCTTCCTTCACCTGGTTCCAACAGAATTCCCCACTGATCTTTTACTTTCTCTTTGGCATTTTTGGGTTGAAAAGTTTGGAAACCTCCACTGCTGATGGTGATTCACTCTCCTGAAGACTCCTCAGGCCAGTTTGTGCAGCTGGTTGGGGCCACCCTGGGGCCAGAACCACTAGTGTCTTTGCCAGGCTCTCAGTCTGGTGTAATAGACCCTTCCTGCCAGCCTGCCAGGCTGCCTTTAGCAGGAGATTTGTTTCTCTCTGTCACTGTGGGTTCTGTAGCTCTAAAATTTGTTTAGAGTCATTTTTTTACAGGTATTGGAGGTGTTTGGAGCAGAGCTCACGCCAAGTTTGTGCTTCTGCTCCGCCATCTTGGCTCCACCCCTCAGTCCTCTATTTCTAGCCTCCTGCCAGACATCTCCACTTGATATTCCAAAGACATCTCAAACTGAATACGTCCAAAACTTTCCCCGCCAAACTTTTGCTCTTCCTCTTTTCCCTACTGTGTTATTAATGGTACCAGAAACAGTGGGTTGGGTGAGTTAAGAGCTGACCTTGCAGTCAGGGAGACCTAGGTTCCAGTCTTATCTCTGACATAGACTGACCTTGTGATTCAGTCAAGTCACTTAACTTCTAAGGGTCCCAGGCAACCCTCAAAGACTGTAAGTTTGCAGAATAGCTGATGATATACATTGATAAAGGGAGTTTCTTCATCAGAACCTCCTTAAACCAGTGAAATTACAAGTCTAGTGCAAAGAATTAATGGTATACCTCTCCATTAACCATGATATAAACTTTAATCTTCTTTGAATCATCCTTCTTCCTCAAGTTCGATATCTAAATCCTACTGGCAGCTAGGTGGCACAGTATCTACAGCACTGAATTTGGAGTCAAGGAGACCAGTGTTCAAATTCAGCCTCCAACAACACTCACTAGCTGTGTGACCCTGGGAAAGTCACTGAACTTCTGTCTACCTCTCTTTCCCCAACTTTAAAATGTGGATAATAATAGCACCTACATCCTAGATTTGTTGGGAGGACCAAATGATTCCTTTCCCTCTACTGGTTCCATTTGTGACATAAAGCTCTGATCTGTCCTTTATCATCTCCACCATTACCTCCCTAGTTCAGACTCTGTCTTGGACAAGTCACTTAACAACTGTAAACATGAGAGACTGAACTTATAGTGAGGGTCCCTTCCATCTTTAACATTTTTTTATCTTTTTTTTTTTTTTGCTTTTTGGAGGGCAATTGGGGTTAAGTGACTTGCCCAAGATCATACAGCTATTTTTTGTGTTAAGTGTCTGAGGCCGGATCCGAACCCAGGTCTTCCTGACTCCAGGGCCAGTGCTCTATTCACTGCGCCACCTAGCCGCCCCTTATCTTTAATATTTTATGACACTCTATTTCAATGAGCCTCAGTGTTGTTCTAAAAACAGAGCAGAGCTGACTCTTAAGATCCAGTAGAGAGGTAGCTGTTACTTACTAGCCCTTTTCCAAGGGTAGAAGTGGGTTTAGAAGGCCTTGACTAGGCATTCGACCTCTTGCCAATATAAAGGGATAAAGGGAATAAGCATTTATATAATACTTTAACAATTATTATCTCATTTTATCCTCACATCAACCCTAGGAGGTAGATGCTAATATTATCCCTATTTTACAAATGAGAAAACTGAGGCAAACAGAGGTTAAGTGACTTGCCTAGGGTCACACAGCTAATAAGTATCTGAGGCTACATTTGAACTCAGGTCTTCCTGACTCCAGGTTCAGTGCTTTGTCCACTGAGATAGGAGGTGCCTGTAGAGGCCCAGAATCTTCCCACTCCCTGTAGTGCCAGCAGTCCCTAGACCTCAAGGCAGTTGGCGCAGTATAGCTGTAAGTGCACAATTTTCTAGTTACCGCAATGTGGTGGAAGACACCAAAGTGGAGAGCACACACAGTATCACACTCTCCCTGATTCTTCCTAGAAAAAGGCACCAATCCAGCATATCCTATGACACCTCACATTGGAGGAGGATGCCCAGGGGTCTGGAACGACCACCGCCATATTGATTCTCTATAAAGAACCTTCCTTTCCTTCTGCTGGAATGTGCCGGACCATCCATATGGTTAAGGCCAGAATCCCCTCCCACTGTCTAAATTCTCTGGCTTCCCACCATCCCAGCATGAGAAAATAAGCTGGTGCCACTCGTTACCCTTTCTTTACTGTAGCCCCTGTGGTTCTGTGCCAATAGTGATGTGGTGAAAAGAAAGGCTGAACATAGGGTCAGAACACCTGGGTCTTCATCTTATCCCTGCCCCTTCTCAGCTGTGTGACCTCAAGCATGTCTCTTAACCCCTCTGAGCCCTGTAATTTTCTTACCAGTAAAATATGGATAAAAAGAGCTTCCCTCCTAATTTCACCAGGTTATTGTGAGAATCAAATGAGAGAATGTACTGAAGGGCTATGTAATCACAAACGTTAGCTCTTGTTAGAGGCATATAAGAAGATTGGGCTTCCTGCAGGGTCCCCTAATTTTGTCCTATGAAGTAGTGCAGATTCAGACTCCTGTCAGTCTGATTTTATTCCAGTCAACAGATGATTTGGACCAGAAAAGGGAAAAACAGCTGGTGTTTCTCAACAGATACATGAAGTTGGGATGAAAATCAAGAACATTGCATAGCTTTCCCTGCAAAGCTTTCATATTTTTGAATTTTTTTTCAACATAGAATCAAATCAGACGTGCAGTACTCAGCTCCTCATGTACTAAGGCTGGACTGGAATGTTGGGTTTTTTTTTCCCTTGCCAACAAAGTCAGGCCAATGATCAGAGCCTCAGACTTCTGGGGGGTGATTTCCAAGTTATGGTAATACAGCATAAGAACCCACATGTGAACTTCAGATCCAGGGAACCCAGCTTGAAAAGTCACCTCAACTTTGTGACTCTTTTGGATGCATCAGTGCAAAGGAGGCACGAAAGTACCAGAAGTCTCAGCAAATCAATTGGCTTCTCTGGACTCTGATCTGCCTGTCTGTAAAAACAGGAAGGTCAACAGGATGATTCCTAAGGCTTCTTCCAGGCATTTTCATTCTATAGTCTTCCTTCTTTTTTACCTTATAACCCACTGATACTGAGAATAAGAAGTAGGGATACAGAAGGAATGATCTAAGGGACAAGTTCCTAGAAGTGACAGGAGGGGGCAGGACTAAGGGTTGGAATTTGTGGATAGCTTCTCTGCTGAGAGTGAATAAGGAGATGGTGGTGTCTTTATCTCAGACACTGGAATAGAGACACAATCAAGACAGAGGAAAAGGATTATTAGTATGTAGGGAAGAGAGCCAACTGGAGGTTGCATAATATAAATTTTACATAATATAAAATAATAAAAAATTTTATATAACATAAAATCTGGTTTCAGATACTTACCAGCTGTGTGACTCTGGGCAAGTCATTTAACCCTGTTTGCCTCAGTTTTCTTATCTGTAAAATGAACTGGAGAAAGAAACGGCAAATCACTACTTTTGCTAAGAAAATCTCAAATGGGGTCACAAAGAGTCAGACATGACTGAAACAACTGAACAACATGTAAATTTTTAATGGATCTAGTCAGCACCACTGTGACTTTAAGACAAACTGTCTACTGAACTTCCAAGTCTTATTGAATATTCTAAGAATAACTTGCCTGCCTCTAGAATCAATTGACACACATTTGCTAAAGCCCTGCTGTGTGTCAGGCACTGTGTTAGGTGCCAGGAGAGAAAAAGACAGAAAAGAAACAGCCCTATTGACTTTACAATTAAAGTGTTTCACCACACATTTTCTCCTCTGATCCTTACAACACCCTTGAGAGACAATGGAGCAAATATCCCCATTTCACAGATGAGGAAGCTGAAGCAGAGAATGTCAGACAAGGCTTTCTCCAGTCAAGGATCTTCTATAAATTATTCCCCGATCACATTTTCAAGTTTTCAAGTTTCAGCACCAACTTACCTTGCTGAAACAATGATTTGAATATTTACAAGTCTTACAGGGAATTTTAGTTTCTAAGTCTGACTTGAAAAAGGCAAAATGAAAACAACAAAAGAAGAAATAAGAAGAAAGGAGATGATTCAAAACTGGTTCCATTTTTCCAGAAGCTGTCTGAGCCATATTTGATACTCTAAACTCAGAGTGGATTCAGCAGCCCCCTTTACTCAAGTCTTCCTCTCCTTTCTGCTGCCTGCCGTTCTGCTGAATTTGTCACCCACCTACATCTTCTAGAAAGTCCCTTTTTCCCTTCGTCATCTGAGGGCTCAGGAAACCACCAGTCTCTTCAGCCTTCCAGGTCCCACTGAGGTTATTACAATAGGTAAGTTTGGGACTCTTCCAAATTCCCCCAGCCCCCTCTGGGCCAGAGAGGCCTTTACAAGAGACTCATAATTTTCACATTGCTCCAGTTTCCCAAGCTCCAGGCAGACATCCAACATTCTTTAAACTGTTTTCCTTAGCAATGAAAGGGCTTTTTAGTGGCCCAATATAATGGCGGGACTTTCTTTTTCCATCCTCTTCTCTCTGCAGCACTCTATCCCTTTCAGTCTGTTCCAGCTGTTCTTGGCCCACCCATCAGTAAGGTTTGAAGTTCTAAAGTCTGGGCCCTACTTAGCATCTAATGGACTCAAATGTAGGCAATCTTTTCTCTTGATTTAAGACGGGGCTTTGTCCAATCGGGTGTTCAAAACTCCCAGACCAACCTCAAGATTAGAAGTATCTGGAAGAAACTGCTTTTCTTTCTTTTCAGAGATATCACTTGATTGGAGAGAGGCTCACCCTTCAGTTGTGGGCGTCTATGTTGTAACTGAGTGCGATGTAGTTAGTGGTAACAGCATGGGATTTGTACTCAAAGCCGCTGGTTTTAAATTCTAGCTCTGTGATTCTGTCCAACCTGGGCGACCTAAGACGAGGACTTACCTCTTTGAGTCTCTCTTTTATTATATTCAAAATGAGAGGTTGGACCAGGTGATCTCTCAAGGCTCTTCCTGATCTAGGTCCTGGGATTCTTTCTTTGCTGACTAAGGATACTGAAGTGGCTCAAGTTGGTCATTCAGAAACTAGCAGTCATTGGACAATGTTGTTTTTCAGTCATGTCCAGCTCTTCGTGACCTCCTTCGTGGTTTTTTGTTGCTATTGTTGTTGGGAAGGGTTTGGAGGGGGGCAAAGATACTGGAGTTCCATTTCCTTCTTCAGCTCATTTTACAGATCAGGGAACAGAGGCAAACAGGGTTAAGTGACTTGCCCAGGATCACACAGCTAATAAGTGTCTGAGGCTAGACTTGAACTCAAGAAGAGGAGTCTTCCTAACTCCAGGCTTGGCACTCTACCAGCCCTTGGACAATATTTGAAATAGAAAACAAAAATCTCATTAAGTTCATAGCGTTTAGCAAATGTATATATAAATGTATTAGAAATTCACATGATGCAATTGCACATATAACAACAAAAAATCTATATGTATAATAATGAAACATAACACAGTCACAAGAGCACAATTTTTAATAAAAACCAGTAAAGAGGCCAGAGAGACACCAGACTATGATTCGTTGGAGAGCAAAGGTCATAGCTTTTTCCAACCACACCAGCCCTAGTGATTCTTGTAAAACAAAGTAAGTATGATTAGGAGAAGGGGTACAAAGGTTGAACATGTACCTGGGAGCCAGAATTCAAGAAAAGCCTGATCCCTGTTCTTTGGATTCAACTCTTGCCTTCAGCACTAACTAGCTGTATGATCACAGGTGAGTCATTTAATTTCTGTTTCTTCATCTGCAAGATGGAGATGATAATAATATTTGTAATAGCTATCTCACAGGAGTGCTATGAATGAGAAAAAGGAGGACAAGAGCTTTGCTAGTTGGGTGGGAATGCCAGTATTAAGACCCATTGCTGGTGCCTTCCCCCTCACCTCCACTCCTTCCTCAATATTTTGGAGCCATCTTGAAACTAATCAAAGCTTCAAGACAATTTTATATGGGGGCAGGGGTGGGGGGGAGCCATGATGGGAGTCCAAAGTTCAATGAAAAGGGATGAGGGACTTGCCCCCAACCTCAGAAAACCATAGAATGGGATTCAGAAAGCATGGCAGGGGAGGCATGCTGCCTGCTGCTGAAATGATGAAGTTTAAAAAAAGTCATTCACCCTAACTCAGGTAGGAGTCGGGGATAGAGAGCCTCCATAGTAGGTGTTCTTAACCTTTATTTTTTTGTATTTTGAACCCATTTGGTGAAGCCTATAGACCCCTTCTCAAAAGAAGGTTTCATGAATTTATGAATAACCTATATTCATCATAGAAAGAAAGGCTAAATTTCAGGGAGAGTTTAGTGAAAAAAATTGGAAATATTTTAATAATGTAATTTTTTTCCTATCCAAATTCAAAGACCCCCTGAAATCTCTGCAAGGACCCCTGGTGAGGCAGAGTTGGAGGAGGGGTGTGGTGGACTTCAAACCCCTGCTCTATAGAGGTAGAATTTGAGAATTGAAAGGGTGCTCAGCTCTCTAGCCCAACTCATTCACAGAACCTATCAAGGAAGCCTACTCCATCCATGGGCAGCTCTAATTGTTAGAAAGTGGAATGAAGCTCCCCACAATGGCAGGATAGGAGCCTTGAAATGTTGGCAGCAGCAAAAGTGACTTCCTGATGGAATTGTGGCAGTTGACAGCTTAGTCCAAGGTCAGTGACTGGCAAGGAGCTGCTGGAGGAGCTAGCTGTTATTGTTGTTGTTATGAACTTCAGAAACACACACACACACCCTGAATATTTCCATATACAAAAAACAGAAACGGGTAGTAGGCTGTATATGAAAGTGAATCTAGTGCATATTTGGGGGTTCTTAAGTATATAATAGATCCAACATGTTCATTTCAAGTTGCCCAGCTTGTCTGTCTCCGAAATTCTTTCTGTTTTCTTCCAGTCATTTTTAAAAGCTTCAGTCACCTTCTTTTCTTCTATTTTTGGCATCACTATCACTACCACCCCTCTCCAAGCCAAATCCCTCCCCCCCCCCAAAAAAAAAAGCACTTTGGGACAAAGAAAGAGGAGAAAGACCCATATGTGCAAAAATATTTGTGAAAACCCTTTGTGGTGGCAAAGAAATAGCAACTAAGAAGGTACTCATCTATTGGGGAATGGATGAACAAGTTAATGTAAATGTAATGAAATGCAATTGTGCTCTAAGAAAAGATGAGAGGGACAATTTCAGAGAAACCTTGGAAAACTTGTATGATCCAATGTAGACTAAAGTGAGCAGAAACAGAACAATTCATACAATAACAACATTGTTGTAAAAGCAAAAAAAAAAATTGAAAGACTTAAGAGCCCTGGTCAACATAATGACCAACCACAATTCACAGGACTAATGACGAAGCATGCTATGTACCTCCTGGCAGAGTGCTGATGGACTGGGGGTACAGATTGAGACCTATATTTTGGACATGGCCAATGTGGGAAATAGTTTTGCTTAACTACTCATATTTGCTTTAAGAATTTTGTTTTTCTTCCCTCTTTAAATGTAGAGAAGAAAGTGAAAGAGAAAATAAATTTTTGTTAATTGAAAAAATAAAATTGAAATCAATTTTGAAATCAATATGATCAATAATGATAATGGCTAATATCTTTATAGTACTTACTATGTGCCTGGCACTGTGCTCAGCCCTTTACAGTTGTTATCTCATTTAATCGGCACAATAATCCTAGGGGGTAGGTGATGTTATTATTCCCATTTTACAAATGAGGAAACTGAGGCAAACACATTAAATAATTTGCTCAGGGTCACACAGCTAGGAAGTATCTGAGGCTGGATTTAAGGTCAGTGTTCTATCTACTGTGCCACCTAACTGCCTCTAATTTTTCAATTTTTAGATTAATTTTTTTAAACTGATGGGGGCACTATTGAAGCAGTAATACAAGATGATCTCTTCAGAGGAGGAGTTTCCACACAAGGTCTCCGGGTGCTGAAGTGTTTATGAGAAGTCAAGAAAGCTTTTGTGGCATGGATTCTCCTATTATTTACATTTGACTGGTACTGTCTGATTAGATTATTCCCCTGAGATACCTTCTTCCTTTTGGAATAAAGACGGCCCAGGGTTCTCTAAGGCACAATAGGCTCTATTGGAGCACAAGATCTGACCAGGCCTGGAAAGGCTTTGAGTACAGGCTCGGTGGGTCAGTCTGGCCTGTAAGGATTAGCCTAGCTAATCTCAGAGGGGCTCATTACCAGGCTGGCTAGACAGTGGTATCTGCTAAGCAGAGCAGAGAGGCCCCACACTGGTGAAATCAAAGACCTTTGAAGTGCTGAATTTACATATGGTTGGTTGGTTGTTTGGTTGCTGTCCGTTCTCAAAGAGGACCAAAATGGAATCACTATGCCGGAGTCAAGTTACAGTGTGTCCAACTATGACTGACCAGACCAATACAAGCTCGAGCTCAGAATGCTCTACCACAGGCCAGGCACAAATAGTCTGTGTGAACATTTGGGGTGGATTCTCTGAATTTGGGCATCCTGAGGTATTTCTTTGAGCTATTTCAATTCTGTTTTGCTCATAGAACACAGCACCTTCTCTGATATGGGTATGCCATGCTGGGAGGTCCCATGCCAGTGTCTCCCATGTCACACAATCAGTTCCAAAGTTCTTAAGAGAGACCTTGAGAGTGTCCTTGTATCGCTTCTTCTGGTCACCATGTGAACACTTGCCCTGTGTGAGTTCTCCATAAAATGGTCTTTTGGGCAAGCTTACATTTTGCATTTGAACAATGTGGCCAGCACATCAGAGTTGCACTCTCTGAAGCAGAGTTTGACTGCTTGGCAGTTTAGTTCAAGAAAGAACTTCCATATCTGCTACCTTATCCTGCCAGATGATCTTCAGAATCTTCCTAAGACAATTCAAATGGAAGCGATTCAGTTTCCTGGCATGGCGCTAGTATACTGTCCCGGTTTCACAGGCATGCAAGCAATGAGCTCAGCACAACAGCTCTACAGACCTTCAGTTTTGTAGTCAGTCTAATACCTCTTCTCTCCCATGCTTTCCTTTGGAGCTTCCCAAACACTGAACTAGCTCTGGCAATGTGTGCGTCAACCTCATTATCAATGTGTACATCACTGTAAAGTACACTACCAAGGTAAGTGATTGAAGTCAATTCTTCCCTAGCCGAAGCTCCAACTGAAAAAGAGATTTTGAATGCCATAGGCTCCTTTCATGTGACAAAGCATTTGGTGCTGATTCTATTCCAAGTGAGATTTACAAGGTAGGGGGTCCATTGTTCATATAAAAACTTACCGAAATTTTCCAGGTTATATATATGGCAAGAGGTTATCCCCCAGGAGTTCAAGGATGCCTCTTATTGTCCATCTCTATAAAGATAAAGAAAATAGATCGTTTTGTGACAATCATGGGGGGGGGGGGTGTCTCTGTCTTAGTCATTGCTGGCAAGATTCTTGCCAGAGTCCTCCTCAATAGGCTGATCCTTCACTGGAAGATGGCTGTCTACCTGAGAGCCAGTGAGTGCAGCTTCAAAAGGGCCAAGGAGCAGTCAATATGGTGTTTGCTGTTGGACAACTCCAGGAGAAATGCCAGGAGCAAAACAGAGGTCTGTACACAATGCTTGTAGTCTGACCAAGGCCTTTGATACTCTTAGTCATAAGGGCTTATGGAAAATTATGTCAAAATTTGGCGCCCAGAGAAATTCATCAGCTTTGTACATCAATTTTATGATAACATGCTTACTCAGGTTCTGGATAATGGACAATGCTCTCATGCCTTCCCAGTCACTAATGGAGTGAATTTATACATACATACATACATATATATATATATATTCCTTAGAAAATATCCTATTGAAAGAAAATTGGGGATGAATACTTTTGCATTTGTAAAGTGAATGGTCATCCCCTAATCTATTTGTCTTTTAAATTCAGGCCTTCATAAATAGAATTTTCTTAAAATATTAAATAATAATATCTATATAACATTTTCATATATATTACTAAACATTATTCTAGACAATGAAGAAAGTGAGTCTCAGTGAGGAGAGGTGATTTCCCTAAGGTCATATAGCTAGAAAGTGGTAGAGATGGGGCTTAAATGCAGGTCATCTGAGTTCAGATCCTAAGCCCTTTCTAGCACAGCACTTTTGGGGAGTAAGCTGTCACCTGGTCTTTGAATCACAGAGCCTTAGAGCTAGAAGGAACATTATGAGATCATCTAGTCCTGGGGTGATTAATCTTCTTTGTGTCATGGACCCCTCTGGCTTTCTGGGGGAGCCTATGGACCCCTTCTCAGAATAATTGTTTTAAATGCATAATATAAAATACATAGGGTTACAAAGGAAATTAATTGTATTGAAATAAAATCATTGAAAAATTTTTAAAAGTTTTAAAATCCCAGGTTAAGAGCCCTTGATCTAATCCAATCCATTTCACAGAAGAGGAAGTTAGGAAGACCCAAAGACGTTAATTATCAAGGTCACACAGCAAAGTCAGGACTAGAACCTCAGACTTCAGATTCCCTGTCTTACCATGAAACTACATTGCATCTTGCGAACTCAGCACATAAAAAGCGGCAAGATTTCATAAGAGGAAAGAACACAGGGAGGTTCTTTATCGTCACTAAATGACATTCTGAGCCCTAACCTACCTCCAGCCCATAGGGATAAACTCTAGGCACACAATTGGATCGATTGTACCTCCCCCCTGTCCAGCTATGACAAACACATGCCAAGATGTGTAGCTTATTCGAGAGATAACACATGACCTTTGCAGTAGCACTGGCAAGTACTGGAGGTGGCAGAAGCTGGCCAAGCTATCTACCTGCCCCTTTCTACACCCCTTCTATCAGAAGGGAAAGATCTTTTTTCAAGAGAGGCTAGCTGCCAAGCTGGCCCTGTCCTCTTCATGACAACTAGCAGTGACTGCCCCCTCGTACCAGCTCCTGAGAGCCAATGGTTAAATTTTCAGTGTATTTCTACCTCAGAAGTCAACAAATGCTACGGATCAGGATTTGATTTATTGTTTTGTCAATTATCTAACCTTAAGAAAGTGATAGAGAAAATGTTAACAACTTACAAGTGAGTTGTATTCTATTTACATATTTTTCAGAGATCTGGTTATTATATATTTACCAACATACCACTACTTGAATCCTTCAAAAGGGCAGTTTCAGTACTTCCCTGTCTCTTTCCCCATCAACTTCAATTTTCCTGTTGAAAGTGATTCTTTTTCCTGGGCTACTCAGCTAGAAGCAACTTCAGGCAAAATAACAGATGTGTCAGTATACAGAAGGGAGGGGTTCCACACCCCTGGTCAAGTATCTGAGATTTTGTTAGTGTAGAGCTTGCATAGATCATAACCCATCTCTAACTTAGAAGAGAGGACTTAGATAATTGTTAGAGGCCCAATTACCTGGTCATGATCACATAGCTAGGAAGAGGAAAAATTAACATTCAGAGTCTGGATCATCCAGGTTGGTAACTTAAAGCACCAAATTCAAGGTAAATGTCAAGCTTTCACTTTCCTTTTCCACATAGCTAGTGACTTATGTGGTTGTAAAGGCTGGGATGTTTTTTTTGCTGTCATTCTTTTTTCTTTCCTTTTTTTAATATTCTAAGAGAGATTAGATTCACATATCTTGGAAGGAAAGAATAACAATCCAAGTTTGCTTGTTTGTTTTTTCCCATGTGTTTGGTTGTGCTTGATCATTGACTACCTTAGGCAGTTATATTTTGCTGTAAAGGAGGTAGCTAGATGGCTCAGTAGGCCATCAGGCCTAAATCTAGGAAGACCTGAGTTCAAATCTTGCATCAGACACTTATTAGCTTCTGTTTGCTTTAATCCACTGAAGAAGGAAGTGGCAAACCACTCCACTGTCTTTGCCAAGAAAATCCATTGGACAGTATGGTCCACGGGGTCACAAAGAGTCAAACATGACTGAACAACAACTTTGCTGTAAATACATGTCTCATTGGAAGGCAGCATGAGAAGATGCTAACCCTAGAGTATAAAATATGAATACAAAACTTGACTCTGCGATTCAGTCAGTCAACAAACATTAATTAAGCACTTATAATGTGCCTTATATTGTACTCATTACTTGTGTGGCCTTCAGTGGGTCAATTAATTTTTCTGGGTCTCAGTTTCCCCATCTGAAAAATGAATAGGCTGCATACATATCAGATTAGCTAATATGACAGAAAAGGAAAATTATAAACGTTGTAGAAGATATGTGAAAATTGGGACACTAATTAATGCATTGTTGGTGGAGTTGTGAACTGATCCAGCCATTCTGGAAAATAATTTGGAACTACGTCCAAAGAGCAATCAAACTGTATATTTGATCCAGTAATACCACTATTACATCTGTATTCAAAAGAGATTATGAAGAGGGAGAAAAGACCTACATGTATAAACATATTTATAGCAATTCTTTTTGTGGTGGCAAAGAATTGAAAATTGAGGGGATGCCCATCAATTGGGGAATGGCTGAACAAGTTGCAGTATATAACAAGTATTTCATAAAAACCTAGAAAGATTTGCATGAACTGATGCTGAGTGAAGTGAGCAGAACCAGGAGAACATTGTACACAGTGATAGCAACATTGTGCAATGATCAACTATGACAGACTTAGCTCTTCTCAGCAATGCAAGGATCTAAGACAATTCCAAAACACTTGTGATGGAAAATGCTGTCCATATCCAGAGAAAGAACCATGGAGTCTGGACATGCAGATCAAAGCATGCTATTTTATCTCTTTTTTATGTTTTTTTTTCCTTCTCTTGGTTTTTCCCTTTTGTTCTGATTCTTCCTTCACAACATGACTAACGTAGAAATAAGTTTAATATGATTGTACAGCTATAGCCTACATCAGATTGCATGCTGTCTTGGGGAGGAGGGAAGAAAGGGTGGGAGGAAAATCTAGAACTCAAAATCTAATAAAAGTGAATGCTGAAAACTAAAAATAAATTAAATTTTTAAAATGAAATGATGAGAAGCTACATTTCAGAAAAGCAACACTGTCAACCTGACCGTTCTTCACACAAGACACTCGGTCTCCTTGCTCTGTACCTTTTCACTTTGTGTCCCCATGCCTGGAATACTCTCCCTCCTCATTTCCCTTCTTGGCTTCCCTGGCTTCCTTCAAGTCTCAGCTTAAATCTCACCTTCTACAAGAAGCCTTTTCTGATGCCCCTTCCCTCTGGAATTATCTCCAATTTATCTTGTTTGGCAGAGAGAGCGATCCTATTGGGAGCCCTGTCTCCTAGGCTGGCTTCTTGCCACTCGACAGAGATCCTTCCTTCCTGTAGAAGATAGAGAGACCCCATTCCATCCTGCTCCATCTCCTGACCTGGCCTATCTACATACAGGGTGAAGGGAAAAATGCTATTCTGTTACCCCTCACCACTGACCGCCTTGCCTGAGCTGCCTAACACCCTGAAAGGATGCCACCCTAAAGCCAAATTTCTAGTCCACCTGAACTCACTCATCAGCGAGTAACAAATGCCTAGGTGGTCTTCACGTTCGCACATAGTAGTTTACATGTTTCCCCCCCCCCCCCATTAGACTGACTGTGAGCTCCTGGAGAGCAGGGACTTTTTCTTTGTGTCCTTCTTTGTATCCCCATACCTTAACGCACAGTAGGTACTTAATAAATGCTTGTTGGCTTGGTTTAACTTGGTCTTTTTAACCCACTTGCTCCTTCCATTAGCTCTCTAGTCTTTCAGTTATATCTCACTATTTCCCTAACTCCAAGGTAGTCTAGTCATGATAGTCTACACACCATCATTCAACACGCCTTAGGCCTCTCTATCTTGGCACCTTCATTCACCACCATTGTACATGTGGAGGGCGCCTCCTCTTCCTCTCTCAATGTCTAAATTTTCCTCATTCTTCAAGATCCAGCTCAAAACCCAACCTTTCCATCAAGTCTTCCCTCAATATTCTACTATATGGAGGAGGGAGGTGGAAGGAAAGGGGGGTTTGATTAGATGAGCTCCAAGTTTTCTTCCAGCTCTAAATCAAATTCAATAAGCATTCAATACTCACTTGAAATGTGTAAGACACTATACTAGAGGCTGGGAATACAGAGGCAAAACTGAAACCACCCCTGCCCTCAAGGAACTTACATTCTATCCCATAAATCATTTTTATAGTATTGGGTATTATATATATAATATATTTACATATTTTATGTATAACATGTATTTTATATATAAAATATATTTATATAATCTATGTATATATATATAATGTACATTTGTGTGTATATGTGTATATGTATGTGTGTGAATATGCAGATTGTCCCAAAAGTATGAGTGAATTAGTGAATTCCTGACTTCAAATCTGATCTCAGACCCTTACTAGCAGTGTGACCCTGGCAAGTCACTTAACCTCTGTTTGCCTTATTCTACTAAAGAAGTATCCAGTATCTTTGCCAAGAAAACCCCTTGAATAGTATTGGTATGTTACGGTCCATGAAGAGTCAGACACAACTGAACAACTATACACACACACACACACAACAACAACTTTCTAACACTACAACTTTGTTTCTAGTCAGCATTAGTAGAGGAAATTTCTTCACTGGAAGCACTTAGTGAAATCATAGATTTCTCTAACTAAACTCTAATTTCTTCAAGGGCGGTCCTGTATCTTCACTGTATCCTGAAAAGCATCTACCAAAGTATCTTTTATATAGGTGGAAGGCTCAGTAGGAGATTCAGGGGCAGAGTAGATAGAGCATAGTACTGGGTGTCAGGAAGACCTAAATTCAAATCCTGCCTTAGACACTTACTAGCTGTGTAACCACAGTCTAATCAAGGGCAAGTCACTCTGTCTGCCTCAGTCTCCTCATCTGTAAAATGGAAATAAAATAGCACCACTTCACAAGGTTGTTGTGAGAGTCGAATGAGTTAAAACATATAAAATGCTGTGCAAACCTTAAAGTGCTATACAGATGCTAGCTGTTATCTTCTTTAATTGTTTTTAGCATGATTTCCTATTGGTAGCAATTGGGGACCATGTTTCATCCTCTTTTATCCTCCACCAGGTCTCAAACAGTGATGAACATTCAATAATTCTTTATGGAACAGTCTGACTGAATGAATGAAATCCAACATTCTATGCTTCCAAAATATAGCACAACTATCCAGATGAACTCTTCTCCCATTATTCCTCTCTCTCTGTTGATCTTCCCTCCTTCCTCAGGGAGTTGATCTTTTTTGATTGACCAATCTTTAAAAGTATGAAAATCAACTTTCCATTCCCTGTGTTCCCCTTGGCCTCTCACTCCCACTCAGACCAAACTCCCTTCTAATATTGACTCATCCTTGTTTACCTGTGGCTGACCTTTCTATTCAAGGGGCATCTTTATGTTACTTCATTTTGGTGAGTGATCATTGATGGTGGGATAGGAAGGGGCACTGGGAGAAAGAAAGTGGAGTGGGGACTTGCCAATCTACAGCAGACTCTTCAATGATATGTCAAATTTGCAACTAAACTCAGCCTGACAGTGATTCACAGTTTCCTGTATACAGCACTTTTGTTCTACAGTGCAGAAGATGGAAATGCTCACTTTATTTGGTGTGTGTTAACTTCAGAATAATAATTTTTTAATTAAAAAACAAGTGCAACTTTTGACCAAATTGTCAATGTTGCTAGAAAAAGGGCTATTTTATCACCCTGGAATTATTATCCTGTCTGCACTATTTGTTTAAATAACCTGGTCTACTTGGAAAAGCAAATGTTCTTTTTCATGTACTTTCTACCAGTCTGTATTTAGCTAACATGGAGAGAAGCAAATGGAAGTTTAACCCTTTTTATAGAATCATTAGCTAAGCTATCCAGGTCTCTATGGGTAATTAAAAATACTTAAGAGTTCTAAATTTACATGTAATTAATGGTGCATTTGAAATCCACTTTCCTCCCATAATATGCTAAGAGCAGAAAAAGAATGATTGGTACACACATCCAGATTAAGATAGACAGTATGTAATTAACAGCAGTTAATTAAGAAACTAATATATTCATTAAAATTAAGAAACAGACCATATTCACTTATTCAATAAGCATTTATTTATATCTACATGAGAACACTGAAAAAGTATTATATACCTGCATGCACAGGGATGTCCACTTAAATCCTTTATTAGTGCCTTACCTCTTAAGAAGGCGACCAACCCTGGTTTCTCAAAGACTGTGCCTTTGGAATGCCAAGTTTGGCAAGTCCTATTAAAGTGGAAAGGTTTCAAGACCAGTTATCACTTCCACATCTCAGGGGTTTGGAGCATTGGTGCCTCCTTGATCTGGAAAATCCTCATAAAAAATTTTGGCCTTAAAAAAAAAAAAAAGAAAGAAACATTTTTTGGGGCGGCCAGGTAGCACAGCAAGTAAGAGCACTGGCCCGTGTCGGGATGACCTGGGAATAGAATCTGGACTCAGACACCTAGCACCCACCCAGAAACACCTGGCTGAGTAACATTGAGCAAGTCACTTAACCCCAATTGCTTAGGGGCAGCCAGGTGGCTCAGCAAGTAAGAGCACTGGCTCCAGTGTTGGGATGACCTGAGGATCTAATCTGGGCTCAGATACTTAGCACCACACCCAGAAATAACTGGCTGTGTAACCTTGAGCAAGTTACTTAACCCCAATTGCTTAAAAAAACTATTTTGGCCTTTCCTTCATACCACAGAAGAAGTGCGAATTTTTTCTTTTCTTTTATGAGATGTTTACAGTATCTTATTGTAAAATTTGGGTTGATATTGTAAAATACATATGTTTTATGCACTTCTGAGTTTCTAAACTTTTTTTCTGTCACCTATTGGCCTTTGTGTGTCATTTGCGACTTCTGTGAGACTCCCAAAAAAAATCCCCATTGAATTTTCATGCCAACCCATAATGTATCAAAACCAAGATGGGAAAAAGTCAAGATGTGGAAGGGAGAACTATAAACCCAATGATATTACCTGTAGTCTTCCATTTCTCCTAACTTTCCCAGCTAAACTCCTTAAGAAAGCTATATACAAATGCTGCTTCCACTTCCTCTTTTCTCACTAGATCCTCAACCCTCTGAAATCTGGCTTCTGATTTCATCATTCAATGGACACTTCCTTGTTCAAAGTCACCAATGACTTTTTAATTGCCCTATCTAATGGCCTTTTCTCAACCCTCATTCTTTCTGACTTTTCTGAAGCCTCTGACATTTGAGAATTCTCTTTTGCATTATCTTTTCCTCTCTAGGTTTTTCAGACATTATCTCCAGGTTCTCCTATCTACATATCTCATCACTTCTCAGTCTTCTTGGCTGGATTTTCATCCAGGTCACACCCATTAAAGTAGAGGTGTCCCCCAAGGCTCTGTTGTGGGCCCTCTTCTCTTCTCCCTCTCTACTATTTCACTTGGTAATCTTACTAGCTCCCATTTGTGCAATTATTATCTCTATACAGATGATTTCCAGATGTCTATAGCCAGCCCTAAATTGAACTCTAATCCCATAGCACGAACTGCCATTTGGACATCTTGAATAAGCAGGCATTTCTTTTTATTTGTTTGTTTGTTTGTTTATCTATTTATTTATTGTTTAGTGTTTTATTTTCCCCCAATTACATGTAAAAACAATTTTTAACATTCCTTTTTCACAATTTTGAGTTCCAAATTCTCTCCCTTCCTCCCTCCACACATCCCCACCCCCCTCCAAGAAAAACAAGGAAAGCAAATAAAGTATGCTTCGATCTGTATTCAGACACATCAGTTCTTTCTCTGGGCATGGATAACATTCTTCATCATAAGTCCTTCAGAGTTGTCTTGGATCATTGTATTGCTGAGAATAGCCAAGTCAGTCACAGCTGATCATCTTACAATATTTCTGTTACTTTGTACACAGTACATTTCACTTTGGAGCAGATCATGTAAGTCTTTGCGGGTTTTTCTGAGAGCATTCTTTCTGTTCATCATTTCTTACAGCACAATAGTGTTCCATCATAATCACATACCACAATAACAAACAGGCATTTCAAACTCAATATATGAACAAAACAGAACATAGTGTCTTTCTTCCAAAACAAAACCAAACCAAAATACCCTCCTCTCTTCCAAGTTCCCCTATTATTGTTAAGAGCACTATCACTCTCCCATAATGTTGGTGTCTTCTCTCACACTTTTGCCAAAGATCCAGTCAATTACCAAGTCTTATCATTTTTCTTTTCACAGCACCTCTTTTATACATCCCCTACTCTCCACTCACACAGCCACCACCCAAGGACAGGCTCTCATCACCTCTCACATGGACTATTATAGTAGTCTTCTAATTGGTCTTCCTGCCTCAGGTCATTCCTCACTCCATTCCATCCTTCTCTTGGCTGCCAGAGGGATTGTCCTAAAGCACAGGTCTGACCATGTGAGTCCACTATTCAATGAATGTCAGTGCATCATGTTACTGTCCCCTCCTCTCCCTGGATCAACTACAGAGCCCTCTCTTTGGCAAGTTGGCCCCTTTTTACCATTCCTGTTTTTGTACACTTTACTCCTCTCAACATACTGTACAATCCAGTGACACTGGCTTTCTTGGTATTCCTTACACACATTCCATCTCCTAACTCCATACTTTTTCTCCAGCTGTCTATCCCCCATGCTTGGCATGCTCTTCACCCTCACCTCCATCTCCTGGCTAGCCTGGTTTCCAGTAAGACTAGCTTCTTTAAGAGGTCTCTCTAAGTCTTCCCTATTGCTAGTACCTTCCCTCTTAAATTATCTTACATATGTGTATATATAGATACGTACATATACATGCATGTGTATTGTGTATATATGTATACACATAGATCCCATCATGTCATTTCCTTACTCAGTAAACTCCAGTGCCTTCCTATTAGCCTCCAGGAGAAAATACAAAATGCTCTGTTTGGCATTCAAAGCCCGTCATAGCCAGCCACCTTTAACCTTTCTAGTCTTTTTATACCTTACCCCCCGACACATACTCTTCAATCCAGTGACATTGGTCTCCTGGCTATCTCACAAACAAGATAGCCCATGTCTTAACCCCATACATTTTCTCTGGCTGTTCCCCATATCTGGAATACTTTCCTTCCTCCACTCCAACTACTGACCTCTCTGATTTTCTTTAAATCCTACCTTCTATAGTAAACTTTCCCTAATCTCTCTTAATTCTAGTTTAGTTATTTTCAGTCATTGTTCAGTTGTGTCCAACCCTTTGTGACCCTATTTGGGGTTTTCTTGGCAAAGATACTGGAGTGGTTTGCCATTTCTTTCTCCAGCTCATTTTACAGATGAGGAAATTGAGGGAAATAGGATTAAGTCCTTCCCCAGGTTCACACAGCTAAGAAGTATCTGAGGCTGGATTTGAACTCATGAAAAGTTCTCCTGACTCCAGGTCTGATACTATCCACTGCGCCACCTAGCTGCCTTTAATTTTAGTATTTCAGAGAAAATTATTTTATTATGTTGCTTGGGAAAAATTGTTATACTGTTCAAATCCAACCTTATATGATTAAAGGTTGTTCACACCCGGAATGTTGCCTGACTCTAGCAACTCTCTAGGAATGTTAGAAATAGCTACAAGGCATTTTGGGTCCCCTAGTTACTTGCATCTGTTTCAATCTACCTTGCTTTCAAATTGCTCTCTCAGCAATTTTGCTTAACTTTGTGGGGACACCCTTGTCTAAATCCTATACAATGTAAACCTTCCAGTACCTGGACTAGAGGGAGTCATACCTCCTTTCTAGTTCATTCTCCTCTATCATTACCTAATAAATTTCTTTCTAAAACTACTTCAGATTTGGCGGTTTGTTTTTGAAAACCTTCCCTCTTTTAATTATTTTCTATTTATCCTGTGTATAGCTCCCTTTGCATATATTTTTGTTTGCATGTTGTCTCCTTCATTAGACTGTAAACTCCTTGAGGGCAAGAACTGTCTTTTGCCTCTTTTTGGATCCCCAGCATTTAGTACAATGCCTACCTAGTACATAGTAGGCTCTTAATAAACGTTTTTTGATTGATTATATCTAGATACATATCTTGGATATTCAGTTTTTTGTACATAGTCATCCCCCCATTATAATGTAAGATGTATGTTTTTGTCTTTCTTTGTATTCCTAATACTATGCCTGCTACATAGCAAGCCTTTAATAAATGCTTGTTGTTAACTGACTATTATGCAAGAACCAACTTAGTCTAGAAAGCTTATCTCCAGAAGACAGGATGTCAAGCAATGGATTTTTTTTTTGCCTCAATGAATTACAAAACATCTATTTACCATGGCATAAAGGTATTATATATCTGCATTTATGGAGAGAGTTCCCATACCAGTGAAATCCCATAATTTTTTAAGTATATAAGAGGAAATAGCATGAAGACCAGCCAAGATGGGAGAGTAGCAAGAAATAGTACAGTTGAGTTCTTCATGACACACTTCCTCTACAAAGATTAGAAAACACATGGGACTGAACTTAGATGGGAAAATTCAAGAAAAAAAGTCACAGTGAGTCATTTCCCCAGATTAAATTAGCAAAGGGAGATAGGCAGAGAGGTCTGAAGATAGTAGAAACCAAATCTAGCCAGAAGCATGCCCCAGGGACTGAATGAAAGTCTGCTAGCAGCTATGCACTAAGGAAAGAAGAGGTCCAAGTTCTGGCACAGGGAATCTTGTGCAATCAGTAGGAACAAGGACCAGCTGTCAGATCTGTGGCTCACCAGGTAGCCAGGATCATAGAGAGGACCTGTGCCCAGGGGTGGTAGTACCCTGCAAGAAAAGGTTATGCACCCTAGGCTTTGTACTGAGTGACAAGTAAGTTCAGAAACAAGTAGCAAATGTGTGGCCCTGCCCCTCAGAATGGAATTCGCTCTCACATCCAGCCCAAAAGCCAATCTGAAGACCACAGCATAATAACCAGGGCAGGAAGCCCAAACAAAGGGGGAGCCTGTAGTTTTGTCCCTCTGGACCCATAGAACTTTCCAGATGGCTGACAGTGATTGAATTCAGAAGTAGTCTACTGGAGCTCCAACCAAGGTCAAGCCCACAGTTTTGTTGCTCAGGTCAGAAGCTTGAAGAACTCAGAACAAACTCAAGTGCCAGTGTCCTAAATTGGCCTCTTCCTGCTTGCAGTCGGACAGAGAACACATTGCTTTCTTCGGCTGAACTCTTCCTGACTGCAGGGAATCAGAGAGATGCCATTCTATCCTGCTCCATCTTCTGACCTGCCTTACTTTCAGACAAAGGAGAGAAGTGCCATTGCATCGGCTCTTTCCACTGGCCCCTCACCTGAATTGCCTAACAGCTGAGAGGACTCCGTCCTAAGGCCAAATCCCTAGGGCTGTTAATAACTCATATGAACTCATTCATCAAAATGTAGCAAACACCCACTTGGTCATAACTCTTCCCATCTCAGTGATTTCTTTATCACCTCCTAATATTATTCAAACCCTGTTCTGTCCACCTTTTCCTGTTCCCTTATTGCCATCCCATTCAACCCAACCTCCCTCAATGGCCCATTCTAAAAACTACCCACCCCTTCCACTGTGTTTTCTGGAATGCTTGATGGCTTGATTTCATCTTAATGTTTTCCCTTTTCCATTCCTTTTATCTTCTGGCTCTCACAGAGACCTAGCTCTCTCCTGCTCATCCTTTCCAACATTGGTTGCATTTTACTCATTCCTAGCTCCCTGGTTAGGGGGCCACCCAATTAAAATTCTGGTACCTATTGTCTATTAATTTCCTACCTTTATTCTAGGATACTTCGAGAGAGAGAGAGTCTGAATTCACAGTTCTTCGGCTTACTTATTTCCATGTATGGAGTATTCAAGGAGGACTATCACTTGTGGTGTGAGGGCTTGCTGAGCCCTTTTCAGGGCTGCTCATCCACCTCTGGTATCCACCTTTCACCCACTTCTCACCTGTGGCTCCAAGAAGCTATGGCATGTGCAATGTCCACCCCTGGTAAAATGACTCAGCAGATGAGCTAAACCAGGTTGAGGGTAACAGATAGATCTCAAACCCATCAGTGATTTAGGAGGTGTTTACCCCAAGCATGTGAAGACAAGGTGTAATGTACGGATGAGAACAATTTGTTCCAATGGCCATGGAGGCAGCTGAAGCAGGCTGCTTAGAGCTTGCTTAGAAATTGCAAGGTCAGTGTAGCAGCAAGCACTCCAACATCCCCAGGATGGCTGCCAACACAGGTTCTTAGATCTGCTTTTCTAAAGGAAAGCAACTCAAAATGGGTTAACAATCTTGCTTTAATCAAACATATGTCATTTATCTAGTTCAGGGGGAAAAGGTCAGAACCCTGAACTTCAGAGAATACAAACAAGTTACAAGCAGAAGTTACAAGAAGACAGAGAAACAGATCAAGCAGACAGGCCTCCACTGTCTGACCATTACATCCATACCTAGTCACAGTTACCAGAGAGAGAAGCACCAACATTTGGGTTTTCAAAGCTGGGGGGCTCAAATCACACAACACTTCTCAAAGTGAGCCCCAAAACAAAATCTCACATCAGGGTATATATAACCTTCTCCTGGCTCAGAGAATGTCACAACCCTCTTGACCCACTGCCCAATCACAAAGCACCAAGGTGTGGGCATTCCTGAAAACCAAGCCTCCAGCCACAGGCTCCAGGTGCAGTTAAGCCTATCAAAGGGCCTAGGGGCAGGGAAGATCTTAAATTCCCATTCCCATAACAGTCAGCCATTACATCCCAGGTCCCAGGCCTTTGCCAATCATCCTGATTTTAGTCGTCACTGAACTTCAATGACTATGGAAGAGAGAGTGAGGTTGATGACTGTAGCAATTTTGCCTCACTTAAATCCAATTCACAAGTGTGATGTTATTGGGCCTCTTTGAAACAAAAGACAAACAACTCCTCCTCCTCTATCCCACCTCAGCTATACATGGAGATAGTCATACTCTTGATTTTGCCACCACCTGCAAATGTACTACTTCCATGTTGAAGAACTCTGAAATCCTTCCCTATCTACTCAAAATCTGCTGTCATTCCATCTTTTCTTCTGCCTTGCAACCCTAAACCCTATTCTTTGTCCTCATTGTGGCCTCAAGGTCCTCCACTTCTCTATTTTCCCCCTTGATTGTTTTAACATGTACTCTTCCTATTTTACTATTAATGATTTGAAGCATTTTTTCAGATGGCCATTTATTGTATGAAATTTCACAATGGTGAATGAAAACAATAATTTTATCTCTGTGATACATCATACAGCTCAAATTCTGGTTCTGACATGAGCTATTCACTTAACTGCAATCTGCCTCGGTGTCCTCATCTATAATATGGGGATAATGATAGCACCTGCATGCCAGCGTTGTTAGGAGAAGTAAATAAGATAATATTTGTAATGAGTTTGCAAATCTTAAAGCATATTATTACTATTATTATCCTACACAGAGGGAAAAGAAGACAATAAGAAAATTTACATATGGTGGGAAGTGGTCAGTGGCCACCAACAATTGTACAGTAACTTAATGCAGAGGTCAGAGCTTCAGCCCAAAGCTGGGGAAAGTCAGACTGGAGTAGGACACCTGGGTAACACCATGGAGAAATTAGCGAGTGACAGCCAGTCACGAGCAGGCTCTGGCCAATTTGGTGTCCTTTGATGACAAGAGGAGGGACCTTCCTTTCCTTGCTTCTGAGGGCTCAGATAATTCACCTTATTGGGGGTGCACTATGGGAGGGAGTGCAAGACTGAGTCTGCGCCAAGGAGATGACCTCCTCATTCTCTGTTCATAAATGTAAGTGTAGCTTAAGATCCCTTGTGTTCCAAGGGGCCCTTTTCTCTTTCTCTTGCATTTTTCCCCAATGATAAGAGGGCCTTTAGTGAAATTTTTGTGTGCCTTTAATTAGTCCCCTTGCTTTAACCCCTAAACTGAAGTGACATCTAAAAGTCAAAAACATTCCTAACCATATTATTCATTTTTAATGTTTTTCCCCATAAGCATATGTATATGTGTGTACATGTGTGTGCATACAGAGAGAAAAAGAATATACAAAATAGAGTAGATTTTAGTCAAAATTATTCACAGAGGTTTCAGTCTCATTTGTGTCCTAGATCCTAAGAGGGATTACATCAGTACCCTTTAGTTTGGACAGCTAGGTGGTGCAGTAGGGAGAGTTCAGGGCCTGGAAGTCAAGAACTCAAATCTGGCGTCAGACACTTACTAGTTGTGTGATGCTAGGCAAGTCACTTACCCTGTTTGCCTCAGTTTCCTCATCTGTAAAGTAAGCCAGAGAAGGAAATGGCAAACCACTCCAGTATCTTCGCCGAAAACCCCATATCATGTCATGAAGAGCTGGAAATGACTGAACAACAACAACAAAACCCTATAGTTTCTATGGTACCTAAAGCTTTGCTCTCTGAATTATTTAAGCCTGCTTTAGACTTCAGCTGTTAATCCAGTCATAGCACTAAGGTCAGCTTTACATATAGAAAGAGATATGATAGGCACATGGGAGATCTCTCTGGAGTGGAAAAAAAAGGCGTCCTGCAAAGATGTCAGAAATTCCACCACTGATTATTCATTCCTTTGGTTTAAACTTCCTGCAGGTCCTCTATTACAATATAAATAAATATCTCAGAGAGAGAGAGTGAATTTAATGTATAGCACTATTGTGTATATGGGTTCATAAGATAGCTTTTCTAGAAAAGGAGTGCTGAGACATGTAGAAAACCCAGGGCACCACGGAGGGGAAGGAGGACCCGGAAGGAGAGGAAAGGGGGTGTTTGTGGGTAAGGTGAGAGTATCAAAAACAAACGACTTCTCAATTTTTATCTCAGATAGGGCCTGGTTACACCTAAAGTCATTAGCCCAGGCGTACGAAATTCAGGGAATTTTCTCTCATGGTCTAAGTAACTTTCACAATGAAAAGACCTGTCTAAAGACTAAAATGACACTTGAACTCAGATGCAAAACCATGGCAAATCTTAGTTCCAAAGAGCGAATCTATGAATAAAGCATTTATTATAAGCTCTTATTATATGTAAAGCACCATGCAAAGATCTGGAGATGCAAAGACAAAACAAGCAAAAGAACAAGACTGTTCACTGTCCAGACCTGTCATTCTAATAGCAGGAAATGACATATTTAGGTGGTCTCAGAGGCATGGCAGCTGGAAAGGCCCCTGTGGTCTTTAGGGCACTATAGCCAAGCAGATGGTAATGCCTCTTCTTCATGCCAGTTATCCCCACTAATGGAATCTTATGTGTTTCTGGTGTTGAACCATTTGATGGTGCCAAGAACTTTGGTGGTGACAACTTTCTTCCCTGAGTCTTTAGCTGCTATGGTTGCTGAAGAAGCAGGTGCAGAAACAGTTGCCAGGTTGCATCTCCTCCAAGGCTGAATTCCTGAATAATGTTGGCAAGGGTTGGGCTGGAAGCAGGATAATTTGCTCTTAGGGTTCTTGTGCTCAGGGTCCTGGGATACCTCCATCTAGGTCTGAACCACAGGATGAAATATGCCCACTTCTTCCAGATTTAGTCGCTATACAGATTGGTTTTGTTTAATTATTTTTCTTTGTTATGAGGGAGAGTTCTTTGGGTATGGCTACATTGGGAAGTGATTTATCAAAAACATAAAGTATCAGTAAAAATTAAGACATAGGAAGTCCCTACAAAAGGGTAACCAACCTGAGCAAAAGGAAGAGTATGAATCACCTGTATCATAAACAAAAGGCTGCAGAAATTTGCTTTTCACAAGCAAAATTCCTAAATAATGTTACAAAACAAAACTGACAGATGCGTACATTATATATATATACAAATATGCACTTATCATAGTTACAGGCATATAGTAGGTACTTAATAAATGACTGACTATATCTTCATTTGCATATACAATCTGTGACAAGTTGGCCAAGAGGACCTAATGTTACTTTAAATGTAATTAATACAATTCACATTGCATGCTTACTCTAATGGTCTAAAGAGATCAATTAGCAGTAGGTTAGTTGCCTCACATTAAAATATAATCTCCTTGAGGGCAGGGACTGTGTTTGTCTTTCTTAGTATCTTCAGCAAGGTAGGTAAGTAGCACAATGTTTAGAGCACTGGTCCTAGAAATCAGAAAAACCTGAGTTCAAATGTGACCTCAAACACTTAGTGTGACTCTGAGCAAGTCACTTAACCCTGTTTGCCTCTGTTTCCTCATCTGTAAAAATGAGCTGGAGAAGGAAATGGCAAACCACTCCATTATCTATGCCAAGAAAGCCCCAAGTAAGGTCACAAAAACAACAACAACAGTATACACACAGTAAAGGTTTGGTGAACTGACTGACAGACTGTCTCGATCTAAAATAAAGGGGAGTGGGATGTGGATTTCCTGTTCACTCACCAGCTTCAAGCTACAATAATGAAAAGCTGCATTAAAAAATCCCCAAAGTATAAATCTTTCCTACCCCCATCCTCCTATGAGGAAAATGTCCTCATGTGCATGGGACATATAGAACATTCCTCTGGATCTTTATGTCAAATATCCCATTACTTGTTACAAGCGTATATTGTCGTCAGTACTCTATATTTTAGAACCATGTGCTAGATTGTGATTTGCACCATTACAGGGAATACACACTGCCATGACATCACTAAGCCACTGGATTATGGAAATATCAACTTTAGTGTTTTGGATAATGTGACTGGCTAGGGGCTCTATAAGAAAATGTTGCTGCTAACAGTGTTTTTCGTAGTGACAAGGAAAAAGCACAAGACTTAGAAAAGGCAGACCTGTGTTGGAGTTCTGAGTCAAAAACCTATGTTATTATGGACATGCCAGTTATTTAACATGCCTTAGCCTCAGTTTCCCCTCTTGTAGAATGGGGATAACACTTGTGCTACCTGCTTCAAAGGGTGATGTCAAGGAAAGATCTCCTGGACTCCCAAGTCCAACACTATACCCATTATATCTATGGCCACAATATAGAGGTTTGGGGATCACAGATTTAAAGGTCATTGGGGTCGAGCTCTTCATTTTATAAATGAGGAAACTTGAGGCTAAGAGAGGTCATGGGACCCTCCAGAGTTACTCAGCTAGTAAGTGCCTGAAGCAGATTCCAATTTAGGTCTTGCTGACACATACACTTGCTCCCTATCTACCGAGCACTATTGACATAGGTGAGCTGTTAGAAGTATTTCCTTCTGAGATACCAAATATCAGATTATCAAAAAAAAAAACCACATTATTTATGGCAATCTTTAAAATTTGAAAATAAGTTTAATTTCTTCTATTCTTAGGTTCCCATGGTGGGTGATATCACTCCCTGGGGGTGGGGGTGCTGGAATGATGCAGGTGGGCAATAGTAGCCTAGGGTGCAATTGGAGGGTGTCAAATAAAAATAAGGGGGTGGTGGAAGCATAAGGAAAGAAGAGAAGAAATTTTGAAAAAACTGTTCGTATATGTTTCATTTATTGTGTAACAGAGTTAAAGTTGTAGTAATTACATTATTTTCCAAATAAACACACAAAATGCAAGTTATAACCAATCAGGCAGTGGTCAAGTCTGCCAACAGGTCTTAACAAGCAAGTGTTGGTTAGTGAGCCTAGCTCACATTGTCAGGAAATCCAGTATGCATCAGCAAGAATAAGTGCATATAGTGACTTATTTACAATATGATACTATATGGTTACATGATGTAATACTGCATCATCAAAATTTCAATGCAGGAAAAAATCCACAAATTTATAATAAATTATTAAATGTAAGATGTGTCATTTTAAAAAATTGTATTTTTTTTGAAATGACACAAGTTGTTTTTTAAAAAATGTTAAAGGTTAAAAAAAAAAGTAGATTTCCACAGGGGTGCTGAGTAATTTTTTTTTAAGGGAGTAATAAGCCAAATAAGTTTGGGAACTTCTGTATGTGGATCCCAAATTTTTTATCATTTTGCTATTATTCCATCATTTCAGTCATATTCATCTCTTTGTGACCCCATGTGGGGTTTTCCTAGCAAAAATATTAGAGTGGCTTGTCATTTCCTTCTCCAGCTCATTTTACAGAGGAGGAACTGAGCCAGTGTTGAGTGACTGGTCCAAGGTCACACAGCTAGTAAGTGTCTGAGGCCAGATTTTAACTCAGGAAGATGAGTCTGCCTGATTCCAGGCCTAATACTCTATCCATTGCACTACCTAGCTGCCAAATCCTTGGAGTAGTTGATACCCTTAAGCTCTGAGCCATATCTGTGACTTGCACTTACATATTTCAAAACCCACCACTACTACTGATATTCTGTGGGCAAATTAGTCTAGGAAATGCTGGCTTCGAACATTCTTAGTTTAGAGAACATCCCTTTCTTAGATTAATCGCTACATAAATTTTCCTAAGAGGCTGGGTTGCATAATGGATAGCATCACAGCCCAGGAATGAAGAGATATAGTTCAGATCATAACTGGACACAAACTGATATGAAACTCACTGTAAATTGTTTAATCTACTTGCCTTAGGCCACTCTAAAATTACGTACAATCCCTAGGATTTATTTCCCAACCATAGACTGTTTAAGGGAGTTTCCTCTGCTAATACAATCCCAAATTCTGAGCTTTGAGTATCTATGTATCTTTTCTAAAACAGTTTTTAAAGACTCTAGGCCCTGGGGGGAAATGTGAATATAAATCCAAGGAACAAACACTAATGACATATAGCCTCACACTAGGTGGAAATTTAATATTAGAGTAATAAATTACAGTAATAAGAGTAAACAATTAAGTCCAGCCTCCAGGGATGTAGGGAGTAAATATGCACTCTGACCTATATTTTGTTTTAAATATCTTTTCCTCTGATGAAATTCTAGATAGAACAATGTTGCTTTTCTTCATTTGAGTGAGTCTATGGGTTTGTCTTCGGATATGTCCTTTGATAAACATATTTAGTATGAATTGATGTTAAATAACCATTATCCTTTCAAATACAAGCAACTTTAGAATGAGACATACACTTTTAGGTTTAGTCAATGTGGAAATTTGTTTTGCTTGACTATTCATACTTTAAAAAAAATTAATTTTAAATTAGATACCAAATAAGAAAAGAAAAAAGAAACAAATTTAAATACTAAAACTTAAATACAAAATAAGAAAAAAACATTGTCATGTGCACGGAAGATATAAAACAAAATATAAAGCAATAAATTCCCATTTCAAGAAAGCCTATATAATAAATGCTACTCATTGTGTTCAGAGCTGTCCATCTTTACTTCTTTGTAGGTTTTCTTTTGTTCTCTGCTGTGCACTTTTTGCTTTGTTCTCTTTTTCCCCTTCCCCCCTCCAGGCTACAATTAAGCACAGATACACACACATAAATTATATATATATACACACACACACATATACATGTGCACACATTCACATATACACAAACATATATAGATATACATACATAGACATAGCTATCTATAATCATACACATACATAGACATATATATTCATATGCATCTATGTAAGACCATACTATACTTATTTGTGCTGTTTCTCTAATGTTGGATAACATCTTCCTTCATAAGTCCAAGTCTTTCCATATTTTTCTAAATCCACCAACTCATCATTTCCTAAACCACAGCAATATTCCAACTTTATACAGTCTGGTCATTTCAAATAGCCTAAAACAATATTGATTAATATGGCTGACATATAATGTATATTTTTCTCTTTTAATTAAGTCTATTTTAGCCTTAACTTTATCTGAGAGCATAATTACTACCTCTGCTTTTTTCCCTAATAAATTCTACTCCTGATCTTTATTTTATGTTTGTATTTATCTCTTATTTCCTATCCCTCCTGACTCCTCTAGTTTACTTCTACTGCTGCCTTGTTCTTCTATTGCTTAACATACCCCCTCCAAAGATCCCTCCCTTATCCTCTTGTCCTCTGTGCTTTTTTTCTTCAACATACCGTGTTCCAAGACCTGTGGCCTTTCAGGGTAGTCACTGCTAGGTCTTGTTGATTCTAATTGTAGCTCCACCATATTTGAATTTTTTTTCTTATTTCTCATAATATTTTCTCCTTGACTTATGGGTTTCAGACCTAGTTCAGGACCGAGTTCAAAACCTATTCCTATAGGTTTTCCTTGTGAGTTTTTCTCTTTCAAGTGGAAATTAATGGATCTTTTCTATTTCTACTTTTCCTCTCTTATTCTAACACTTCAGGATAATTTCCCTTAATTATTTCTTGTATTATTATATCTAGATTCTTTTTTTTGATTGTAGCTTTCATGTAGTCTGATTATTGTTTTCTCTTCATGATCTATTCTCCAGATCAGTTGTTTTTCTTATAAGATGTTTCACATTCTTTTTATTTTTCATTATTTATATTTTGTTTTATTATTTCTTGGTCTCTTATAACTTTGCTGGCTTCCCCTTACCCAATTCTAATTTTCAAGGAGTCATTTTCTTCCATAAGATTCTGGATCTCCTTTTTCAGTTGGTTAACTTTCTTTTCATAATCTTCTTGTTTTTCTTGGATTGTTCTTATTTTTTTTCTTTTTTTTGGAGTGGGGTTAAGCAGGGCAATTGGGGTTAAGTGATTTGCCCAAGGTCACACAGCTAGTAAGTGTTAAGTGTCTGAGGCCAGATTTGAATCAGGTCCTCCTGACTCCAGGGCCATTGCTCTATTCACTGCACCACCTAACTGGCCCTAGTTTTTTTTTTTTTTAAGTTTTTTCATCAATCTTTCTCATTTTATTTTTAAAGTCTTTTAAAAGTTTTTCTATGAATTCCTTTGGGGCAGGTGACATTTGATATTACTCTTTGGGGTTTTTTTTTTTGCTTAAATATCCTCCTTTGAAGATGAACCCCAGCCTTCTCTATTTCCATAATAACTGCCTATGGTTGGGTTCTTTCTCCCTTGCCTGCTCATTAAAAAAAATTATAGCAACTTGTAATCACCTCTAATCCTAGGGTATGGGGGATGGTGCCTCTGGCCTCAAGTCCTCCTTCAGTTCTCCCCTGTGGCCTGGAACTGAAACCAAGAACTTCATCTCCTATAAGAATCCACAGTCAGTGGGGTTCCCAATTCACCGCATCTGCACTCACTGGCTATGTGCTGGTTCCATATCACCCAGGGCTGCACCTCAGCAGCACAGCTGGGCCTAGCATCCCATAGCAGAGTTTCCCTCAATCTTCCCCTGCTCAGATGCCCAACTTCCCACACTGGCTGGGAGGTTAAAATTCCTGTGGTTGGGGCCAAGGCTACCTCCCACCCCAGCTCATCCCAGGGCTTGCTGGTTGCTGTTTCAGTGGTACTAGCCTGGAGGTGTTTATACTTCACAGGAACCAAAACTGAGTCCTAGGACTTTTCTTCCATTCTTCTCCCAGTGTCCCAGGAGGACCACTGTTCTGTCCCAACTCTTGTTCATTTTTACCACTCTATGTGTGCCCAGAGGTGCTATATTGTCTTGTCTGTGAGGGAAATTTGGAGAGCTTGGAATTTTCTGACCTACTCTGTCATCTTCCCAGAATCCTCTCTCCTATTCATACTTTTTAATAGGGCTCTGTTTTTCTTTCTTTCTGTTTCTTCAACTTTGGGGAGGAGGTAGGAGAAAGTGGGAGGTAACCTCCACTGCCACCAGTAACCCCCAAAAAAGAAAAAGAAAGATAAAGAGGGACATTGAAACATTTTTAAATGCACAGAAAAGAATGTAAGGAAGGCCAATATGAAACAGACAAATAGGATAGTTTTGAAAGTTGCATGTCAAATTTATTATATTAAGAGGAAAAACAAGTTATATGTAATAGATATTCACAGTTCTGTGTATGATCTTTTTCTGTTGTATTTTGAATAGAGAAATCCTTATTTTAATTTGGTGTCTAGAATTTCAGGATTGAAAAAATAAAAACAATAATACCAGCAACTTTTAAGACATGGAGTCAAATGAAAAGTTAATTATTTCTAGAGGAAATTCCTAAATATGTCTTTCAGCAAGGAAAAAAAAAAAGCAACAGCCATATTCTCCTGAAGAGATTAAAATCTGCATTTCTCCTAGGTAACTGCTTCCAGTTAAAGTTGTCACTATTTGACAAAAACTACTATCAATAAATCTCAAAAGAGCCAACTGTTTAAAAAGAGAAAAAGCCAAACCTTGAGATGGGAAGTAAGTCACAAACATTATAACATAACTCCAGCCTAGAATTCCTGGGTCTTGGGAAAAGCATACTGGTATATTAGGAAAGGTCCAAGGTTTGCAGTTAGAAGGTCTGGGTTCAAATCCTGACTCTGCCACAGACTACCTTTATGACTTTGGGAAAGTCTTTCAACTTCTCTGTGGACATTTTCCTCAGCTCCAGAAATAGAAGAAAAATCTTTCGTTTTCCTGGATGGGTAGACTAACCTCTCTTTTGTATTACTAGAGTTA